>NW_028270161.1:2398463-2754463 GCF_037043375.1 Chiloscyllium plagiosum
GCACAGTGCTCTTCTACGTCAGTGAGCTGAGCTAATGTCTAGTGATCCGAACTAGAGAGAATGATTAGAGAGTGAGGGCTCAAACGGCTACTATTTATGAGCAAATAAATGGAAATGTGAGAGATGTAAAGAATGAGAAGGATAAAGAGGAGGAAATGAATGGAAATGAAACCAGAGAAACAGAAATAAATTAAAGGAGGACAAAGAAAGGAAGAAAGAAGGAAAGAGTAAATTGTAATGGAAAGGGACCTCAGCATTATTTTGTGTTAATACTCGATTGTCATTAATTAATAAGGTGGTAGGTTTTCAGTAACAGCAAACACTGTTGTCAAATATTGAAGGAGGAGTTCAGCAAAAAGACTACTCATTGTGATTTCATTCTGAAAGAACCACAAATAACTCCTTTGTGTGATGGACCATTGAGTGTGAACCTCAGGTTATTAATTAACTGTAACAGTGCACGATGCATGCAGTGCTGACAACCTGGGGGCACAGTGATAAAGTGATCTCTGTCAATAATTTGAAATTTATGAAGTGTTTGACCCTTTTAGTCTAAGGAATTTTAAACTCATGCATTGAACTTCCAAAGTAATGGGAGAACAATGTTTGCCCACATTGTACATACAGGATTAGCGCTGTTTAACGTGTGGAGTTTTGCAAACTAATTCTTGATAACTGGAAGTTAGAAAATGATGTTTAGAAATTCTGCACAGACAGAGCAAATGCAATGGACTATAACAGCTTCAATGCCACCACCAGATCAGTCTTATCCATAAATGGATTTGAGATTGCACAAGAAGAGCCATGGTCTTATCAAACAGCAGATATAGATTAAAGGGCTGATTGGCGTAATCTTGCTCCCAAGTCCCCTGTTCCTATCTATCACCACAACTTACATCACCATAGCACCTTTAATCTAGAAAAAGGTTCCATGTTATTTCAGATAGAAATGAATAAAAAACTTCCAAGGCCAATATGGAAATGGGACAAGTCAGGAAGTGTCATCGCAATATCAGTCCTGATTAAATTATGACAGATGAAAAGTTTTTTTTTAAATCGTTATCTCATGGGTGGGACTGTATTCAGCTGCCTCCAGAATTCCTACCAATGGCTTCTCTTTCAAGCCCAAGACTGTGACCTTCCAGTGGCAACTAAGGATCTAATTTTTTGTCCACATGCTGTCCGTTGATGATGTCATGGCAAAACACATCAATTCCTACACAGATGCTGCTGTACTCACTACTATTTCTCTCAATCTCTCCACTGCCAGCATTTATTACCCATCCCTAATTCCTCTTTAACTGAGTGTCTTGCTGGGCCATTTCAGGGGGCAGTTTAAAGTCAACCGCATCACTGTGGGGTCTGAGGTCGCATGTAAACTAAATCAGGTAACGATGCAAGATTTCCTTCCCTGAATAACATCAGAAAACTGGATGTGATTTTCTTTTTGTCTCCCAGATAAGCAATATTTCAATTTAAAATATTTAGTCCTTGTGTTAAATTCTGCCATATCCTGGTCCCTCCCGATATGAAAGAATGAAATGACACTTTTACAGAGCACTGTGTAACTCAGTGAAATGTCTCAAAGTGCTACAGAGAATGAATTCCTGTTTAGAGAGCAATAAGTGCTGGGATGTAGACTCACATCCGATCCCAACAAAGGCCAATGAAACAGTTCTCATAGGTATCAATACCCAATGTTCTTCAAGCTTTGGTTGTATGTTTAAAACTGATAAGAGCAAGAGAAACTCCTAAAGTCAGTGAAACTCAAGAAAAACCATCAAACTCCCTGTTGTGCAGCTGAAGTGAAATGATTTACATTGCAATGAACCTTCCTGTAAAAGGAAACTCATTCCCTGCTGCATTCTGTCAAATAAATGCAACAGTTTATCATAAAAATGGAGGGATTTAAAATTGCATAGAATGTTTGTTTTGACTGTATAAACAACATCCTTTTTTTTAAACATTTCCATAAACAATCATTACAATCCAGACTATACCTTAAGTTTATTGCCTTGACTGTAGAATAGGACCACTGACGATGCAGTTCTCGCTCAGTATTACACTTAGTACAAACTGAAATGTGAATTCAGAAACAACCCCGTCACCTCAATGACTGAGCCAAACTTACAACTTTGAAATAGTTCACATTATATCTCTCAATTATGTCCAATACTTTTCATTTGTCATCATATTTTCTTCACAAAACTTGAGTACTGGAACGATTGATTAACTGTGATAATCTCTTCCTAATAGCTACAATTGACTCTTCAAAAGGAATCAAATGTCTTTTCACATTCCTTGATGCAGTTAATCTGAAGTGACAGGATGATTACAATAAACTGCATGCGTATCTGACAATTTGAAGGAATGATGATAGGTGGAGCTGCAAAATAAAGGGTGGCACCTGAATTATAGATAAACTGGAGAGAAATGAGACTTGGAAAGAAGGCAATGACAATGAGTGTGTGTGAGAGAGTCATAACGAAGAGACAGCAAGAGATAAATTATAATTATAATATAATTTAAAGATGAATCAGTACATTTTAGAAGAAATGCTTGAAGTTAGGTTCATTTTTGTGTCATTTAGAGCCAAGCTAATTCTGGTAGAGCTACGACACTGGTATCTAACTAACAATGCGGAAAGCTCCTCTGTCAGGTCTTGGCTACAAACAGCAGGCCAATCCAATCCTGCCAATTGCTATCTCATCATGCCATTCTCAATCATCAATATGATAAATGGCATTGCTTTCTTGTCCCACTTACTCCACAGCAGACTGTCCACTGATGCCAATTTGGAATTTTGCCAAGAGCACTTGGTTCCATACCTCACGACAGCCTTGGTCCAAACATGAATTTGAAAGGCTGTAATGAGAGTGACTGACCTTGACATCAAGGTTGCATTTGACCAAGTATGGCATGAAGGAGCCCAAGCAAAAGAGGGGTCAACAGACATCAAGTGGAGAACTTGCTGCTACTTGCACTCAGATCCAGGACAAAGGAGGATAGTTATTGTTGTTGGAAGCCAATCATCTCAGATCTAGGACATCACTGCAGGATTTTCTCAGGGGACATTTGTAGGCTCAACATCAGCTTCAGTATTGTTCATTTCTCCATTGTAAGGTCAGAAGTGAAGATGTTTGTGATGACTGCGCAGCGTTCAGCTCAATTCATAACCAATCATGCCTGATTGAAGTGTATAAGATGCAGTAAGGTCTTTACAGGAGGCACATGAAAAGGACGTTTCCACTTATGAGCGAGTCTGGAGCTAAGGAGCACTATTAAACATTAGGGATTGCCCTTTTAGGAATATTTTTAAGGCAGTGGAATCAAGGGTTTTCACAACTATCTGGAGATGTGGAATTGAAACCACAAAGAGATCAGCCATGATTTTATTGAAAGGCAGAGCAGGAGCCAAATGGGCTGTATCTGCTCTTACTGGGTATGTTCATATGTTGTAAAACTTGAACAAGCTGAAGTGTTTTGTTGTTAAGTTGCAACAGATATTTGCACCACTCAAGAGTGAAACATCGACCATCTCCAAATCTCACAAAATAATTTTCAAAACCTTAGTATTTGTACAGATATCATCACGGACTGTTCTAAATAGGTCAAAGATGGCTGCTATAATCATGTGATTGCACTAAGGGGAACATTTTAGAAACTTCTCAAAAGTTAATATCAGACGGACAATCCATGCCTCGTATATCTCCTGATGTGCTGCAAAACTATTCCATTATAACTTGGTATAATGAGACAATTTGCCTTCCAGGAATAGAATACCTACCCTGCTGAATTGCAGTTGAACTTATCCAGTAAGATGATGTATTTCTGAAATGCCAATTCCCTTGAGATAGGCCATAGACAGTTAGTGAAATACCTCCACAGAGGCCAATATCCTGTCATCAAGTCACCTTTTATATACATGTGGAGAATCTCTGACACTGATCCAACTCCCTCAGAGCCAGCTCTCAGAGTAAACAGGATGTTTGACACTCCTGCTGATATCGGTCAGCCAGGGCTCCCTGATTGCATGGCTGACCAGTTACAATCACTGCAAGCTGAAAGGTCCATTTTGCATCATGCAACATCTGTCAACAATATCAAAACCTCCAACTCAGGCCCCAAATGTAAAGCTTTCAGCCTGTAATAAGACAACAAATCTTTGAGCTCTGTGTGTGCAATCAATCATTTGTTTTCGTAAAAACAGTGAAGTCAAAGTTAAATTTCAGTAAGGCATCTTCAGAAGAATTTAGAAGAAACTCTTTTTTAAAACTGGTGAGCCAATCAGCCATCCTCATAAGGGAATTGCAGATTGCTAACTCTCGTTTGTAATCTTGAATGCCATTCTAAAAGCAGGGGCATTAATAAACTGCTATCCCTTGGACATTTTGCAGCCATGTTATTGTTAATTAATTAGATTAGATTAGATTACTTACAGTGTGGAAACAGGCCCTTCAGCCCAGCAAGTCCACACCGCCCCGCCGAAGCGCAACCCACCCATACCCCTACATTTACCCCTTACCTAACACTATGGGCAATTTAGCATGGCCAATTCACCTAATCTGCACATCTTTGGACTGTGGGAGGAAACCGGAGCACCCGGAGGAAATCCACGCAGACACGGGGAGAACGTGCAAACTCCACACAGTCAGTCGCCTGAGGCGGGAATTGAACCCGGGTCTCTGGCGCTGTGAGGCAGCAGTGCTAACCACTGTGCCACCGTGCCGCCCGTGCTAACCACTGTGCCACCGTGCCAACCACTGTGCCACCGTGCAACTCTTGGAATTAAAAAGGAGTCGTGTCTGCTTCCATGTTTGTAAGCCTTTGTGGTCCTTACAAAGTCAGAATCTACCAAAGGTGGGACTAAGATAGATGTGCCAATACTGAACTTTAAATCATAACCTGCTTTATGAACCATTAGATGAGAACAGAGAGACAGAGAGGTTTATTTTAAAACTCACAATCAATCCATAACAGCAGCAAAAGAGAATCTAAACATCATCCTTGAGAGTTAATTGTTACTCTCATCGCTGAATCCCCTCAACTTCCTAGGGGTTGCATTGACCACAAACATAACTGGACCAGCCACATTAATCCAGGAACTGCAAGAGCAGCTGGGTTTCTGATCTGATTCTCTTCCAGACTCCACGAAGCTTTTACAATGCAAAACCCAGGACTAGGATGAAAGAAATATCCACCACTTGTTTGGATTCACTAATCAACACACCAATCAACTCTTTACATTCACCAAATATCCTTAGACTGCACCTTCCAAACCCACGATTACTTCCATCTAGAAGGATGAAGGCAGCAGACACATGAGAACACCACCCCTTGCAAGTTCCCCTCGAGGCCACTCACTATCCTGACTTGCAAATGTTTCGCTGTTCCTTCAGTGTTGCTGGGACACAATCCTGGAACACCCCAACGAAGGACGTTGTGGGTCAACCTACAGCACATGGACTGCAGACTATAAGAACTTTCCCAAAGGCAACCAGGAATGGTCAACAAATGAACTTAGCCTAAGGACCCAGGTTCAAACCCCACCTGCTCCAGAATTGCATTTGAACAGATCCTTTTATTTTAAAATGTAATGTTTTACTTTCAGGCTCTTGTAGTGCAATGGCTGTGTCCCTACCTCTGAGTGAGGAGGTCCAGGTTCCAGACCCATTTCATCCAGAGGTGTGTAATAACATCTTGGAACAGGTTCATTAGAACATATCTAAGAGCTGGGCTCTTCCCCTCCAACACCAACACCATTTTGATTTGACCCCTCTCTCTCTTTCCCGTACCTCTATTCATTTGTTGTCATTGTTTCAGAGCCTTTAGGGGGCAGTGCTTGGAATTTGTTTTAATTGGTGGATTGGGCTATTTGATGGTGGGTTTACAAACAAAAGGAGCTGGGACCTTCCCGGTGGGCAGTTACTGGTGTTTGTTTTAAACTATAGATTTGCAATAAGGCCCTTGTAAATCTCCAATAGTCTTTTGTTGCTGAATTCAACATACCGATTTGTTAAACACCCTCCCCACCTGCACAGAATGTGGAGAACCCTGTGGGAAAGAAGAACCTACTCTCTCTCTAAAGCAAGACAGGATAACCTTCTGTATCCTTCGTACAGGGCAACCAGTCAATAAATTTGCGATGCTAAACAGAAATAATATTAAACGAGATCTCACTCATAAAGATTAAAGCAACACAGGGTATTGAATTTTATGGTAGTTGATGGAAAATAAGTTTTTTTTCTGCTGGTGCCAAGTCTAATGAATCGTGCCGATAATCCTTTGATGATTTCTGCTTCCAGGAATCTCGGGAATTTTGTGTCATGGCCATGTATAACAGCCCACAGGTAAGTGAATAGCAGGTGGTGCTACCAACAGCCTGGAGGCTAATACTTTCAGTGATGGGTGGAACGTTTCACACGGAGAAGCTAGAAATCGCAGGCCACAGCCAAAGGTGGAATCTCTATATAATGCCTCGATGTATTCTCACAGCTATAGGCAAAGTTTGAAACAATGCAGACAGTAAATATATATCTACATGTTCAATCCCTGCTGCCTGTTGTTTCTATAATCACTGTTAAAGGTTTAGTGTAGCCCTCAGGAATTCCAAACGGTGAGAGAGAAAAAAAATTCTCATACCAGCATACATTTTAGCCGAGTTTAAAGTGCTATTGCTGTCAGAAAGGAACAGAAGGAACTGTATCATATTTATTTTTGATGCCTTTTTAATCTCAGGAATTAGTTGTCAGCCTGCATGGTGCCCATACTGGGGGTTCCTATTTAAATTTGAAAGGTGTACATTTAGTTGGTTGTGAAAACAGTTCAAAACTGGATTCATCATTTCGCTGTTCAGTGCATTTCATCACAATGTCACTGGGACTATCACAGTATTTCAGTCCTATTAAGATTTACTGAAAAAGCATTTCTTGCTTCACGGCTTACAGAACGTTTATTTATGTATTTTGTAAGTTCTCTCTCCAGTTTAAGAAATATCATGATTTTAGAAATACACACAAAAAAACACCTTTACAATAAACCTTTATCACACTTGAAGGGGAATTTTACAGGAGTCCTAATTCAGTGAAGGAGTAAGTGAGAACCAGAGGGTAATCTAGCATTCTGTGAACACTTGAACAAATGCTTCACATAACTCAAATTTCAGTTTGTGTTTCAGATTCAAAAAGAACAAAGCAATTAATTGTTTTTCAAAAGCTTCGCTTCAGCAAACCCAGCTCAGTTTCACTCTCCATTCAAGGTTGAGGTGGTATGGTTGGTGATCCATTTTGCAAAGTACTGGTAGGCAATGTCCAGGAGATAATCTCGCCTCGAGGAGTTTTATTTGTAAATCACTTATCATAAGCAAACAGCTGGTATGCATTTTGCAATCTGCACTTCTAAAATTTAAAGACACATCATCAGCAGACACGATATCTTGTAAATGTAGAACAAATGCAAAGAATTAAAGGGTCACAAAATAACTTAAAAACACAGCTACTGTATGCTGAAGAACATTGTAAACCTTTTTACAGCATATATTAACATGGGCTTCATAGAATAATCATAGCACAGGAACAGATCACTTGGTCTGTCATGTCCATATCATTTCTCTGCAGGAACAAACCCTAAAGGTCATTGACCTTTCTCTCGCTGTAATGGCTATTTCTCCAAACGGCTTGAGACCTCACCAACTCAGACAGTAACTGCAGGCCAAGCTGTCAGGCTCTGCTACTCCAGCAGGAACAGGAGGCCTCACATCGGCATCAGCCTGTCCACCAGACCCCTGCTTACCTCCTCTCTGCCACTTTCAAGTCTAATGTAAGGAGCTGTGCAGGACAGGTCTGGACTAACATGTTTACAATGGCCTTTAGAAATTGGTGCCAGTGGCTGGTCCATTCCAGGATATCCCAGCAGTGATGAGTCCTTAGGAACCAGAGGAGACCATTCAGCCCTCAAGCCTGTTCAAACATTCAGCGTGTTCATGGTTGATCAGCCTCACTCCATAGACTTGCCTTTGATCCTTATCCCATAATATCTTTACTTAATAAAACTTCTTTATCTCAGACACAAAATTAACAACTGATCCAGCAACCACTAATGTTTGTGGAAGAGAGTTCCAAATGTCTCCCACCCTTTGTGTGTGGAAGTGCATCCTAACATCTCTCCTGAATGGACTGGCCCTTATTCTTTATTCACCCTATCTTTTCCAGTTAACATTGATCCGATCACCCCTTAACCTTCTAAATTCCACTACGGTGAGTGTGAGAATCTTCTATCCAGTGCTGTCAGAATTTTACATATTACAATGAAATTCCCTCGCATTCTTCTGAACTCTACTCCATTTGGGCCCAGTTGGCCAATCTCTCCACATATGACAAACCTGCCGTCCCAGGAATCGGAGCTTAAAAATGTGTTGCTGGAAAAGCACAGCAGGTCAGGCAGCATCAAAAGAGCAGGAGAATCGACATTTCGGGCATAAGCCCTTCTTCAGGAAGAACTGATTCCCAGGAATTAGTCTGATGAACCTTTGCTGCACTCCCCCGATAACAAAACACAGTTTTCCTTTGGTAAGGAGACCAAAACTGCACAGAGTACTCCCGGCATGGTCTCACTGAGGCCTAGTACTCCAGGCATGGTCTCACTGAGGCCTAGTACTCCAGGCATGGTCTCACTGAGGCAGAGTACAGCTGCAGTAAAACATCCTTGTTCCTGTACTCAAACCCTCTTGGATTGAAGTCCAAAGGCACTGCCTTTGTAACTGCTTGCTGCACCTATATATACCTGCTTTCAGTGACCAGCATACAAACACACCCAGGGCCCTTTTAAGTTCAAATAATTTTGCTTTCCTGCATTACTCGAAGGGACATAGCCCTCATGAATTTCTGTGCCTGAAGTGATCCTGTACAAATGTATATTGTGTGTGCTCAGCCCCTACAAACTTACCTGGCATACATTTCTCCTTGATTGACTAGCTCACTAACTCTTGTTATTGGCATTCACAACTCACCTTCTGCCTGGGCAGCCTACAGCCTGGAGGACTCAACATTGAGTTCTCCAATTTCAAATGACATCCCTTCCCATCCACCGACTCCCTTCCCAACACCTCCCCCTCCTTTCCACCAACCGGATTCATTCTTCCCATTGACCAACCAGGTCATACCCTCTACCTATCTTCACCTATCCCCACTTCTCCACCCTGCCCCTGGCACCTTCTTTATCCTCAGCTTCCCCCACACCCACCCCATCCTGAAGAATGGTTACACCCAAAATGTCGACTTCTCCACCTCCTGATGCTCCCTGGCTTGCTGTGTTCCTCCAGCCTCCTGCCTGGCTCAATTTGATTGACAGTGCCAATGAATTGTGCTTTCCTGACTAGTGAGTGTGTGGATGCAGCAGTATAACATTGGCCTGCCAGATCTTTATTGCTCTGAAGGAAACCAGGAGTTGCAGCATAATTCCTGCAACTGAGTTAGTGGATATTCCCCTGATGAATGTGACCGCACCCCTGAATCTTTGCTGTAACTCTGTCTTGTTGCTGGTGTCTCTTCCACAAAACCAGTTTGCAATATCTCCTTTGCATGATAATTCAAAGCCATTGTTTGTGTCAAAAAATATGCAAATTACACAGAAGCATGTTGTCTTAGTGCTTATATAAATTTAATTATCAAATAATTTAGAATCAAATAATTCTGAATTGAGAGAGCCCAGCATGAGGGATGAAGTGTAATGTTGATAAACGTGAGATTAGCCACTTGGCAGCCGAAACAGGAAAACAGATTATTATCTGAATGTCAATAGATTGGAAAAGGTGGGGCACATTGAGGCCTGAGTGTCCTTGTAAACACCTGAAAGTAAGCAGACAGGTACAACAGGTGATACATTGATCTTCATAGCAAGAGGATTCGAGTACAGGAGCAGGGATCTCTTACTGTAATTGTACAGGGTCTTGCTGAGACTACACCTGGAGTATTGTGCACAGATTTGGTCTCCTTATCTGAGAAAGGATATTCTGGCGATAGAGGGAATGCAGTGAAAATTTACCTGGAATGGTGGACCAATATTTGAAGAGAGATTGCATCAGTTAGGCCTATACTTACTGGGGTTAAGAAGAACAAGGGGGTGACCTCATAGAAATCACCCCATGCAAGGACCCCACAAGGAGACTGTGGAAGGTTGGCTACCTTTTGTTGCTCTGCCTGGAACTACGGGGTACATGTTTTCAAATTTCAAGACAAAGACCAAGAGAGTTTATGTTTCCTGAGGCTTGCGTGATTTTGGAAGTGTCTGTCTCTGAAGATGATTTAAGCGAGGGATAGGCAAGGGGGTCAAGGACTGTCAGAATAAGACCAGAATGTGGAATTAAAAACTACACACATCAGCTATCAATTGATTCAATGGCAGAACAGACACGGAAGGCTGAATGGCCTTCTTCACGCATATTTCATGTGATTTTATAACCATCTGCCTTCAACATTTTATTAGCATTACTATTGATAAAACCCAGAGAATAAAAATCCAGGCAATCATCATTGACCAGAGACAGAGCTGAGGAGAGCAGGTCAGAGGCTGGGAATCCTGCAAAGTAACTCTCCGCCTGACTCTTGACATCATCCAGGACAAATCCACCCATTTGATTGGCGCGACATTCACAAACATTCACTCCTTCCACCAGCAATGCTCAGTAGCAGCGGTGTGTTCCATTAATAAGACGCACTGCAGGAATTCACCAAAGATCCTGCGACAGCACTTTCCAAAACTCACAATCTCTCCAATTGAGAAGGACAAGGGCATCAGAAACAGCAGAACACCACCAGCTTCAGGTTCCCCTGTGAACAACCCTTCATCCTAAATTAGAAGTATACTGCCAATCTTTCACTGTTGCTGGGTCAAGGTATTTGAGCTTCTTCCTTAACAGCACATGCACGGCAGTGGTTCAAGAAGGCACCTTCCTACCATCCTAAGAGGCAACTCGGGACAGGCAATAAACACTGACGCAGCTAGTAAGGTACTAATCCAACAAATGAATTAAAATAACAGTCCAAGCCTCAATACTGTCCATGTTTTACTGCATATGGACATGGATTGTTTCAATAAACAAGGAATCATGAATGGTGCAAAAAATCATGCAATCATCAGTGAGCATCCCCACTTCTAAGCTTTTTTCTCTGTCTAAATTCCTTGTGATTTTGAAACAATTCTCCTCTTAACCTTCTCATCAAAGAGCAGTCCAAACTTTTCCAATCTCCCCATGTATCTGAAGTCCCTAATCATTGGAACCATTCACAGAGATGTATTATTGTACAAGTCAATGTATTGGTTTTTATAATCATAATGGGACCCTTTAATTAAGGATTCTTGCTTAACTGGGCAAAGTATAAGTGCTTCAGGAGTTATTTCAGGCAATTTGATTGTACAAAGAGTTTGTTTTATACTCTAGCTTATTACAGAGCTCTTACTGAATCTGACTTCAGGCAATAATTTCAGACAGATGGGTCTAAAAAAGAAACTGTACATATGCTAAACCACAATTAGTATGGGCTAAAGGAAATACTAACTTCAAACAAAGAGAACTTTAAATAATAATAGACTATTATTTTGTTCAATTGGGGTAAACCAGCAGCAGCTGAGGCTGGTGCAGTAGCCTCATTAAACCTACTTTTTCTGATCCTGTTATGACTGACAGGGTTACACACTGAAAATCAAGCCCTGCTATATGTGGAGTTGTCAAAAAAGTTAAAGCTTTTTAAAGTTCACAAAATTCACTAATTTGCCCACCTTCTAGCCATATGGTGACAGAAAGTATGGACCAGATTTCTGTACATAACAAAGATTACTGTATATTAAAGTCAATTAGACTCCAGCTTCAGGTAAACAATTATGAACCATCTGCACATAAAACTACTAATTAAAACTGTAATCTCTTTCTAAATATCCCCTTTCACGCTCACACACAGACAGTCAGACATAAACAGCAATAAAAAAATGAATGGGAGGGGAAGCTGGAAACACAGCTCTGTCCTTTTTACTAAAAGATCAGTTGAGTTGGTTCTTCCTGATCAGATGGTTTCATCTCAGCCTTCCATTTCGGAATGCTTCTACTGGTTTCCAAGAGATACAATGTAGTTTGATCACTTATAAAAGATCTCTTACATATCAATTAAAAATCACAGCTTACCAAAGCAGCTGAAGGAAAGATAAACTGGTTTTCTTCAGGTTGAAATGAAGCTTTGGCTGCAGAAAACAGAGACAGCCCCTCGGTTATTGGTGACCTGGTCACTTCTCTCTGTACCTTCTTCTCAGCCCCAAACTATTAATTTACCTGATAACCAATCATATAGGTGTTGGCAAGCAAAAGGCCTTCTTCATCAATTACATCATCAATCTGTGGACCTATCAACTTATTTTTTTCCAACCAGAGCTCAATCTGAATGTAAAAACCATTCAGCTCCAGTTCAACTACAAATATTCACTTGTTCAAGCAGCTGTGTAAATTATGCTTGCATTGAGTGTCATGTTACTTACTTTTCAAAACATGCAGCAATCCCTTAAAACTCTGGTTCGTTTTCATTTCAGTCTACAACTTTAAAAAGAACAAAAATTAAAAGGTGCAGTCTTTATTTCATCTATGAGAATGTAGAGCATCTATTGTTTTAGCAATGTAAAGTGATGGCACTTGTTAGAACTCCAATCCAGAGTTAATTAACACGAGGCAAAGAAATAAACTCCAGGATGAAATTGTCATAGCGATATTAAACCCTGAACCTCAGTGTTTATACAGAATGGAGTTTCATTGCAGAAGCTCACCACAGACAGAGCAGAGTTTGTAAAGGAAAACATCCTCAAACTGTAGCCACTTGAAAGTCAAAGCAGGATGAGATTCCTGAGGTTGTGGTGAGAAGCAGCTCATCCCTCCAGCAGCGTGCTGTACAAGCTACAAAACTGCCTCCAGGAGCTAGACAATATAATACACGAATTATCTAACGGAGTTAATTAGAACCAGACTCTAGCAGAAACAGATAAGCTATGGTAAAATGCAGATCAAAATCACCTAATTTACTATTAATTACACTAATTTACATTCTAAATGCAATACCTATTCACAGGAAGATGCCAGAGGTCATCATTATTGCGCAATATTGCAGTTAGACAACTTCACTGGATCTTTCTGTATCAAGCAACACAGAAACCGGGAGAGAACAGCAAGGTTTTTTGGGGAAGAAGGGTCTCGGTTCTGATCAAGAAGGGTGACATAGTAGTTGGAGTTGGGGGTTTGGCAGTGACATGGAATATGGAGAATAGGGAGTATTCCCAACTTCAATTCTGACATTTCTGGTGGTAGCTAGCGGCGAGGGGCTTGTTCTGTTAGCCTCATACACATCCCTTTTTCTGGGCCATTCCAGTATTTAATACTACTTATTTATACTATTGTTTAATAATAATTTTAGACAAACCCAGTCATGCGCAGAGGTCTTGCAATTTGCAGATGCAAAGAGATTGACACTTGAATATGAGTCGGGAGTGTGGTGCGGGAAAAGCACAGCAGGTGAGTCAGCAGGAGAATTGATGTTTCAGGCATAAGCCCTTCATCAGGAATGAGATTAGTCCAAGTTTTGACAATCTGCTGATAATGGTGAATGGTTTCTAGGTGACTGCCACATTGGGGAGAAAGTGAGGTCTGCAGACGCTGGAGATCAAAGCTGAAACTTTATTGCTGGAACAGCACAGCAGGTCAGGCAGCATCTAGGGAACAGAAGATTCGACGTTTCGGGCACATGCCCTTCTTCAGGAATGAAGAAGGGCATGTGCCCGAAACGTCGAATCTTCTGTTCCCTAGATGCTGCCTGACCTGCTGTGCTGTTCCAGCAATAAAGGTTTGACTGCCACATTGGAAATTGCGTACATTGTCCACAGAGCACCACAAATTCAGCAATATTCACTTCTCTCTGTACCTTCTTCTCTGCCCCAAACTATTCATTTACCTGATAACCAATCATATAGGTGTTGGCAAGCGAAAGACTTTCTTCATCGATTACATCATCAATCTGTGGACCTATCAACTTATTACCAGAGCTCAATCTGAATGTAAAAACCATTCAGCTCCAGTTCAACTACAAATATTCACTTGTTCAAGCAGCTGTGTAAATTATACTTGAATTTCTGGACAAGGAAGCAGCAATATTTCTACCTAAGCTTGGCTAACAGCTGCTTCCAAACTCAGACAAACATTTCAGATGCTGCCCAAATTACATTAAATTAACAGTTTTAATTTAGAATGCAAGAAATTCAGCTAATTCACCAAATTATTTCTAAGCAACGAAGGCAGAACTGTGACAAAATTATTTTCTATTGAAGGCTACATTTCACTGTAACTGTTTGATGCAGAATGAAGAAACTTAAACTGTTTTCCTAGCTCATTCTGAAGAAACAGATTATTGCTATAATTTTACCTTGGTCTGGGACTGCCAGCAATTGCTGACCTTTCAACATGCCTCCTTATTCTATAACTTAATCTAAACTCTTGATCTAACTCTGTAAGAGATAAACCTGTCATGCATTAAAGCAAACCACATCCCAGATTTGCAGATTGGGCTGCAGAGCTGATAAAGGAGTTAGGCTACCTGGTTTTAAGTTGCAAGGGACAGCCTCACATTTCCTTCACATGTTTGTTGTTTCCAGCAGCTACTGAGCAAACAAAAGGATGATGTTCAAAGTTCCTCTGCTCATCACAGCTCGGCATTTCCATTTGCTATGCTGTCTGCTTTCGGGGTGGCATTGGAAAATAAATGGAAATGAAAGTCTGTGATGGATGAGAATGACGAACGATCAAGGACCTGAGGACAGCTTCATGAAAGCTGAAAAGTACAGGGCAATAATTTTCACCAGCTGTCACAGGCACCTTCTATTAAGACAGAGTGCATTTAAAGTTGAGACCTTTGCAAATCCTGATTTCTTTTAGCATGGTTCCCCATGTCATGTTATTAGGCTGGTTTCAGGGAGCAGCTAGCCTAGGACGCATTGAGGGAAGTAGAAATGTACTTAAAACAAAGGCAGTTTTTACTTGTCCTTTAATTTAAACTCTGTTGCTTTCCTGAATTCCATAGAAACAGGAATGATCACCACTAGCCTGACCCTTCACTCACTGAGCCAAGTATCTTTCTGCAGTTTTAATAACAACTCAGCCAGAGTGGAGATAGAAATGTAAGCTTCAGGGAATCAAGGATTTATTTTGCAAAAAGACATGAATTACATTATTGATCCAGAAATGTGTACATGGCCAGTGGAAGGTATCATGCTGTGTCAGAAACCATTCCTCCTTTCATTTGTACAATATATCAGTGATATCAATTTCTCTAATTTCAAAATTACAATTCAAAATAAAGCTTGTGGATGGTGCACAAACTTTATAATTTCAAACTCTTTGTGGTTTTGTTGTGAAGTCTCATTCTTTGAGAGGCTATCATGATCCTGCCATCTACTCAAGGAATCTATTAACAGGTGGAAAAAAAACCCAACCAGTTTCAATCTGAAATCTCCACAAAGAACCTGCTCTCCCCATTACAGTATTGGATAGTAAGGTTTGTCAATGTTAAACTAAAAGAGAAAATGCTGGAAAATCTCAGCAGGTCTGGCAGGATCTGTAAGGAGAGAAAAGAGCTGACTTTTCGAGTCTAACTGATCCTTCTCTTTTGGTTTCAGATTCCAGCATCCGCAGTAATTTGCTTTTGTCAATGTTAAGATGAGCCATGGCATACAAGAGGTGGATGAAAGATCGTGATTAAATATGTTGCCTTCCCTTTTTTTCTAGATAAATGTCTAAAACTTTCCCAGCATTTCCAGGATTTTTTGTTTTTATTTTAAGGGCAAAGTAATACTTCCACTTGTAAATCCAGACAAGGAAAGTGATCATCAAGTCAAAGATACCTCTTTCTATGAGAGAGAAATAATTCCCAACTGCTTCAATCCTGGGAGGGTTGCCAACACTCAGACTTCAGGAAGAATGAAAGATTCGAAATATTGTCTTTCTGACTCAGTGACTGTTATCAAACATTGTGATTAGGAGCAGGCACTCGGAGATGTCACAATTTTTAAACCAAACCATCACCAAATCCTAAAGAGAGATTGTCTGAATCTCTCTCTTTAAATACAGAAGACGTGAATCATAAAGGAAATTATCATCTCAGATTTGACAAAGTCTGGGAACAAAAGGAACCAATCATTTGACTTTATGTTTACCACAACTGCCAAGGTTGCAGAACTCTACCTCAATGTTAGTGGTAGTTAAAGGTATATAGTCAATCGCACCAATCTATTCTTAGGGAGCAGCAGTTACTGCTGTGTAATCTGAGTGCACAGCAAACTGTTTTCTTCTGCAGCCAAGAAAACATGACCACATTGCATGCTTTTCCTCTTTTAGTCATGTTGGCATTTAATTGCATGTTTATATCTTGAGAAAAGATGCTAACACTGAGCTTAGATTACAATTACCCTAATTATACATTGAGGAAAGCCTGGAACTAAATCAGGGCAGAAATATCAGGTTTGAAACAGCTATGCAGATAAATGTGCTAAAAATGACATGCTTTAGAATAACAGACGGAAAAGCCCAGATGGGTATTTTATGCAATAACATGTTGGCTGAAATCTAAAGGTGACTCAAGAAATCCACCTGGCTGATCCCAGCAATATTCAGATTCAGATTCCCCTGCAATAATTAATGTTGGAGCTTAGCTCATTGGTCTTCAGCCATCCTCAATGCGATTGGTCTGCATCCGCAATGTATTAACCACCATCCAACTCCACCCAGACCAATGAAAACTGGAAGAACTGCAAATGTCGTAAATCAGAAACAAAAACAGAAGTTGCTGGAAAATCTGAGCCTCTATGGAGATAAATTAGAGTTACCATTTCAGATTCAGTCCAGTTCTGAGGAAGGGTTACCAGACCCGAAATGTTAGCTCTGATTTCTCTCCACAAATGCTGCCAGACCTGCTGAGCTTTTCCAGAAATTTCTGTTTTTGTTCGGCCCAGACCAAGCCTCTCGTTCTTCACCTTGCCCTCTTGTACAGACTGCTGTAGCTTCTCAGCTCTGATCAAATCACTGACATTTTATTTTTTTGGATGTCACTTTTTTAAAAAAATTCTTTTTTCTCTTGTGGTTTCAAGCACCTCTTCATTTGTCTTATGGTTATAAAGAGGAAACGTCGCAGCATCCGGAGTTTGAGAGTTTGTATTTTCATGCATATTGATCTTTAATGATTATCTGTGTTTGTGAGGCACACAGGACAGTTGACAGAATGCAGCATCTTTGGAGCTTTTTTACTTGCAATAAGCTCCCATTCACTCTGACTACCTGGTCACCAGGAGTTTCCTCAGAGCAGTTGACATACTAATGATTTTTTGTAAGCTCATATGCAGCAAGATTATAGTTTTAAATGGTTCATTTTAAAAGTAACCAGCAATGCATCTTTACACTTTAAAAACATAACAGGTTATTTTATTAGACAACTATCCCAGAAAGTTATTTAAGACTGATAAAATTATTTGCTAAAATAATAGATATAAAGATTTAAAGCGAGTAAGGATTAAAAATTGGGCATGAGAATGAAAATGAGACCTATAATAATTAATATAAAGATTTAAAGGAAATAAGGATGAAAGTTAGACATGAGAATGAAATTGTAATTTGGTTGTAGATCTAGTTTGCCTGGAGATATTCTTTCCACAGAAAGGAGTTAAACCACAGTCAGCTTCAACAATCGGATTCGGAGATGCCGGTGTTGGACTGGGCTATACAAAGTTAAAAATCACACAACACCAGGTTATAGTCCAACAGGTTTAATTGGAAGCACACTAGCTTTCGGAGCGATGCTCCTTCATCAGGTGATTGTGGAGGGCTCGATCGTAACACAGAATTTATAGCAAAAATTTGCAGTGTGATGTAACTGAAATTATACATTGAAAAATTGATTGTCTGTTAAGCCTTTCATCTGTTACAATGTGGCCGAGCAGAGGCTGATAGCTAAGTTTGGTACCCATAGGGAGGGCCTCAACCGGGACTTTGGGTTCATGTCACACTACACCATTGCACTACACATATACACACAGATATTCCTACACACACACTCTCACATGCACACGGACACAGATACACACAGACGCGCACACAGACACCCACACACACCCTTATAGACACACAGACAACCACACATGCACCCCCTCACAGACTTAATACACTCTGCACTCACTACACACACACACACACACTTTCTCACACTCACAACCCCCACCCCAGACAGACACACACACACAGACAGACAAAGACCCACATGCACACATATATTTTGTGTGGTGAATTTTTTTGGTACTTTCAGAGTTACATTGCACTTTGCTCAAAAACTGCATACATTCATGTAAAACTCTGAGCTCAAAAACTGCATAAATTTATGTAAAACTCTGTTATCTCACTTTTTAGATCAGAATCAATCTAAACATCAGGTCATAGACAGAGAACACAGGGGGCTAACACCTTCAATATATTGTCTAGCTATCACCATTGTTAACAGCTAACCCGAGAATGCAACTTTAAAAAAAAGGGTTTTGTGATTTACACATGAAAGAAGTGACACTATCACTGTATTCTAACAGATAAAAGGCTTAACAGACGATCAATTTTTCAATGTATAATTTCAGTTACATCACACTGCAAAGTTTTGCTATAAATTCTGTGTTACGATCGAGCACTCCACAATCACCTGATGAAGGAGCGTCGCTCCGAAAGCTGGTGCTTCCAATTAAACCTGTTGGACTATAACCTGGTATTGTGTGATTTTTAGCTTCAACAATACCTGTGATGGCTTCTTCTGTCGAATAGTTAAATGTTGCTCCTACAGGTTATCTGGGCAGAACAGCTTCTATGGCTGAGTGCAGGCTATTTTAGTTTCCTTTTACAGCACTGCAAGTTGTGACTATTTGTACCCTGGCTCATTACAGCAGTCGAGGATACCTCCCTCTCTCTCATTACTGTTTAAGATGATTCTATTGAGACCTTTCACAAATAACTTTTCTATAGTTCAATACTTTAAAAATGGGTGCTGCCAAATTCTGCTTCACATTAGCTGCTGAGTTAGCCCAGGTCTGGAGCTCAGAACAATCCATTACTTTTTCTCATTGAGCTCAGTAACTTTGAACTGTCTCAGCTCTCATTACATCATAGTTTCACTGAAATACAAAAAAGGTTCCCCCCACCTCCAGGAAAGCCACTGTCAATGTGCTTCTGTTTACTCTTGGAAACGTTCATGGAATTTTAAAGGACTGTGATTATTGTGATTCTTACCAAGTAAAATCTGTTTCCAACATCAGCTAAATCCATAAGGATCCTACAATCCATTTTGTAAGATTCTTTATTTCCATTTTAAGAACAGATTACTTTTCTTTACAAAATATTTAACATTTTGTAACTTTTAACCCATTTACGCAAGTAGCATTATACAATATCTAGTTTTGCGAATCACTTGCGGGGCATAGTCATGGCTGCTGGCAAACATTTTTACTGCCTGACCCTAATTGCCCTTGAGAAGGTGGTGGTGAACTACCTTTTGAACCGTTACAGTCCATATGATAATCCAATTTATTGATGAAAGTAACCAAGTGAGTATAATGACATCAGTTGCATTTGGAAAGACAACACTAACACAGAATTGCTGGATAAATTTTCCAAATGTTATGCCTGAATATTTTATGATTCCAATTGTATTATTAACAGTTGGGAATAATTATCTCAGTGTCTCCCATAATAAATGTAAATTCAATTACACTACATGTTCATAATCTCAGGGAAAGAAGATTAAAACACCCTTGAATCTTTTGGATTAGATTACATTAGATTCCCTACAGTGTGGAAACAGGCCCTTCGGCCCAACCAGTCCGCACCAACCCTCCGAAGAGTAACCCACCCAGACCCACTTCCCTCTGACTAATGTACCTAAACCTTTCCTATTTGATCTCAAAACTCCTTCTGTGGCCAGTATCTTACTTTATTTTACAATGTTCCAGTTAAACAACTTGCAATGTTTCATTATCATGAAGAGTTTTATTTATTCACTCATGAAACATGAGTGTCACTAGTCAGCCAGCATTTATTATCCATCTCTAATTGTCCAAGAGAAGGTGTTAGTGAGCTGCCTTTAGATTAGATTCCCTACAGTGTGGAAACAGGCCCTTCAGCCCAACAAGTCCACACTGACCCTCTGAAGGGTAACCCACCCAGATCCATTTCCCTCTGACTATTGCACCTAACACTATGGGCAATTTTGAATGGCTAATTCACCTGACCTGCACATCTTTGGATTGTGGGAGGAAACTGGAGCACCCAGAGGAAACCCATGCAGACATGAAGAGAATGTGCAAACTCCAAATAGACAGTCGCCCAAGGCTGGAATTGAACCTGGGTCCCTGGCACGATGACGCAGTAATGCTAACCACTAAGGCCACTGTGCCGCACCTTCTTGAATTGCTACTTTCCATTGCTGTAGGGACTGGTATATATTACTAATAGTGAGTGACTTGGAGGGGAACTTGCAGAGGTTGGTGTTCCCATGTATCTGTTGCCCTTGTCCTTCAAGATGGAAGTGGTCATGGGTGCTGTCTGAGGATCTTTGCTGAATTTCTGCACTGTATCTTGAGGATGGTACACACTGCTGCTACTAAGCATCAGTGGGGAAGGAGTGGATGCTTGTGGATATGATGCCAATCAAGCGGATATCCTGGCTGGTGTTGAGCTCCTTGAGTGTTGGAGCTGCTGCATCAGTGTAAGTTACAGCAGTCGATTAACTTGAACATGGTGAAGGAAGTTTAGAAACTTAGACCCATAATTATTAATAAGCATTTCTTGGTGTGATGCAATTGTAAATATTCAAGTTAAATGTACACTGAGGAACTGCTTATGGACAAACAATTCTACTTCCTCTACATTTGGCTGTTCCTTCAGTTCTGTAGTTTGTCCTGTTTTTGGAAAATAGCAGTTCTCCAAGATCTCTTCATTCCCTCAGTTCTTGCCTCTTGGTTCCTAATCCCAGATTTTTGCTCCTCATTGGCAGTTGGTGCCAAAAATTTGGAATATCCTGTCTAAACATCTTTCTTTTTCTCTCTCTCTCTTTCTTTAAACTGCTCATAACTAAGATGAGAGGAGTGTTCTGTCAGTCCTGTCATTCGACTACAGAGATATTATATCCAAATACCATTAAAGCCAATCGTATGCTTTCCTGAATAGTTTAGAGTTCATCAAAAGATTTCTTTAACAGAAGCAATTATTGACTTATCAAACAAAACCAGTTTAATGAAGATGCAGAATTGCCTAACACACATAGAACTTGTAAAAAAAATTTAAAATTTACCTATCTACACACATGCACACATTCAGGAGAAAATCTGAGTTGGACCCTGGTCTCACACCAGCAGGGTTTCCGGTAAGGAGACACCAGCTGAGCAGCTTGTTCTGTAGAAGGCTTCCCCCCACCTCCACCCCACCAACTGCAGATCCAAACACAAACTCCATTCCTGCAAACACTGTTCAAACAGAACAGCCATTAAACTGGCTGAAGTGAGTTCACTCAAACAAAATCAGCAATGAACTGCAACCACAATGCTTTCCAAGAAATGCCTTGCTTTCAGAAGAGCAAGGACCAATGTCTTTTCATTGATCTCAAAGAGAAAACAATCCAAACATTGCCACTCTCCTTCACACTCAATCCACCAAAATGATTAAATATGAAGCACCTTCATAACAGTTGTCCCTACACCGAGATTAATTTGTTAAGGACCAGGCCAGACCCCCTCAAAGCATTTTAAGAAGGTAGACCAGACCATAACTTTTCGAGTTGTTTTATGCAGGTGTAAAGTGGATATTCCAGGAGCAATGCAGCTGGTCAAACCATTCAGTTTTAAACAAAACAGAATTTATTTACACACGAATGATAAAAATTTGAATTTAGAATAACACAACTATTTGAAAAACCAACTGACACAAAAACGCAACTCTACAAAGAGCGTTTCAGATTTCCTGCAAATCCCATAGACACACCCCTTGGCAAAAAGATAAATTCAAACACAGGTTCTTACAGGAGAAAAAGAGAGGATCAGCATGGAACTGTTTCTTTGGGCTACCAGCTAAGACTAACCCAAAACTGGAAAAAACCCTGAACTGGACACCCCCCTTTCATTGTTCACGTGTGTAAAAAAAAACTGAAAGCCTTTTCTGATTGTCGACTGAGGCAGCATCTGTTAGTCATTATTAAAGTAGCGAGTTCAAACTTTTCAGCACCTCTGTCTCCAGGACCCTCTTCAACAAAAAACTAAGGACATAGTAACTTTGTTAAAGGAGCAGTATTGTCACAATTGGATACACCATTACCATTAACCCAAAGACCTTCAGTGTAGTGAACTGATCCAGACCTCCCCTTCAATGATCATCTGTGATGTCATGATGGTGACACCGAGAATTGGGGGACAATTATTATGCCCCATGACCTCTTTAATTGGGAAAATACAACAAAAAAACTGTGGATGCTGGAAATCTGAAACAAACAAAAACAAAATACGCTGGAGAAGCTCAGCAGAACTTTGAAGAATGGTCACTGAACTCGAAATATTAACTTGGTTTCTCTGTCCATGGATGCTGCCAGACCTGCTGAGTTTCTCCAGCAGTTTCTGTTTTTGTTTGCTTCACCTCTATAGATGGAAGAGGTGATCAAAAACCAAAATGGAACAGCCAACTGAGAAGAGCCCCAGGGAAAAGTCAGTAAACTGTCCAAGTTCTCAACCCACCACCTGTACAGCCAGACCCGGCAGGGATTACTAGGACATAGCAAGTTCCTGAGCCACAACGGGCAACAGGGAACACAGACTTGACCAACACAACACAAACCATTCTCTCAGGATGGGAGGCTGCCACCGCCAAACCTAATTCCTTTCATCAAACCTTTGGTCATCCAGTCTATGTCAAATTCTCTTTAATTTACCCTCCAGTAAATCACATGGCACATACATATCTATTAAAGTCATCGTATAATTGTAAGCTGTTGTTGCAATTTCAGTGGGAGAGTGAAATAAAGGTAATGAGTTGAGGAATGACTTGCACTGTCGAGGTGTTCTTTCAATGTGCTTTCCATTTGCAGGATACTAATTTAGCCACAATTTAACTCAGACACAGAAAATAACGGTGCTCGCCAGCAGCAATAAGACTCAAAGATTCCAGTTGGTTGTCTGCCACCTGAGTCATATTAGCACTGGTGCCAAGGTGGTGTGGCTGCTGCTTGGCATTTTGCTGTCATATAAATGCTGAATTAAAGAGAGAACTAAAGTTCATTGTTTCTTTACATGACGCAATGGCAATTAAACACAATCCAGCAATGCACTGAATGGCTCTCTGACAAACACATCAGTGAGGACCTTTCCATTGACATCCCTTTGAAAATACAACTATAAATAACCCTCAGGCCATCTAAACTTTCAGAAACATCCTGTGCTAAAGTTGGCCAATAAACAGATCACTTTTAATACTGAGTGAATACCAGCAGGGAGCTCTTGCATTCAGTATCCAAAACAAACTGAAACATTCAGACAATATCGGCTCAAAGGTTCTTTTCTCTCGAGGACTGACATGTCAATAGTCTCTTTCCACTTGTTACCTTTGTGAAAAAGCTTGAGTCTCGGAAGATTCTGTTTCCACGTTTCCACAAGTGGAATAATTAATAGTAAAATGAAGCTCCATAGCAACCGACATGTTTGAAGTGGTTTCGGGGTTTGATTTCTTGGAGATTTCTGCATTGCATCTGTCGCTGGCTGCATCATCAACAATAAAGTTTCTTGTGCCAATTGAAGTTCTGTAACAAGGGAAACAAAATTTACAAAGGTTAAAAAAAACACAACCACAACCCCAGACATGAAAAAATGGAAATCAAGCCCTAAGATCAATAATATCAAGTCTGTTTTAAACACTTCTTTTTAGGGTATATGTTAAAACAAATAGAAACAAAATAATTAACTTAAAAAAAGAACATATTCAATCATGCATCCTGATAGCACAATAATTATCTGCATGAAGTCTCGTGCTTAAGTACGTGACTAGAAAATTCAAAATTGAATCTTTGGTTTTTGCTGCATTAATTGGTCCCAGCTGAGGTAAAGAAAACAGAAATCGCTGAAGAAGCTCAGCAGATCTGACAACATCTATACAGAGAGGAAGTGTTATCATTTCCAGTCTCATATGACTTCCACAGAAGTGGAAGAGGCTGGAAATTGATGGTTTTGTTGCTGTTGACAGAGGGAAAGGAGAGACCAAATGGAATAGATGGTGAGAGTGCAAAAGACCCAGGGAGGGTGTAAAGGATGGCTGTAAATGACAGATATGGCAAGGCAAAAATGGATCCACTCCGCTAACAGCAAAGTTAATAAGGCTAGGAGGGTGGTAGGGACGGGGGGAGGGGCAGAGGTGCTGGGGGATGTTAGGCAAATGGAGGACAGGGGACTTGCTTTGATATTGCCGGACTCAATACTGCATCCTAAAGGCTGTGAGGTGCCTACGTGGAAAATGAGGTCCCTCCAGCTTTTGTTGAGATTTGTCGGGATATAATGTAGGCCCACAATGGAAAGGTCAGCATGGGAGCAAGATGAGATATTGAACCAGCTGCAGTACATTTGCGAGGGTTAAAACTGGGCAGGCTTCTGAAAAATGAGCATAATTTTAGTTTGCAAAGAGAGCATTATAATGGGCACTGCCAATGGTACAAAGCACAAGAATTGTAAAGTTAAGTAAAGACTAGTTTGTCATTTATAGAAATGATTTGAATGAGAATATAGAAGGCATGGTTAGTAAGTTTACAGATGACATCAATATTGGTCAAAGTTAAAAATCACACAACACCAGGTTATAGTCCAACAGGTTTATTTGGAAGCACTAGCTTTCGGAGTGACGCTCCTTCATCAGGTGGTTGTGGAGCAGGACCATAAGACACAGAATTTATAGCAAACAATTATAGTGTCATGCAGCTGAAATGTTCAGCATATCATTTCAAAATTGGCAAAGGCAAATTTACCAAAACCGATTTTTCTCACTTGAGTATCTCCTCCACTCCGAGTGAAGGAACGCTGACAGAATGAATTGAGCAGCAGCACAGAGACAGAAAGAGACAGAGAGAGAAACAGAGAGAGAGAGAGAGAGAGAGACAGAGAGACAGAGAGAGAGAGAGAAAGAAAGAGACAGACAGAGAGAGAGAGACAGAGAGAGACAGAGAGAAAGAGAGATACAGACAGAGAGAGAACTCAATGTTTTGCAGCAGCAGAAATGCAATAACTCCATAGAGGCCGTTATCCTGTCAACTACACACCCTTTATTTACACAGGAAGAGTCCTTGACACTGACCCAGCTCTCTCAGAGCCCGCTCTCAGAGTGAACCGGATATCTGACACCCCTGTTTCTATCTGTCAGCCAGGGATCATGATTGAAGCAGACTAATAGCCCCAGTCAGGGAACTCCTATTCTAGGAGGTCCACCCGGCTGACCTCACGACATTCACGATGAGAGAGAGAGCTGTATCGTGCAGCTTCAACTCTAATAGCCCAACCGCAACCTCTGAAAGCAAAACAAAATCCCTACATCTGTGTGAGCACAACTCAAACCACTCATGCTTCTTTTAACTAATTTTGCTTTTTAAAATCGAGTTTATTTCCTCTGCTTTCCATGGAGCAGACACCTCAGCACCATGTTTACAACATCCCTCTTCAAGAGAAACAAAACAGAA
The DNA here is from genome assembly GCF_037043375.1 of Chiloscyllium plagiosum. Classification (NCBI taxonomy): domain Eukaryota; kingdom Metazoa; phylum Chordata; class Chondrichthyes; order Orectolobiformes; family Hemiscylliidae; genus Chiloscyllium; species Chiloscyllium plagiosum. Next base: position 2,424,260 of record NW_028270161.1, read on the forward strand.
CAACTCCCTCTTAAAGGCACATCTCATTGAGGAGGTTGAGATAAGAAACTTTACAACCTTTAAAAAGTATTTGGATGAGTACTTGAAGGGTCGTAACATTCAATGACATATGCCCAGAGTGGGACAGTGGGAATTATCTCAGTAATCATGGCGGGACAGACTCAATCAGTCAAAGGGCCTTTTCTGTATGGTATAATCCTATGAATCTAGAAGGGATGCCACAGCTATGTTCTTGCTGAATAGAGTTGATCTTTGTAGAAATAAAGAATTGTTGAGGAGAACAGAAGATAAAGAAAACCTCATTGTGGTGACTTTAGCAATGGAGAATCTCCTTTGAGCTCAGGAAGAGAACCAGATCAAATGTGATGCATCTAGGTAAAAATAAGGACTGCAGATGCTGGAAACCAGAGTCTAGATTAGAGTGGTGCTGGAAAAGCACAGCAGGTCAGACAGCATCCGAGGAGCAGTAAAATTGACATTTCGGCCAAAAGTAATGTATCTGCCCTGCACCAGATAGCTGCATGCTCTCTCTCTTACTGGAGTATTCCTCACTAATCCACCAGGGGCAGTAGTACATTCAATCAGCCGTGTGGATTTAGACATGGACAATTTCCACTTGGTGAGGATGGAACCATATCTCAACCTTCTGAGCAGGAGAGTAAGGCAGGCATAGTTATTAAAAATACAAAGGAAAATACAAAAATACATCAACTCGTCTCCAAAAGCCCAGCCTGAAGGTTTTATCGAGCCTGTATTATCAGCTGTGACTCAACTGAAGCTCATTTTCCAGCAGAAGGGACATGAATTCAATCACACTTCAAAGAAATAAGCACAAGAACTGACATTTCAGAGCAGTACAAGGGCATGCTGCACTGTCTGAGGTGCAATTTTACAAATGAGATTTCCAACCAGGCCTGATCTGCCTTCTCACTATGGTACCATTGTCATCCTTCATTAACACAGCAATCCCACCACCTTTTGCTTTCTCGATCTCTTCCCCAAATATCAAACACCAGGAGGAGAGCGAGCAAACATGACAGAGACTGAGGTTCCCCAACATCTATGGCATTGGCGAGAAAGGCAGTGCCAAGCTAAGGTCAGTGAGGACAGGGGGAGAGGTCAGTGCGGACCGGGGGAGAGGTCAATGCGGACCAGGGGAGAGGTCAGTGTGGACTGAGGAAGGGATCAGTGCGGACATCGGGAGAGATCGATGCGGACCGGGGGAGGGGTCAGTGCGGACCGGTGGAGAGGTCGGTGCAGAGAGGGGAATGGGACTGTGCAGGATTGAAGGACTGTAACGATGAATGTTTTGTTGCTTTATATTTGTAATTTGTCCCTCAGATCGTGTACCGGCAGACCATTCTACTGAAAATGGCTCAGTAAGTGGGGAGTTACAAACTTTGCACTGCACTCATGTGAGCACATGTAACAATAACGCACATTCTAATACAGAGGCACCTCAATTATCTGGCATTCAATTTTCCAAATTTCAGGTTATCCAAACAAGCTCACAAGGTCCTGATGCTTAGCCTAAACTATATTATCCAGATTTTGATTAACCGAATGAAATACTCCCAGCTTGTGTCCTTCAGGGAAGAGAGGTTCCTCTGTATTGAGTTGTGAGCTGTAGCCCATTAGCTGGATGTAAAATTGGTCTGTGTCTTTCGGGTTAAGGTTAGTTAAAGGGAACATTGATGAGGTGACCAGGAGAATTCCTTGCTTTTTCTCATTGCTGCTGCCAACATGATCATCATCACCATCATCAGGATATTCAGCTGTGACCTTGGTTTAACATCTCAACTAAATAAAGGTGACACCACTGGGAATGCAGCACCCATGGGAAACTACCCAGCTCTAAAAGCACCCTAGTACAACCATTTTACTCCAACACAAACTGAGCCAGGGCCACATGCACACACTCGCGCACACACACACACTCAATGATTTTGTTGAAAATGACTCCCCACTTCTATCCCCTCTATCTTGAGTCCAATTGTTTTCATATCCATAGCACCTTGATCACAGTAAAACTCCCAAAGTACTTCAGGTGAGTATTCATCAGACAAACATTGTTCACAATGCAGCCATTAGGATAAGTGCCCAAACACCTGGACAAAGGAGATAATATTCAATCAGCATCTTAAAGGTGGGAACTGAAAGAGATTCCCGAGCTCAGGCCTCGACAGCTGAAAGTAGAGCCACCAGTGGTGGGGTAGTTGTGGGGGTGAGGGGGGTTAATGAACAAGAGGAGAAAGTGAGGTCTCCAGATGCTGGAGATCAGAGCTGAAAATGTGTTGCTGGAACAGCACAGCAGGTCAGGCAGCATCCAGGGAACAGGAGAATCGACATTTCGGGCATAAAGAAGGGCTTATGCCCGAAACGTCGATTCTCCTGTTCCCTGGATGCTGCCTGACCTGCTGCGCTTTTCCAGCACCACATTTTCAGTTAATGAACAAGAGGCCAGAGAAGGAGCTGCATATTTCTATTTTACAGACTCATTGTGATAAGTTGTTGAAGTCTCTCGACATTTCTTCACAGTTAAGACTTTAGGGAAGTTGTTTGCAGACTGACTTCAGTCTAGCCAGGCCTATCCATATCAGTCAGACTCTCCAACAGCAGGTGAGGGTAAAGATGAAGGTGTAAACAATGTCTGGGACTGTTGGATTGCTCCATCTCCCCCTTTTCTCAATGGTACTGGCACTCTGTCCAGTATCGAAGGTGAATGGAGCTGTCCCAATGGAGCATCTCAAAGCATTGGGATGACTGAGCTGTGTTTCCTACTGGTGATAGTCCATGTGGTGATAGTCCATGTGGTGACAGTCCATGTGGTGACAGTCCATGTGGTGATAGTCCATGTGGTGATAGTCCATGTAGTGATAGTCCATGTGGTGACAGTCCATGTGGTGACAGTCCATGTGGTGATAGTCCATGTAGTGATAGTCCATGTGGTGACAGTCCATGTGGTGACAGTCCATGTGGTGATAGTCCATGTGGTGACAGTCCATGTGGTGACAGTCCATGTAGTGATAGTCCATGTGGTGACAGTCCATGTGGTGACAGTCCATGTAGTGATAGTCCATGTGGTGACAGTCCATGTGGTGACAGTCCATGTGATGACAGTCCATGTGGTGATAGTCCATGTAGTGACAGTCCATGTGGTGACAGTCCATGTGGTGATAGTCCATGTGGTGACAGTCCATGTGGTGATAGTCCATGTGGTGATAGTCCATGCGGTGACAGTCCATGCGGTGACAGTCCATGTGGTGACAGTCCATGTGGTGATAGTCCATGCGGTGACAGGCCATGCGGTGACAGTCCATGTGGTGACAGTCCATGTGGTGACAGTCCATGTGGTGATAGTCCATGTGGTGACAGTCCATGTGGTGACAGTCCATGTGGTGTGCAGAGAGCAATGTCTTCAGCAGGCCCTGAAATATTTGCATCATTCCCCTTTGTTCCACCAGTCATTAACTCTCTGTACGACACGATCTTGGACAGATGATGGCTGTTTGTTCGGGCATCGCAGTTGTCTGTGCAGGAGCCTGGCCTTGATGTTGGTATTGCCCTCTGTTCCCAGGACCTCAGTGGTCATGTCTCCATCCTGCCAAGTACTGGTGTTGAGGACACAATGGTGGTGAAAGTGTTCTGGGGTGGGGAGGGGGAGGGGCACGTTGGTAAATGATGCCACCATACAGAAGCCTGGTGAGGCCTATGCTTTTGTACACTTTGATTTTAAACTGTGCTCTAAGACTGCTGTTGCTCCACACTTGTTTGCTGTTTGTCTTGTTTTAAAAAGTCCCTTGTCCATTTCCATGCCTACAGTGACATCAAACAAGATTGACCAAATTGGTAAATTACTGAGTGGCAATTATTTCAGTTTCATCAAAAGTTGAAATTGAAATTCTTGAACTAACAATGCAATAAATAAACTATACTTCTTAAACTTCTGCAGTACAACTTAACGTTGATAACATTAATATCACAAGGATTGACAGTTACTCAAAACTGTGATACTTGGCATTTCGGTGACATGGGTTTTCCTGGAAATCCAGTTTAAATGATATTATGTTAAACTTCCACACATTCCCAATAATCTCTTCTTTAACACAATCCTACATCCCCTGAATGTACTGGGCAGCTCTGTGGGATTGTGCCTCTCTATTGATCTTCACAAACCTCCTGGTTTGTTCCTCAGGAATCGGAAGCTATTTACGACCAGACAGGATGAAGCACTTCATTAAAGCTGAACAGATGTGCAATAAAGGCATCGCTGTGATAACGAAGACAGACCTTGTGATTCCCCTGAATTTTCTTACAAATAATCACAGTGAAACATTAAATAACTGGTAACATTAAAAGATCACTTTCAAAGCTGTTTGTGTTTTAGGCAGTCACTGACCGTGATAAAATGAAATGTAATAAGGATATTGTACACACAGAACACACCACTAACAGATATATGTTCAGTTCAAGTTGTATTGCAATCAATCTATTGACTACACAAAAATGTACTGTGACAAAAATTCAAATGCTGAAAGTTAATGAACTGTTCACTGATTCACTGTTGATCTTTAAAATAAAAAGTAAAGTTATCACTGTTCTACTGGAACTTGGGCTTCTTTCTTATTAGAGAGAGACAACTGGTACTGGTGTAACCTGAGGGTCACCATGGCCCAGGGAAGGGAGAGGTTGGTCCAAATTAAAGATGGCAGCAATGACATCATGGGTAATGTTCAGGCCGAGCCCATTCACTCCAGGCTGGCTGTATTCTTTTCCTCTCTTTCCTTTATGTCTTTTTTTTGTTTTAATACTCCACCTTATTGATATAGCAGGGAGGCCAGAGCATTATCGGCGGTGACTCCCGATGCATGGACTCCTTGAATGGCAGCAGGGTGTATGCTGCAGCGAGGGCAGTGCAGGGACCCCTGGCTATGGTAGGCCCAGAGCAGGGACTCCTGGCTGCAGTAGGCCCAGAGCGGGGACTTCTGGCTGCAATAGGCTCAGAGCGGGAACCCCTGGCTGCAGTTGGCCTAGAGCGGAGACCTCTGTCTGCGGTAGGCTCAGAGCAGGGACCCCTGGATATGGTAGGCCCAGAGCAGGGACTCCTGACTGCACTAGGTGCAGAGCAGGGACTCCTGACTGCACTAGGTGCAGAGCGGGGACCCCTGGCTGCAGTAGGCCCAGATCGGGGACCCCTGGCTGCAGTAGGCCCAGAGCGGGGACTCCTGACCACGATAGGGATGGAACAGGGACTCCTGGATGTAGTAGGGATGGAGCGGAGACACCTGGCTGTGGTAGGGATGTAGCAGGGACTCCTGGCTGTGGTAGGTACGGTGCAGGGACTCCTGGCTGTGGTAGGGATGGAGCGGGGACCCCTGGCTGCGGTAGGCCCAGAGCAGGGACGTCTAGCTGCGGTAGGGCCAGAGCGGGGATTCCTGACTGCGGTAGGGATGGAACGAGGACCCCTGGCTGCGGCAGGCTGGGAGCAGGGACTTCAAGAATATTTTACTATTATTACTTTGTATGTTTGTTGTATTTTTGCAGGTTTCTAAAACTGGAGTATTTGGGATAAAATATAGAACAGGACTGCATGGAAATTACTCTGAAAATGTGGTGAAAATAAAACATAAGAAATGGGAGAGGACCATTTGTCCTATTCAAGCCTTTTTCATTATTCAGTAAAATTGTAGATGATCTAATATTCCAATTTGTTGGTTACTACCCCTCACCCTTAATCCCTTATCAATCTAAAGTAAAAACTATTGATGATCTTTCTAACTCATCCTTGAATATTCAATAACCCAGACTCCATTGGTCACTGAAATGCTAACAACACCATTCCCCCACTGCCCTTACCCTCAGAGAAAAAAAGGTATTCTTTTTCCCAGTCTGAAATGGGAGACCTCTTTTTAAACTGTGTCCTCTAGCACTAGATTCCCCAATGAGAGGAGCCTTCTCTCAGCATCTTTCTGGTCAAGTCCGCTCAGAATCTTATACCTTTCAAGAAGACTACTTTTTATTCTTTTAGACTTTACTGGCTATGGGCCTAATTTTCTCAAGTATTCCTCATATGACAACCTCTTCATCCCAGGAATCAGTTCAGTAAATCTTCCCTGAATTGCCTCCATATGCAAGGTGATCTAAACTCCACAAAAAAAACATAATTAAAGAGGAGATAATGAACAATTTTTAGAAAAAAATTCACAGTATAAGGGAATCACTGGTTGGACCTGCATTTATTACCCATAGGGTAGTTAAGAGTCAACCAAATTGCTGCATGACTGGAGTTACATGTAGGTCCAAACAGGTAAGGATGGCAGTTTCGGTCCCTGGGATTTTCCTGACAATCGATACGTGGTCATCATTAGATTTTTAATTCCAGATTTTTATCTGCCATGGTGGGATTTGAACCCAGATCCTCAGAACATTACCTGAGTCTCTGGATTAATAAATCCAGCAACAAGACCACTAGGCTATCACCTATCCCAACCACTTCAGTTAAATGTTAATGGCCATTATGATAAAATATTGATAACTTTTGTCAATAAATATTCATTTTAAAATGCTCAATCGTATTATTAAAACTATAGGCATGTCGCTGTGCATGAGATTATTAAATAGTCTGTTTGACCTGAGCATAAAGATAGCATCACTCCATAGACACATTCAGACAAAGCTAATGTCTGATACAATAACATTACAAATTATTTGCATGAAGAAAAATTACTCCAATCAAAGCTCTGCAATAACTTACGAATTAAAATATCAGTGATTTTTATTGATGCAGGGTTGAAAATCAGTGAAGAACAGCCAAATGCATCAATATCTTGATTCGGTTATTAATCCATTGTATTGTCGATATGTTCTAATCAACCTGTTCAATGATGTTATTTCATACCTCAGGAACAGATGAGACTTGAACCTGGAACACTACAACTACATCAGAAGATCCCTTCTTAGTCATAGAATCAAAGAGATGTACAGCACAGAAACAGATCCTTCGGTCCAACTCGTCCATGCCGACCAGATATCCTAAGTTAATCTCGTCCCATTTGCCAGCATTTGGCCCATATCCCTCCAAACCTTTCCTATCCAGATGCCTTTTAAATGCAGTAACCATATCAGCTTCCACCACTTCGTCTGGCAGCTCATTCCATAGACGCACCACTGTCTGTGAGAAAAAGTTGCTCCTTGGTCCCTTTTAAATCTTTCCCCTCTCAACCTAAAACTATGCCCTCCAGTTCTGGACTCCTTCACCCTGGGGAAAAGACTTTGTCTATTTACCCTATCCATACCTCTCATGATTTTATAAACCTCTATAAGGTCACCCCTCAGCCTCCGACGTGCCAGGGAAAACAGCCCCAGCCTGTTCAGCCTCTCCCTATAGCTCAAATCCTCCAACCCTGGCAACATCCTTGTAAATCTTTTCTGAACCTTTTTAAATTTCACAACATCCTTCCTATAGGAGGGAGACTAGAGTGCACACCGTGTTCCAAAAGTGGCCTAATCAATGCCCTATACAGCCGCAACATGACCTCCCAACTCCTATACTTAATACTCTGACCAATAAAGGTAAGCGTACCAAACGCCTTCTTCACTATCCTTCTTATATGCTTGCAATGGAAAGGAAAGTGATCAGATATAGGACTATGCATTTTGACAGCACAGCAGGAAGTAATTTTCTCTGTTATTCTGTGGTCACTCTTTGCTAAAGCAGTACAAAGACTCGCATAATCCTTAACCTAAACTTTAGCAAAGTTTCCCCCATGCTTTAGTTATTCCCTGTGACAAAGGACTCAATACTCACCAAACACAGTCACTGAATAATCAATTTCAATGAACAATTATCTCCAGCATCTTTTGCTCATTATCTTAAAAACATCAACTAAATATCACCTTTTGCTGTTCTTATTCCTGTGATATAGTGCCAGTGTTTTACATGAAACAAATGGAGATAGTGTAGGCATTATTCCATTCTTGTTATTGAAGACTGTGGTTTTAGACTCTCAATACATTTCCGGAAGCAATGCTTTGTATAGCTTGAAGCTGAAAGCAGAAACAGTCAGCTCCTCCTCCAGCAGCTTATCTTTCCAGGACCAGCCTTGCGGCATTAAACTCCTGCCTCTTGAGCTTATCTTGAGAATAGCTGCTTACATGCAGCCAGTTATGATGGCTCTTATTTGCTGACTGATAACTTCATAAATGTGCAGCAACACTTACATAAGTCTGGAAACAAAAACAAAACAGTTACACAAGTACACTCTTATCGAGCAAAGCCCACTGACTCAGAGCAGGAAACTCTGGTGTTGTCACATCATTCCCATTGATCAATTACCATGCTATTTTCATCCGTTTTTTTCCCAAAATATTTGTGTGTGAAAGGAATCTACTTATATTTATCAATTTTCTTTTTCAGTTGAAGATTTGCCACTGGTAGCTAATCGAGAATTGCGTAATTTACACAAATCAAAAATGACATCCAGGATAATTTTTAAAAAACATTTCATTTAGATCTTGCTTTTCTGTTTCTCAGTAATTAATCATTTTTCAAATTCCAGAGGACAATTTCCATGACCATGGATATGCAAAAGGAATACAGTTATAAGGTTTCTGTAGAAAATAAAGTTGTTTTGATGTAAAAAGTAACTTGATTTCTAAAACAGCAATGAGTTAATGTTGGTTCTTCCACTCACTTGACAAGTTGTGGTGGGTTTGGTTGCCTGGCGCTCAGGGTTCAGGGCAGTTCCACAGTTGCTTGCTATGCTCCTGGTAATGCATCCTTCCACCAGTTTTCCAGAGGAAACTGGAAGGTATCTAGCCCAGCCGGCAGTGAGTCTCCCTCCTATCAGCTGAGAACACACTAAAAAAGTTGTGTTTCACCAAAGGCTCATGGGTTTGTGTAGTAACGAGCTACGTTGTACATGGGAGAAAGGGGCATGGTTCTGCTGAGCTGGTCAGTCTCAACTGGGACAGCTCTAGAGGGCAATATGATTAACATCAGCTCCTGAACAAGTTCCACCTGCTCCTGTATAGCCAATGATTCCCAGCTCTGCTGTACTGCATTTCACAACTAAACAAACCCTCCAATATTGGGGGCTCTTGTGGTATCATCCATACCTCTGAGCAAGGAGATCCAGATTCGAGTGCTACACAATCCAGAGCTGTGTTATAACAGCTCTGAAGAGATTCATTAGAAAATATCTACAGGGCATTAGTGAGGCCACAGGTCAAATGCCGAATGCAGTTTTGTGCACCACCCTTGGTAGGCTGTGCATGGTAAGTGATTCAGACACACAGTCGACTTAGTGATGCAGAATAAAGGTTAAAAAAAAAATTGTTATGGCATGGTTCAAAAAGTGATGCCTCAAGGCATCTCTGGGTGTGCCAAAGTAATGCATTTAATTTCTGGTTATTTGTGGTGCAGTGGTAGCATCAATACCTCTAAGTCAGGAGACCTGGGTTCAAGTCTCACACGCTCCAGGGTTATATAATTTGAACCCTGACCACATGGATTATTAAAGATTCTCTAATTCCAGCCGAACGGAGGGAAACGCTACACAGAGGAAACAAATTAATGGGGAGAAGTAACCAATTAAAAAAATTCAAGGCAAAGTTTGCAAAATGTACAGATTCTCTATGAGAAATTTATTCTCATCAAAAATATCTTATAAAATATTTAATCATCATTCCCACATCATAATATAATCAGCCAGGTATTTCCAAGATTGTTTATTTCCGTAGACCAAAATTGTCATTTTCACTTCCTAATTCAAATTCCAGAGATGATGCTCCTTTACCTGTCTTCACTGAGGCCATTCAATATATACAATTAGGAACAGAAGTAGGCCATTCAGCCCATCAAGTCTGCTCCCCCAGTTAATAAGGTCATTGTTGATCTAACGGTAGACTAGAATCAGTGTTCCCACCTACCCTTGATAAATCTTCATCCTCTTTCTTAACAACAATCTATTCACGCCTGCCTTAACAAGATTCAAAGACTCAGGTGCCACCACCTTGTCAGGAAAATAATTCCAAAGACACTCTCAGAGAGAAATGCATTTGCCTTATCTCTGTTTTAAGTGAGTGGCCCCTAATTTCTAAGCAGTGTATGCTTACCTTCCACTGATGTCATCCTGAACCAGATTAAAAGCTAACCCTGCCACTGCTGAATGCAAGCACAGATAGACTGTCCCAACTCTGAATCTAGTACAGAATTGGATTTATTGGAATGGTCTCAAAAACTGTCAGAGGGGTGACGTTATAGAGGTTTATAAAATCATGAGGGGCATGGATAGGGTAAACAGACAAGATCTTTTTTCCCCAGCATAGGGGAATCCAAAACTAGAGGTATAGGTTCAGGGTGAGAGGAGAAAGATATAAAAGAGACCTAAGGAGTAATTTTTTCACACAGAGGGTGGTACGTGTATGGAATGAGCTGCCAGAGGATGTGGTGAGGCTAGTACAATTGCAACATTTAAAAGGCATTTGGATGGGAATATGAATAGGAAGCATTTGGAGGGATATGGGCCAAGTGTTGGCAATTGGATTAGGTTAGGATATCTGGTCAGCATGGATGGGTTGGACCAAAAGGGCTGTTTCCGTGCTGTACATCTCTATGACTCTGTGAGGTACTTGGAATCACTGAGGACAGAACTGAACAATAATTGCTACAGCTAAAGTTCTGATGTTCTGGTAAAAAGAAATCTTTGTGTGGGCAGTGGAGATAAAACAAGAGGGAAGCCAAAGATTTATTTGATGTGCAGCATTTATAGAATTCCATGGAATAAAAGCTCATTATCTGTTTTTGTTTTAAAATTTCAATACAGTAAATTATTCTTTCAAGGTCACTAACATAAAAAGGTCATCTATTTTGGCATGAATGGAAGCTGTATTCGATTGCCTTGGGAGGGTGTGGATGCTGAACAGTAAGAACGGCCTGAGGGAGAGGTATATAAATGGCAGATCTGAGACCTAAAACAGTGCCCTCAAATTTGATCCAAAACTTCCAAAGTTTCTGTTTTATGGTCTGACACATATATCTTTCAATGGCTTAATTTCACACTTGCTACTCTCTGGCACATTCTTGGTCATTTTACCCACAGCCTCAAGCAGCAGGAAACCCAAATTATTTCTGAATATGTGTTTCTGTGAAAGGACTAAGGATTGCATTGTTTGGAAGCTGCTTGTTAATAGGTAATGGCACAATCCTCTTGGAACTCTGCAAAATCACGAAATGTAGATTTGCCAGACCGATAAACTTCACCATGAATGTAACAGTTCACATGAGACTTACCATTTTACTGCAATGTTCCTGTGATGTAAAATCCAGTTTATTCAGCAGAGGTTTACATACCTAATCACTCACACCATCCCTCCAGTTACTGAAATACTACTTTTTGGCAATTAAACTTTTTTATAGAGTTATAGAGCTGCACAGTACAGAAACAGACCCTTCAGTCCAACTCGTCCATGCTGATCAGATACCCTAAATTAATCTGGTCCCATTTCCAGGCACTTGGCCCATATCCCCCTAAACCCTTCCTGTAACGGATTCAGAGTTGGGCCAGTCTATCTGTGTTTGCATCCAGCAATGGCAGGATTAGTTTTTACCCTGGTTCAGGATGACATTCACTGCTTAGAAATTAGGAGCCACTCATAGAGAGAAGGCAAAATCATTTCTCTCAAAGGGAGTCTTTGAAATTCATATGAAAGCTATCATTCAAAACCATTTTCTGGGTTTTAAAATCTATTTATACAACTAGTGTTTACAAACAAATTGCATTCAAACATACAACTCCTTAACAAATCCTCAGACAATCAAAGATATTGCACATAATTGACTTTGTTTAAATTTTAGGACTCATCTAGAAATGTTCAATTGTATTAATAACTAAACAAAAGCATTTGAGCTGGGTAAATGCAGGGAAAGGTCAGATGCTGCAGACATATTACAGCACAGTCACTGGGACTTGTGTGTCAGGAGACAAGACCATGAGAGGGTGATATAGTTCTGCAGAGTTTGTCAATACCCAGCAAGTGTTTTGAACTCAACAAGGTCAACTAGGAAGCACTGATGGCTTGGGATCAATTAGGACAAGTCTCCACATGAAAGCAAAATGAGCTTCACTCACTCCAAATCAATAAAGCATGATGGATCTGAGCTGCAGAATTCACCTGAGGGCAGTGCAGAGGCAGCAATGTCAATGGAATGGAGACCAGTCAGCTCAGATACAAACATGGGCAGAAATAAATACCTGAAACTTATAGGTAGCACATCCTGCTGAGGCTGGTGGTGAGAGGATGCAAATATTTATGTGGAAAACAACACATTTTTTGTCTGGGGGCAGAGTTACGATTCACTACATGCATGGTCACACTTTCAGCATGAGATTTGCCTCTCCAGAAGTACCCAGGAGAGAACAACAAAAGGAAATAATAGGTTGACCCTGGAGAAATACTGTTCCCCTTTCCCACCACCTCAGCAAGTAGCTTCTGTGCAAGAGGGTCATTGGACAAGGAGTTTGACCTGCCATCAATTAAGGCCCAAACTGGTCAATCAATGAGCAGATAAGGGCCTCAAGCTGCCAGCCGCCCAATTACCAGCCTTCAAAGCATCCAAGAGCAATAGCTGCCTTCCCAACAGGGCCCCTCTGTTCCCTGGCCAACTTCTCTGCCTAGGGCTTGCTGTAGTGCTCCAAAGCTCAATGCAAGCTGGAAGAACAGCACCTCATTTTCTGCTGAGGAGCCTTGTGTCCCTCGGGATTCAATATCAAGGTCAATAATTTTAGGGCCTGAGCACCTTCTCTTGTGCCGTTACCCTATACTGCATGCAGCAGAACTGAGTACTGCAATTGCTGGAGACTAGAGTCAGGGTTAGAGTTGAGTTGGAAAAGCACACCAGGTCAGGCAGCATCCGAGGAGCAGGAAAATTGACATTTTGGGCTAAAGCCCAGGAATGAAGGGCGTTTGCCCGAAATGTCAATTTTCCTGCTCCCTGGATGCTGCCTGACCTGCTGCGCTTTTCCAGCACCACTGTAATCATGACCCAATACTGCACACACCAGGCTCTGTCATCAGATGGATGGCTATCACAAACAACCCATGGTCAGCCACGAATGGCCCTGGTAGCAGCTACTGCTTCTCCCAGGCTGACCTTTTCCCATTACCTCTCTCTCTCTCTCTCCCTCCCTCTCTCGGCTCCATCACTTGTGGTTTACTCCTTCGCCCTCTCCCCACCCTATCTTCAGCTTGCCTACCAACCTTTTCCTTGCTACAATCAGTTCTGAGGATGGGTCACTGGACCTGAAACATTAACTCTGCTTTCTCTCTTCACAGATGCTGCCAGACCTGCTGAGCTTTCCCAGCAATCTCTGTCTTTGTTTCCGTTTTCCGATACTCACAGTCCTTTGGGTTTTTTTGACTTTACTAATGCTTTGGGAGGAGGGAGCTGTGTTTGCCCCAGTCTGTAGTAAGGGTACAGAGTAGTAAGGGTATGGAATGCTTTGCCTGCAACGGTAGTAGATTCGCCAACTTTGAGTACATTTAAGTCATCGTTGGACAGGCATATGGACGTACATGGAATAGTGTAGGTTAGATGGGCTTCAGATTGGTATGACAGGTCAGCGCAACATCGAGTGCCGAAGGGCCTGTACTGCGCTGTAATGTTCTATGTTCTATGTTCTGGCGACAGTCAGGGACAGGGGTGTGCTGGCAGGGTCTGATCACTGTAAACTACTGTCACCTGCATCTTGAAACCCTGCAAGATAAAAAGCTTTGACAAAATGTGCCTTCGTGTAGCAATACACAGAAAAAGCAAGGTATCCCTGTGAGCTCCCTTGCCTTGTATTTCGGAAGTTTTGGTTAGATTAGATTACTTACAGTGTGGAAGCAGGCCCTTCGGTCCAACAAGTCCACACTGACCTGCCGAAGCACAACCCACCCAGACACATTCCCCTATATTTACCCCTTCACCTAACACTACGGGCAATTTAGCATGGCCAATTCACCTGACCTGCACATTTTTGGAGTGTGGGAGGAAACCGGAGCACCCGGAGAAAACCCACGCAGACACGGGGAGAATGTGTAAACTCCACACAGTCAGTCACCTGAGGGGGAATTGAACCCGGGTCTCTGGCGCTGTGAGGCAGCAGTGCTAACCACTGTGTCACCCACGGTTGTGAGAACGTTGCCCCATTTTTTGAAATTTGACCACATTCTCCAAGATAACTCTCTGCTGCAGTGCTGAGGGTGTGCTACGTTGCTGTATTTGCAATGAGACACTAAATCAAAGCTCTGTGTATCCTCTCAGTGAATGTAACAGAGTCTATTGCATAAGTCTACCTAGTGTCCAAGTCAAAATCTCACAGTTAGCAGCACTGGGTCGTCACTATCTCACTGCTTATGAGATATTGCTCTATGAAGATGACTTTTCTGATGTTTGAATTACAACAGTGACTTGTCTTTAAAAGTATGTAATTATTTATTAAAGTGCTTTTGACGCACTGAGATCATGACAGCCATGACACTAATTCAGTTTTTCTTTCCAACAAAGTTCAATTCAAGCAATTAATTGCATGTGTTACTTTATGTAATAATTCAGAATAATACTGTTCCTTTCTAAGGCTTCAATACACTTTGAGAAAATGTATCACTTGGCTGTTCTCCTTATGTCCAAACAATTTTTGAATTTTCAGCAATTAGACATTGTTCTTAATGTGGTGAGAATGAGCTTTAATGTCAATACAGAGAGTGAAAAGAAACTAAATTATTCTGTCAGATTAAACTCAACTCTAACACTTGTGGCTTTGAAGCAGACATGTGTAAACAGGTTCAGCCAAACTCGAACCTGCTCTAGCTGCCATGGGACATGCAGTAACACATGCTGCATGAAGCGCTTGGCCTTGGAACTTGATATAACCTGATCCCAAGTTTACATGAATCAGTGTCTTCATACAGTTGGGGAATTGATGCACTGATGCAAGATTCTCCACCTTAAATTGATTGGAATATGGCAGCCAGGCTAATTAAACTAATTCTATACCCAATTCGTCATTTAACTTTGAAACTAAAATCATTGTTTAAAGTAATCCTTCCATTGCAATATCTCAAAGAGAATGGTATTAGCCAAACCCATGCTTTGAATTTGAAAAGCTTAGCGGAAACTGTACCTAACTAGCAGAGCTAGTGTGGTATGGAACAGCTGAGTTGTTTTGAAAGAGAGAGAGAGAGAGGGGGTGGGTGGGTGAGAGAGAGAGAGAGAGGGGGTGGGTGGGTGGGAGAGAGAGAGAGAGGGGGTGGGTGGGTGGGAGAGAGAGAGAGAGGGGGTGGGTGGGTGGGAGAGAGAGAGAGAGGGGGTGGGTGGGTGGGAGAGAGAGAGAGAGGGGGTGGGTGGGTGGGAGAGACAGAGAGAGAGAGGGGCATGGAGAGAGAGGAGGGAATGTGTGTGAAAGGGAGGGAATGAGTGTGAAAGGGAGGGAAGGAGTGAATGAATGGGAGAGATGAGTGAGGAGAAAAAAAGAAATATCAAGATTTGAATTTTCTCCTCCCAGATGTGGTGTGAATCGTGGTAATAAAAGTGTAAATAGATGGAGAAAGTTTAAATAATTGGAATCTCGACATTGAAAAATCTTTTAGAATTTCCACTCAGCACTTAAATGATGACTTCTGAATCTGACCATTGACCGGCAACGACCTCATTTCCATCCTTGCATAATCCCCAACTGGCTAAATTGAAAAACCACTTCCAATTCTCCTCTCCTTTCATCAAACTCAGTGTGCGAATTCCAGGTGTGTAAATTCAAGCAGAGACCTAGCTCACCAAGTGCTTGTCTATCCACCATCCAACTGTGTGTATCATAATGTGTCTCGTGCATACTCCGCAGCCACCATCCTCCCCAAACCTTCATCAACCCAGCTCCTCACCATGCCCACTCTCTGATAAACCCAGCTCTTTACTCTGAGCTCAGGGACACAGAGAACTTGCACGTTCATGCCAGGTCACTTTGTGCACAAGGACACACAGTCAGCACAGGGATCTGCATAGGTCACATGTTAGCTTGCCCCTTCGCATCCAATGGCTTTGCCCTGCCTTGGAGGTTGCCAGCCTCTGTGTGGGACACAGGAAGCTTGTCATCACAAAGGGAGCATTGCACAGTATGGGGGTGGGTTAGGTCACTGTTGGCACTGTGGTACATTAACATCAGACCGGCAGTGTCAGCCATGACTGAAAGACAAAGGAGTGCAATCCTTCGGGAGTTTAAGGAGGGGCACGGTCACTGTGGTGGTAGTGGTGGTGAGGGGTGGGGGGGGGCGGTGGGGTCTGACCACAGTCAGTCAAGGGGCTGATCCCACTCCAGGAGATGATAGCACTGAAGATTCAGGCACTTGGTAAAACCATGAGTTCAGGGATCTATGTCCTTGCTGTCCAGAGATTTGTTCACTGTCAGCCCTGCAAATGAAGTGCAACCAGTCCAGGAACTGCAGCTCAGTGAGACGTGATGCTGTGGTGACACCACACCAGGGAGTAGGGCAACTTCTCCTGCAGTGAGAGAAAGAGAGGGATTGAGTTTAGTGGAAACTGATGTTAGAGCAGCTCCTGGTGATGTGTGAACAGGTGAGGTGGTCAGGTGTCCCCAATGAGTGAATAGATACCACAGAATGCAGCAAGGGTGAGTAGTTTGGGAAGATGAGGTGGGCTAGAGTCATTGAGCAGACAAAATGCATAAAATAGAGACAGTCTTAGGGAGAGGTGTGTGAAGTGACAGAGTTACAGTGAGTGATGACTTATGTGAGTGTGAGGGAGCTGAGAGGAAAGAGTGGTGCTTACCCTTGAGGAAAGCAACAGATGATTGGTCTTACTCCTGCTGGGACTCTGTACTGACCCGGGCTCTAATATGTGCCCATTCCGGTTTGGCCTAATGTCATGGTCCCCAGTCATTTGCAACCAGCCCTCCTCTCCCCCACCCGGAGGTCCTTCAGGTCCCTGTCGGTGAAGTGTACAGTGAGCTTTCCTTTCCTCTGGAGTATAAATCTACAAATGGAAATTTTCCTCTGTGTGTGTGTGTGTGTGTGAGAGAGAGAAAGAGAGAGAGAGAGAGAGAAAGAGTGAGAGAGAGAGAGAGAGAGAGAGAAAAAGAGTGAGAGAGAGAGAGAGAGAGAGAGAAAGAAATTCTATGCCCTATGATCCTGTCCCACTAACTATCTGATGAAGGAGCAGCACTCCAAAAGTTGATGCTTCCAAATAAACCTGTTGGACTATAACTTGGTGTCGTGTGATTTTAAACTTCGAATACAGTGCCTGAGCTGAGAATAGCCGACAGTCCCAACAAGGGAAAATATTCACAATTCCCCGAGCACAGTACCCAAAGCCCAGGTGCCTCAATAATGAGGCTGACAGCAGACAATTACAAGAGAAAAGGCACTCCAAGCCATGGCAGGCTAGGGGCTCTGAATCTCACTTGAGAAAACATGAACAGAAAATGGAAAAACTCAGTCAATAGCAACAGTGCCTCAGCCTGTTCTGTATTATTTAACTGAGTCAGAAATCTAATCTCTGTCATGCTTTATGCTCCACCTGGGGAAGAACTGTGTGAGATGTGACAGCTCTTTACTTTCAAGTAATGGAAATTCATAGAAAGGTGAATGCTACCAAATAAGAGAAAGAAGAGCCAGGATAAGTGTACCTCAACATCATGAAAAGATGAATCAACTTTACATCTGTGAAGGATAAATTCATAAAATTCACTTTATGCAGCAAATACTCAACTACTGGAGAGTGTTGTCCACATGAGAAGCCAGAGTAAATGATATGGTTAGATTCCTGAATAACAGAGAGAAAATGTGTTGAAGGACTTGTTTGATACAAAACTACATTGTGAATTGGTCATTTACAATGCCTTCAGTCAGCTCTCCAACTCTTTATTTAAATGAAGTGTACCTCGAACTATTCAGCCAGCATTAGCACTGGAGCACAGCAAACTTCACAAAAACTGAGCTGTGGCACAATCAATTCGGTATTGTGCAAAGTATAGAGAAAACATGTTACATTTTCAGCAAATTCATAGGACACACAATGAATAGTACTGTATACATTTAAAACAACATAATAATAATGTTTTGTGAAACTATATGCTTCCTGTGTCACACTATATGCAAGAAAAGAGAGCTGTATGTTAACCACATGCTGGTCATGTACTAACTACTGCATTCATGAGACTGCTGTCATCTGGTAAAAGAACATTAAACTCCACTGATGCAGCCATTCCATGATGGATTGATAAGTGAATACACGCTTTTTTTTATTAC
The DNA here is from genome assembly GCF_037043375.1 of Chiloscyllium plagiosum. Lineage (NCBI taxonomy): Eukaryota > Metazoa > Chordata > Chondrichthyes > Orectolobiformes > Hemiscylliidae > Chiloscyllium > Chiloscyllium plagiosum. The sequence goes on from NW_028270161.1 coordinate 2,442,563, forward strand.
TAATGCCTATGTTAGATACCCCAAAATTAACTTCATCCATATTTGACAATTCAATTGTTCCTGTCGAAAAGTATATTTTTTATATAAGAAATGTCATTTATTGATAACAGGCTTTTTCTGTTATGTAATGCATCTGGTTGATTACCAAAATTGATGAAGTAATCAGGAGATGTTTCTTGTCAATGTCCAAACCTTTGATTGTTCTGGTCATGTCTGTGTGATGGGAATTGGACCTGATGCATTAGGTCATCTTTATCCTAACAGCTGGAAGAGAAATGTGTTTGCTTTTCCAATTTGGACAGCAAAAACAGTTGCTTTAGTCCCTAAATGTGAGTTTTGCCCATGTGTGTTTTTTCCTTTTTCCCTGGTATGTTCTCTTGGATTTTGAACAATTGCTGCACAATAGGCTAAGAAATAAAATAACAAATGCAGAATATTTAAATGAATCCATCATTAACATTGTAATTTCTTTTCTATCATGAAATTACTTAAGACTACAATACATGTAAAATTCCAACAACAACGTGATCATTTGATCCAAAGTCAGACACCAGGTTATAGTCCAACAGGTTTATTTGAAATTACAAGATTTTGGTGGTGGTGATTTCTCTTAGAGCACAACACCCTATTTTGAAAAGGGAAAGGGAGTTCCCTCTCATGTGTATTGTATGTGTATGTCGTGTTTAAGAGAGTTCACCTCATCAAGATTCTCTGTGTGTGTGTGTGTATGCAATGTTCTGACTCAGCTTGACAGTTAGTCTGATGTAGGAGCAAGTGACGACTGCAGATGCTGGAGATCAGAGTCAGGAATGTGGTGCTGGAAAAACACAGCCGGTCAGGCAGTATCCGAGGAGCAGGAGAATTGACGTTGCAGGCATAAGCTCTTCATCACTTAGTCTGATGTAGATTAGCAACCTGCACACACAGGTATCAATTGCTGTAATCCCTACTTTGTAACTTCTAATGTGCTTCACTCTTTTCAATAAACCAACCCCTGATGAATAATTGATTATTATCATGAACATGACAACATCAAGAACTATCCTCAATTGCCATGACTACCACATTGGATGTTTATGGGATCTTGCTGTTCACAAATTAACTGCCATTACAATGACGGCTATACTTCAAAAAGTCCTTCATTTGTAGGTTCTGCCATTTGGGAAGCCCTAAAACCATGACAGCATTGCAGCAATGCAAACTCTTTCCACGTCTCAGATACCACAAACTGTTTCTGAGGTTGGATTTCACTCCCCGAGGAGAGCAACAACTGTTTGCAGTTATCAACAACGCATCGAGTTGTTAGAAATAACAAGTTAGTTGCAGCTGCAGGTGACACATGTCTGCTCCTGCTGAGGCTGGTTTGTAAAAAGCAGATGGCTGTCAATGTTTCTAACAGCAGACTGCATTCACCCAATCCTGTGCTAATGACACTTACCTGACCCCACACACACACATGCACACATACACAGAATAGAATCTGAAAATATTCCCGTTCCAGATAATTTAATGTGAAAGCAAACTGTCTGCACCTTCTCAGGGAGGCTGAATATGAATCACTGCAATTCCATCAGCATTTTTCACAATTTAGTGACTGTCATTTCTGACAAATGAATCTCTTGACTGTCCTTGGGATTTTGAAGTCTACATTCATAACATCGCACTTGAATAATCTCAAAATACTTTGACGCTTATTTAGATTATCCACACCATTAATCATTGGATTGAGATGGATTAATTGAATTCCATTCTTTTAGGATTGTCAAGTTTGATTGGTTATCTGGATGGAGCTTCCATGGTGGGAAATGTTGTTGCTAAAGTTAATCTTGCAAGTTTAGGTCCAATGAAAATTTAGTTTATCGGTTAACCATCAGTCTTCCTTCCAGGAATCTAAAGATGTTTAAGCACAAAACCAGAAATTGCTGGAGAAATCCAGCAGCATCTGTGGAGAGAAACAGAGTTAATGGGGCAGGTCCAATCACCAGAAAGATTCTGAAGAAGGGCCGTTGGATTCAAAACATTAACTCTGCCTTATCGCCACTGACGCTGCCTGACCTGCTGAGTTTCTCCAGTGATTTTTGTATTTGTTTCAGATTTCCAGTATCCACAATTCTTTGTTTTATCTGAAGTTCTTTGTTCAGTTAGCATGGGGAAAGACTCACTCAGTTAACATGGGGAAAGACTCACTCAGTTAGCATGGGGAAAGACTCACTCAGTTAACATGAGGAAAGACTCACTCAGTTAACATGGGGAAAGACTCACTCAGTTAGCATGGGGAAAGACTCACTCAGTTAACATGGGGAAAGACTCACTCAGTTAGCATGGGGAAAGACTCACTCAGTTAGCATGGGGAAAGACTCACTCAGTTAACATGGGGAAAGACTCACTCAGTTAGCATGGGGAAAGACTCACTCAGTTAGCATGGGGAAAGACTCACTCAGTTAGCACTGGGAAAGTCTCTCTCAGCTTTATGTAACAAAGTTGTAAGTCAGGTCGCAAAGATTGTGTGATGATTTTGTTGAACACAGAAAAGATGATTCTGACCCAACTCCTCTGTCACCCTTGACATTCTGACTATTATTCAATTTTCTATTAGCTAAATAACTCCATTTTATTGTTAAAAATCACACAACACCTGGTTATAGTCCAACAGGTTTAATTGGAAGCACACTAGCTTTCGGAGCAACGCTCCTTCATCCTGATGAAGGAGCGGCGCTCCGAAAGCTTCCAATTAAGCCTGTTGGACTATAACCTGGTGTTGTGTGATTTTTAACTTTGTATGCCCCAGTCCAACACCGGCATCTCCAAATCCTTTTTATTGTAATATTGAAATCTAAACTTGAAGTAACCCAGCCTACACTGAGTATGACCATGGCTGGCCATCTATTTCTTCATTTGATAAATTATCATGATCAATAAAAGATTCCATATAATGTTTCCAATTGTTTAAAATGTCAATGCTGAATATTTCAATTATTCCTCTACAGTAGTTATAGAACGGTCAGTTACAACTTTCAGACAGAAACTCCTGAGAGTTGGTGTTGTTTATAATTGGGATGCTGTACCCAACAGTGAGTTATGTACACTGTCAACTCTGAAATAGCAAAGGTATTCTGTACCAAGGTTCCTCCCCTGGAAATGCTATTCCATTCAGAGATACACTGAAAAGCAGATGGATCGAGATTTTTGAGCCAAAATGTGATAATTGGAGCATCAAGGAACATAATCAGTGTCTCAGCTAGAACTCTATCTATCCAAGAAAGTGTGAGGAGCTGAACAGGGGGTGGTCTGTTCCATTTTGGTGATTAATGCTCAACTATTCTGCAAATGTAAATTTCATCGCATTCAAAACAGATTTCATAACAGAAGTGTGAATTTTGTAATGTTAAAAACAAGTTTCATAATCACAGTGTGAATTTCATAATCTGAGAAAACAGGTTTTTGTGATGGAAGTGTGAATCTTCTACTCCTCAGTGTTTTGCAATTCTAATTCTAGAAAAGAAACTCAATATCATACCTGGTTAAAGTGTGCATAGAAAACTTTGGAGGTTCTGGGAACCCATACAGTTCAGATCGCAACATGATTAAATCAGTCCCAACATGAAGCTTGAAGCCTGAACAAACAAATTTCCTTTCTCTCACTTCCATCATTTCTGTTTCTATGGAGAGAGAGTGGAATGAATTTTCAATGAGCTGAGGAACATTGCAACGTAGTTGTTTCAAACATTCAATATCCGCATCACAAACCAACAGACTAGTCAGAGCAGAACTCGAGGCAATGTAGTGCTCCCTCCACTCTGCCCAAAACATGTCTCCCCATTAACCTCCGAAAAGCACCATCTATATCTCTCACTCTTTCTCTTCATGAAACAGGCTGTCCAGAGGGCAAACACCAGAGGGAATTTAGTTCTGACTGCTCAAATTAATCACTTTGAGCTGCTTCCAAATGACATAATCTCATCCCATTATTGGATACAAACTCTGTCCAAATGAGAAATGCCAATTTCTGTCACTGTATAAGGAAATGGATACAAAAAGGTTAATGTGAGTTAAGGTCAGTTTGGTCCACAGTGAAATGTCCCAGCTACAGCTGGACTAACTCACCTGGTTCCAAGTCCCACCTCCTCAGGTGGTATGTAATAACATCTCCAAATGGGTACATTAGAGAATCTCAATGACAGCTACTGAGTGGAGGACTGGGCAGGTGGGAACTTAGGTTTGATCTCCTGCTGAGGCAAATTTGTCTACTCTAGTCTTGCTAGTATTAGGTAACATACCAAGGTATTAAAATAACCAATATATTGTTGCTGTAACTTAATAAAAGCCATCTTGTTATCCTAGGCAAGAGCCAATCCGTTGAGAGTTATTAGTGATCCAGCCTCTACCACACATGACCGAACAGGCTTGAACAGGCACAAGGGGTGGACTGGAAGCAGCACTCTCCCCCAATGACTGGTACCTGGGGCTGTTCATCAGTGTTAGAGCATGCAATACCCGTTCTCTGCTTACCAGGAATTTTCTTATTTTATTTCCTCTTAGAGTCATAGAGGTGTACAGCAAGGAAACAGACCCTTCAGTCAAACTTGTCCATGCCAACCAGATATCCCAACCCAATCTAGTCCCACCTGCCAGCACCAGGCCCATATCCCTCCAAAGCCTTCCCATTCATATTCCCATCCAGATGCCTTTTAAATGTTGCAATTGTACTAGCCTCCACCATTTCCTCTAGGCAGAAGTGAGGACTGCAGATGCTGGAAACCAGAGTTTAGATCAGAGTAGTGCTGGAAAAGTGCAGCAGGTCAGGCAGCATCCGAAGATCGATGTTTCAGGTAAAAGCCCTTCATCAGGAATAAAGGCAGGGTGCCTGCAGAGTGGAGAGATAAATGAGAGAGGGGTGGGTTGGGGAGAAAGTAGCAAAGAGTATAATAGATGAATGGGGGTGGGGATGGAGGTGATAGGTCAGAGGGGAGGGTGGAGCAGATAGGTGGGAAGGGAGATTGGCAGTAGGACAGGTCATGAGGGTGGTGCTGAGCTAGAAGTTCAAACTGGGGTAAGATGGGGGGGTGGGTAGAGGGGAAATGAGGAAACTGGTGAACACTCAATATTCCAAAAGTGGCCTAACCATGTCCTGTATAGCTGCAACATGACATCCCAACTCCTGTATTCAATGCTCTGACCAATAGGGAAAGCATACCAAATGCCTTCTTCACTATCCTATCTACCTGTGACTCTACTTTCAAGGAGCTATGAACCTGCACTCCAAGGTCTCTTTGTTTAGCAACACTCCCTAGGACCTTACCATTAAGTGTATAAGTCCTGCTAAGATTTGCTTTCCCAAAATGCAGCATCTCACATTTATCTAAATTAAACTCCATCTGCCATTCCTCAGCCCATTGGCCCATCTGATCAAGATCCCGTTGTAATCTGAGGCCATCTTCTTCACTGTCCACTACACCTCCAATATTGATGTCATCTGCAAACTTACTAACTGTACCTCTCATGCTCACATCCAAATCATTTATATAAATGACAAAAAGTAGTGGATCCAGTACCAATCCTTGTGGCACTCCACTGGTCACAGGCCTCCAGTCTGAAAAACAACCTTCCACCACCACCCTCTGTCTTCTATTTTTGAGTCAGTTCTGTATCCAAATGGCTAGTGCTCCCTGTATTCCATGAGATCTAACCTTGCTAACCAGTCTCCTCTGGGGAACTTTGTCAAATGCCTTACTGAAGTCCATATAGATCACGTCTACCGCTCTGCTCTCATCAATCCTCTTTGTTACTTCTTCAAAAGACTCAATCAAGTTCGTGAGACATGAAGTCATGTTGACTATCCCTAATCAGTCCCTGCCTTTCCAAATACATGTAAAACCTGTCCTTCAGGATTCCCTCCAACAACTTGCCCACCACTGACGTCAGGCTCACTGGTCAATAGTTCCCTGGCTTGTCCTTACCACCCTTCTTAAACAGTGGCACCACATTTGCCAACCTCCAGTCTTCTGGCACCTCACTTGTGACTATCGATGATACAAATATCTCAGCAAGGGGCCCAGCAATCATTTCTCTAGCTTCCCAGAGTTCTAGGGTACACCTGATCAGGTCCTGGGGATTTATCCACTTTTATGTGTTTCAAGACATCCAGCACTTCCTCCTCTGTAATATGGACATTTTTCAAGATATCACCATCTATTTCCCTACATTCTATATCTTCCATGTCCTTTTCCACAGTAAACACTGATGCAAAATACTTATTTAGTATCTCCTCCATCTCCTGCGGCTCCACACAAAGGTCACCATGCTGAGCTTTGAGGGGCCCTATTCGCTCCCTAGTTACCCTTTTGTCCTTAATGTATTTGTGAAAAAACCCTTGGATTTCAATTACTCTTTTTAATTTTGCTTTATTCTTTGCTTTTCCATCATCCCTGCCTCCTTTCAGTTCAGCACACTTTAGCTCATTTTTATCGAATTGCTGATTGTGAAGAAATGCTATTGTTTCTTGATTCAGTCAAATAGAGGCATAGAAATAGGGAGGAGTGGGCCATTCAGCCCTTCAAACCTTCACAGCTGACACTCTCTCTCTCAATGCCATATCCCTGCTTTCTCCCTCTACCCCTGATGCCTACAATTTTAAAAATGCATCAATCTCTTTCTCATATACATTCAGTGACTCAGCCTCCACGGCCTTCTGTGGTAGAGAATTCCACAAGAATTAATATCTTGTGCGTGAAGAAGTGTTTACTCATCTCAGTCCAACACGATCTACCCCATATCCTTGGAATAGGGTAAAGTTGGAGTGGTGGTGATGTTGGTGGAAGCCTGGGTGGGATGGTGTTAGGTCAGCCCATATAACAGCAGCTGCTTGCTGTGCTGGAAGCTCAGACTGTGGTCAAGGTGTCTGAAGGAGTGGAATGTTCTGGCGGGAGTCACTGTAATCCAGATACCTGTGTTCCAATAGATGGCTAGGAATACTGAAGAACTGCCCCCCCAGAAACTCATTTGAAACCGCAGGTTTTCAGTGTCCCACACCTTCCTTGGGCAGCGAGCCGAGCTCTGAAAGCTTGTGGTTCAAATAAACCAGTTGGACTAGAACCCCAGTGTTGTGGCTTTGTCCAACCCCAGTCCAACACCAACACCAACACCTCCACATCATGGCTCCCAGAGACTGGCAACAGCTTCAAGCCGCACAAACGGACTTCCCTTTTTCATGATGACATCCTTCCACCGCTCTCACTCCATGAGTGCCCCTGCTAATGCCCATCTGTGACTGCTGCCAGGCTGGCTGACATGGTGCAGCCTGATACCAGCTTTTTGAGGTACAGGTAGTCTGCAAGTGCCTGGTTTGAAGGTCAGCAGCCACTTGGGGGAGGGCACTGCATTGGAGCTGGTAAAGGAAGCCAGGCTCGAAGGGAATGTACAAAGGTCATTTAACAAGGTACTAAAGAAACCCAACAGGTCTGGCAGTATCTGTGGAGAGAAACATAGTGTTAATGCGTTTAGTCCTGCGTCCAGTTCTGAAGAAGAGTCATTGCACTTAAAGCATTAACTCTGTTTCCTTTCCACAGATGCTGTCAGACCTGCTGAGTTTCTCCAGCACTTTCTGCTTTTGCTTGTCACAGTTCTGTGTTTTATTAGAGAGTTTGTTTGCTTTTGCAAGCAATGCGACATGAGTTCATTTTGGTTTAAAATGTTTGTTTGGTAGTGGTTTGTAATGCAGCATTGTGGCTGAGCATACACTGTGATGGTCACTAACTGAGGGAAGGAATGTTGTGGGGCTGGTTGTGAATGGGAATTAGAGTCACATTCCTGTCTCGCAGCTCGATGAGTTACTCACAGCAAGGCAGATAGACAGGGACTTTCTCTACCTCCTCAACTGGGGACTTGTCTAACGTAATGCTTTTCAAAACACCCACCATCCCTTTTTTTTATATTGACATGCCCTGGAATATCAACATACCCCTCCCTAGACTCACCATCCACCATGTCTTCGTCCTGTGTCAATACAGAAGCAAAGTGTTCATTATGTGTCCCATCTACTTCAGGCATTAATTCCCTGCTTTATCCTTGAATGGACCTACCCTTTCCCTACCTACCCTCTTGTTCCTTATATAAGTAAAGAAAGTCATAGCATTTCCCTTCATCCTGCTTGCCAAAGACATTTCATTGCCCCTTTCTGCCCTCCTATTTCCTCATTTCAGTTGTTTCCTCTATCCTTGTACTTGTCAAGGACTCAGTGTATCTTCAGTTTCCTAAACCTTGTGTACTCCTCATTTTTCTTTTTGACTGAACTCTCAATTTTTCCTGAATCTTGACATCCTTATCCTTCATTTTCATGGGAACATGCTGGTCCTGAACTCTAATCACCTGGCCTTGAAAAGATTCCCACATGCCAGATGTGAATTTACCCTCAAACAGCCCCCACTAATTAACATTCCCCAGTCCCTAACTAATATTGTGGTTAGCTTTTCCCCAGTTTAGTACTTTCCCTTGACAACTACACTTATCCTCATCCATATGTAACTTAAAACCTACAGAATTATGGTCACTGTTCCTTAAATGCTCCCTCACTAAAACTTCAATCATTTGGCTGGGCTTATTCCCTAATACTGGGTCTAGTACACTTGGATTATGTACATATTGTTTCAAATGCCAGGTCCTGGATACTCCTAACAAATCCGTGACCACCCCCTCCCCCCGATTGAAGCCCCTGGCACTAAGAAAGTCCCAGTCAATATTGGGGAAGTTTAAATCACCCACCACATTTTCCCATAGTCTATCCATATATCTGTTCCTCTATCACACACTGGCTGTTGGGTGGCCTGTAGGACAATCCGCTCAAACTGATGACATCTTTCCTATTCCTGAGCTTTACCCATACAGCCTGGCTGGCTGAACACTCCAACATGTCTCTCTCTCGCTCAGTACAACTGTGTTATTCTCCTTCATCAGTAAAGCAACTCCCCCACCTCTTTCATATCCCTCTCTATCTCACCGGAAACATCTAAATCCCAGCATGTTAAGCTACCAGTCTTGTCCCTCTCTCATCCAAATCTCTACTGTAGCTACAGCTTCATAATTACACAGATTAATTCAAGCTCTAAGTCCATCTGACTTACCTGGGTACATCTCCATTAAAACAAATATACCTCAGGCAACCAGTCCCACTCTGTTCAATAACCTCTCCCTGTCTGTTATTCCCCTTAGTCTTACTGGTCTTAGTCTCGGACTCTTTCTTGGTCATTTTACCTACAGCCCAGGGAATTGATCATGGAATCTCTACAGTGCAGACAGAGGCCATTTGGCCCATTGAGTCCGCACTGACTCTCCGAAGAACATCACGCCCAGATCCTGCTTACTCATCTTCCCGGTCTGACCCAACGTTTCTCTGCCTGTGTAGCCCTCCTTTCCTGGTGGTGTGAGCAGCTCACTAACCGTGTTATCGACAATGTTCTCAGTCTCATGGACACTCCATATTGTGTCTCCCAGCAGCTCCAGGTGCTCCATGTGGAAAATTAGGAGCTGCAGCTGAACACACTCCTGTGTAGGTGGTCACCATGGAGACTGGCAGTGTCCCTGATTTCCCACGTATTACAGGAGGAGCATTCCACAGGCCTGGGTTCTCCTGGCATTTTGAACCTTATTGATTAAATCAACCTTATGATGGCTTGAATGTTTCATCGCATATGCTCACAAATTGACGGGTTTTTTTAATGGACTGGAACCCTTTTATTTCCAGTATCAAGCAGAATCATTTGGCAAGGGATCTACATGTGGCCAGTGACACTACACCAAAGGGAAGTCTGAAGTTCTCAGAAATGCATATACTCCCTCAGTCTGCTTGTCTCTGACAAGGGAGAATCTAACGTTATTAGCTCTTTTGCAACACAGAGCCTCTGAAACCTCATTTACCAAATGCTGGAAGGACAACCTCCAGATGTTGCAAATATTCCCAACTCCAGTAAAAAGGAACCACCTATAGAAACGTTCATTATAAGGTACTGGGGAGCCCGGGGTGAAAGGGACTTTGTGAGAGTTAGATACTGACAGCGAATTTTATGGTGGGTGCAAAATGAATGGGCTGCCAAGAGGTCATCCACCTGAAACCTCAATCTGTATCCCCAGAATGAAACCTGACCTGCTGAATAATTCCTGTCTTCCTGTCAGATATTCAGCATCAACAGTATGCTTGGTGTGTTGAGCAAGGAGCTGAGATTACAATGACAATGGATGGTGTTATGGCAGGGCAAATTAAGACATCAACTTTACAAACACAGTCTGATTCAGCTCGATTTAATTTTATTAAACATGACAGCTAACGATCCGCATCCATGAACACCAACTAGCCACGAAACGACACGACCAGCTATCCTTAGTAGCCACACATACAGATGACAAGCAACATGAGTTTGACTGGGACAACACTACTATTATAGGACAAGCCAAACAGAGAACAGCCAGGGAATTCCTAGAGGCATGGCACTCATCCACAGATTCAATCAATAAGCACATCGACCTGGACCCAATATACCGACCACTGCAGCGGACAGCTGGAACTGACAACAGGAAGCGGCAGATTCAAACCACTGCAAATGCCGGAGGAAACATCACAGAAGCGCTTCACAGGAGGCTCCCAAGCACTGAGGATGTCACCTAGACAGGGGACGAAACGTCTGCAACGCAAATTCCCAGCTCGGTGAACAGAACCACAACAGGTTCTTGATTGTCAAGGGGATCAAGGGTTGGGGGAGAAGGTGGGAGAATGATGTTGAGAAACTTATTGAATGGTGGGCCAGACTTGATGTGCTGAATGGCCTAATTTCTGCTCCTATGTCTTATGGTCTGATGGTCTTCGCATACATTTTTCCTCACGTGTCCAATTTGACAGCCTCTATTCTTTCACACCATATAAATCTCAGATTCCCATTTGAGGCATCGATGATTCGGATTAACTTAGTTGCAAAACAGAATCCACAAACAGGAAAAACAGGAATAAAACCAGAGAATGTGAGAAAGATGGTTCCCTAAAATGCCCACTGAAGGAACAAAAACAGAAATTGCTGGAGAAACCCAGCAGGTCAGGCAACACCTTTGGAGAGAGAAACAGAGTTAACAGTTCAAGCCCACTGATCCTTGTTCAGATCCAGATATACCGCCTGACCTGCTGGGTTTCTCCAGCAATTTCTGTTTTTGTTTCAGATTTCCATATCTGCAGTTCTTTGTTTGATTTAAGCAAGTTGAATAATGAGGGCAGGAGTGGCACTGGGCTGTGCTTGGATGCTGCCAGGGCTGCTCAGTTTCTCTATTAATTTCCAGTTCTGTTTCAGATTTCCAGCATCCACATTTCTTTACTTTATTTTAGTGTTCCACTAAAGAAACCATTGTTGTCCAAATGCTAACCAACTTGGTTGCTTTCCCAGTGTTGTTTGCTTTTATTACATTGTTCATGCAGACTTGACATTTAAAGGCATAGAGTCACAGAAATGTACAGCACAGAAACAGACCCTTCGGTCCATCTTGTCCATGCCGACCAGATATCCCAACCCAATCTAGTCCCACCTGCCAGCACTCGGCCCATATCCCCCTAAACCCTTCCTATTCATATATTCATCCAGATGCTTTATAAATGTTATAATTGCAGCAGCTTCCACCACTTCCTTTGGTAGCTTGGAATGATTTGTCAGCTATAAAAATGTTACTACACTTTGTGAGTTTTTATGAGTATAATTTATAAGTACACCCATTCTGACCCAACAATACTGTCCCTATGTTTAGATTAGAGTGGTGCTGGAAAAGCACAGCAGGTCAGGCAGCATCCGAAGAGCAGGAAAATCGACGTTTCGGGCAAAAGCCCTTCATCAGGAATAGAGCTCTATTCCCGATGAAGGGCTTTTGCCTGAAATGTTGATTTTCCTGCTCCTCGGATGCTGCCTGACCTGCTGTGCTTTTCCAGCACCACTCTGATCTAAACTCTGGTTTCCAACACCTGCAGTCCTCACTTTTGCCGAATACTGTCCCTGTCTTGACTATGGATACTGACACAATAAATGTACTTGTCTGAATTTGGAATATCTAAAAAACAATGTGTTCTTCTCTTCTCTGAATAAAAACACAAGAACACCAAAACGTCAGCTCTCTCTCCCTCTGTCATGGACACTATAGACCAACACTGATCAAGAAATAATCCAGCAGCAACACTGAAAACAAGAAATGGTGGAGATCACAGGGGAAAGTGAGGACTGCAGATGCTAGAGATCAGAGCTGAAAATGTATTGCTGGAAAAGCGCAGCAGGTCAAGCAGCATCCAAGGAGCAGGAGAATCGCCGTTTCAGGCATGAGCCTTCTTCAGGAGATCACAGGGGATCAGGCAGCAATCCTGGAGAGAGAGCAAGCTAACGTTGAGTCTGGGTGACCCACTGTGATCTCCAGCATTTGTTGCTTGCCATACAGATGCCAGCACCTTCTGTAGTTGCTCCAATAGCAACATTGCTTCCTCCACCCTAAGTAATCTCCAAATGCTGAGAGCAAATCAACTCCTTAACCTTTTAATGGACGTGGTTCTCTGAGTCATGTCAACCAATCTCTATTCCTGCATGCTTCACATTAAGGATGGAGGACACAGGCTCAACTCAAACTTACATTTAATTTTGGGAGTGGACAGATATAGTCCAATGTGCGTTCCTATATTCCGACATAATATATAAAACTATTTCAGAAACATAACAATTGTATATAGCGCTTTGTTTTTAATAGACAGTGCAGCAGGTTCATTAGCATACTCTTCTGCTTTCAGTTCAGCAGTGTGTATGTTGGAAACAAACAACATGACAAAGCTGTCAGAGATAGTCATTTCTCTGGGCTTTGAGCCTTATCATGTCTCTCAGAAACATTCCAAAGTGTTTCAAATAAATAAACTATGATTGGCTAAAAACAGAACTTCAGCTATACCAAATGTTGTTAACCTGGTGATTAATCTTCAATTTATTCCTGGTTCCTGCAATCCGTGAGATATTTATTAAATAAGTGTGTCAAAAGATTATGTTTTGAACATGCAAATGACTCAGCACAAGGGAAAGGTGCAATAAATGAAAAAGGATTAATCCAATCTATCACACAGGCATTTTTCTTGTTATCGCACTTTCATAAACCTCCCCTTGATTTCCCATCTGTTCTCCTCTTGTAGCCCATATCCACTCTAGTATTCAGCTCTTGAATAGCTCCACAACAACTTTCTTTTTTCCCAAAGCCATCATAGGCTCTACCTAATCTTCAGCTCTGTGGCCCATGTTCCTTTTACCATAGCCCTGTGTCCTCTTCACAAGATGTCTTGGCTCTAACTTTAAAGTCCTTGGTCCTCTTTTTAATTTGCTGGATATTTTTGCCACATTTCATCTGATTAACCAGTTCCAAATTGATAATCCATCAAGCACTTCGACTGTACCAAGTCTGTGCCCCTCCTGTATTCACCACTCCACCATCTACATTCAGCTTTCAGTCATAACGCTCATCAAACTTTGACAAAAAAAATCATGCTGCCTCCCACTCTCAAATGCCTCTTAAAATGCACCTGTATAACAATTCCTCTCACCTTTGGTTCTCACATCCTTCTGGATTACAAGAATAGTTCTAGGGATGGCAAATTTCAGTTACAAGAATAAATTTGAGAAATTGAGACTGTTTTCTGTGTAATGTGGAGACTGAGGGGATATCTAACTGAGGTTTTCAAAATGATGAGAGATCTCAACAGTAAAGAGGGTGAAACCGTTCCCATTCAGACAAGGACCAAGAGCTGAGGGAAGAGATTTAAAGTGATTTGAGAAGAAGCAAACATGATGTGACTACAGTACGTAATCTGGGTCTAGAAGGCACTGCCTGGAAGTGTGCTAGAGGAAAGTTCAATTGAAGTGTTCAAGAGGTCTTTGGGTGATTATTTAAATAGAACCAACAAGCAGAGCTTTGGAAAAAGGCAGCAATTTGGCACTATATCAGAAAGTGTGCAGACACAACGGGCCAAATGGCCTCCTTCTATATGATAACAATTCCATGATAATTTGTCCCTCACTGTTTTAAAGCATAGAGACTTCCTCCAACTGGATGGTAGCAACATAAACTGCCCATTTCAACCCTTCCCTTCGCTAACATGTCACTTTAACTTGGAGACTCAGTTAGTGGTCATCCTGTTATATACAATGTCTGGATATGGACTCCCTCTCCTACATCCACAATGTCTCACATGCCTCAGGATTATGTAGTACTTACATTCCATTTCAATTGTCAGTCACGGAACATCACAACTCACACATCCATACAAACCTGCTGTCCTTTCTGACAGCAATGTCAAAACAAGGTTTGTAAGGGAACTTCTTTTAAAATGTCTGCTTGTTACTCTTGCTCGCAGCTGTACTTTAAAACCATTGCTCCTAATGTCATTTACATTCCCGTCGGACTTAAATCCTGTCCCAAGAGCAGGATTGGACTAAACCATTGCTTTAGGCCAGTCGAAAGGAAATATGAGCTTTCTCTGACAACGCTACAACTTCAGGGCATACTAAGATGAACTAAGAACTCTGCACTTCTGTTAACAATTGTTTTTTAAAATAATAAATCCCCATTTGAGGCCACACTATCACAGCTATTAATGAATTACCAGATTACCATAAAATCCAGTGCAAATCAAGTACTTTGTTTTCTGTATGGATCTGTTACATACTTTGGCATAAATAATGTGCCAGATAGAAATGCAAAGGGAAGTATTTTGGCAGCATTAGTTCACAATTACCACCCAGTCTCTAACACAAGCTCACACTTCAGTGACATGGACCATCACAACAGTATTCTCTAACTTGTGGCTGAGTGAACGGGGGATTCAGTAAAAGGACTCCCCATTTAAAAAGAGGGGAGTCAGTAACCCCTGTTCACTTGCTCATAACAATTATGTATCTTTGGGCAGTTAGTATCGTGTAACAATAAAATGGTTCTGTATTTTAAAATGCATGCTCTGCATCAAAGAATATTGGATCTTTGTTTTAAATCAATAGCATAAAGGCAGAAAATGTTCCATCTTGTTCTTTGCTCTTGCTTTGTAAATGCAGAATATGATGGTGCAGTGGTTTGGAAAAGGATTCTGTTCTTTTATCTTAGGACCTTGATTTAAATCAAAGATCAAAAATACCCAAACATTTTCTCTGGTTCACTTACGTTATCCTCAGAGAAAGAAATAGATTAGTTTCCTTCAACTGATTGTTTTACTTGACACCTTTCATTGATGAGGAAAATACTGACTGGAGGTGATTGATGTGGTCATCTGACCAATGGGAACTCAAATGTGTGCAAATTAACATTTTTAATAAAGAGACATAGAACGTAATGTTGCTGGTTAACTCATATTTGTATAAAAACATCGCACATTGAAAGATGAAGGATTGTCTACAATGATCCAGATTAATCAAATCAATTGGCCACACAAGTACATCGGCTAGTAAGAAGGCGTGTAGCATGCTTGCCTTCATTGAGTACAAGAGTCAGAAAGTCATGTTGCAGCTTTTTAAGATTTTGGCTAGGCCACACTTATAGTATTGTGTTCAGTTCTGGTCACCACATTACAGGAAGGATATGGAGGCTTTGGAGAAGGTGCAGAAAAGATTTACCAGGATACTGCCCAGATTGGAGGGTGAGGAAAGGCTAGAAAAACTAGGATTGTTTTTTTTTTCTGGAGCAGCAGAGGCTGAGGGGAGACTTGAGTGAAGTTAATAAAATTATGAGAGGCATATGGGGCTGAGAGTCAGAATCTTTTTCCCAGAGTTGAAGTGTCTAATACTAGGGAGCATGTATTTAAGCTAAGGAGGGGGAAAGTTTAAAGGACATGTGAGGGGCAAGTTTTTAACACAGAGAGTGGTAGGAGTCTGGAATGTGCTGCCTGGGGTGGTGGTAGAGGCAGTTACAATCAGGGAATTTAAGGGACTTTTAGATACACACACAGATACACAAGGAATGGAGGGATATGGACCAAAAGCAGGCAGAAGGGATTAGGTTTAATTTGGTGTCACGTTCAACACAACATCGTGTGCCAAAGGCCTGTCCCTGTGCTGTACTGTTTTGTGTTCTAATTATGTGGGACTGAATCATACCAGTAATTGGCAAAGGAACACTTTTTGCTTATTTCATACAGTATTTCTGTTTGTGAGCCCAAGCAGTTTTTCTTGCACTTTATTCCCAAACTGACCTCATTAACTGTGTACCATTCTCCTGTGCTGATCTGTACTTTCCCACTCACTGTAGGAGGAGATATTGACTCCTGCCGGAACCTCCCAGGATTCCTGGCACCAGCTCCAGCTTTAAAGCACAGATGTGTATCTGGCCATGCACTGGCAATCCACAGCTGCCCTGCATGGTTCATGGCCTAGTGCAGGACTCAGGGCGGGTGTGGTAGCACTGACATTCACAGCCGCTCTGCTGTCAGGGCTGTTCAAAGGGTGACACTCTTGTATTTGTTCAGGGTAGGTTATGGACTCCATCACTTCAAGTGGTTCCAAGATGGCGGCTGCATCAACAAGGTGGGTCCAGCGGGGAGTGATAGAGCAAAGACTGTGGTGACTTTGACATTGGTGAGTCTGGTGCAGGCAGCAGCAGGGTGCAGGAATTGAGACGGTGGCATTGGCAGCAGTGAGGTATCAGTTACAGAGATCGTGGCACCATGATGATGGTCAGCCCAGCACAATTGGCATTGGCGAGCCAGGCTCAAGACTCATGGTGGCTGCAGTGAGGATGATCTGGACATTTTCTTTTCTTTAAATTTCAGTAATGTTTTTATTTCTAACTGTTGTATTCTAAGATGGCACTGGGGATTGGCCGTTGAACATCAAACATTACAGAACAGTATAGGCCCTTTGGCCCTCGATGTTGCGCCGACCTGTGGAACCGATCTGAAGCCCACCTAACTTACACTATTCCATTCTCATCCATATGCCTATGCAATGACCATTTAAATGCCCTTAAAGTTGGTGAGTCCACTACTCTTGCAGGCAGGGCATTCCATACCCCTGGTCCTCTCTGAGTAAAGAAACTACCTCTGACAGCTGTCCAAGATCTATCACCCCTCAATTTAAAGTTATGTTCTCTCGTGCTGGCCATCACCATCCAAGGGAAAAGGCTCTCCCTGTCCACCCCATCTAACCCTCTGATTATCTGAAATGTCTCAATTAAGTTGCCACTCAACCTTCTTTTCTCTGATGAAAACAGCCTCAAGTCCAGATGTAGGTTTGCTCACTGAGCTGGAAGGTTCACTTTCAGATGTTTCATCACCATACTAGGTAACATCATCAGTGAGCCTCTGAATGAAGCACTGGTGACATGGCTCGCTTCCTATTTATGTGTTTCGGTTTCCTTAGGTTGGTGGTGTCATTTCCTGTGGTGATGTCAATTTCTGTTCTTTTTCTCAGGGGGTGGTAAATGGGATCCAAGTCAATGTGTTTGTTGATAGAGGCTCAGTCCCTCAGCCTTTCCTCATAAGACCTTCCCTCCACATGAGGCAACATCTTGGTAAATCTCCTCTGAACCCTTTCCAAAGCTTCCACATTCTTCCTATAATGCGGTGACCAGAACTGTAAGCAATACTCCAAGTGTGGTTACACCAGAGTTTTGTCAGTTAAAGCATGATTTCATGGTTCCGAAACTCAATCCCTCTACCAATAAAACCTAACACACCGTATGCCTTCTTAACAATCCTATCAACTGAGGTGGTAACTTTCAAGGATCTATGTATATGAACACCGAGATCTTTCTACTCATCTACATGACCAAGAATCTTACCATTAGTCCAGTAATCTGCATTCCTGTTACTCCTTCCAAAGTAAATCACCTCACACTTTTCCGCAATAAACTCTATTTGCCACCTCTCAGCCCAGCTCTGCAGTTTATCTATGTCTCTCTGTAGCCTACAACATCCTTGAGCACTATCTACAACCCCACCGACCTTAGTGTCATCCACAAATTTACTAACCCATCCTTCTATGCCCTCATCCAGGTCATTTATAAAAATGACAAACAGCAGTGGACCCAAAACAGATCCTTGGGGTACCCCACTAGTAACTGAACTCCAGGATGAACATTTTCCATCAACCACCACCCTCTGTCTTCTTTCAGCTAGCCAATTTCTGATCCAAACCACTAAATCACCCTCAATATCACACCTCCATATTTTGTGCACTAGCCTACCATGGGGAAACTCATCAAACTCCTTACTGAAATCCATATAACCATTTCAACCGCTTTACCCTCATCCACCTGTTTGGTCACCTTCTCAAAGAACTCAATAAGGTTTGTGAGGCACGACCTACCCTTCACAAAACTGCATTGACTAACCCTAATCAACTTATTCCTTTCTCGACGCTTATAAATCCTGTCTCTTATAACCCTTTCCAACACTCGAGCCACAACCAAAGTAAGGCTCACTGGTCTATAATTACCAGGGTTGTCTCTACTCCCCTTCTTGAACAAGGGAACAACATTTGCTATCCTCCAGTCTTCTGGCACTATTCCTGTAGACAATGCAGACATAAAGCTCAAAGCCAAAGGCTTGGCAATCTCCTCCCTGGGTTTCCAGAGAATCTGAGGATAAATCCCATCCGGCCCAGGGGATTTGTCTATTTTTATACTTTCCAGAATTGCTAACACCTCCTGCTTACGCATCTGAATCCCATCTAGCCTCATAGCCTGTATCTCAGTATTCTCCTCGACTACATTGTCTTTTTCCAGTATGAATACTGATGAACAGTATTCATTTAGCACTTCCCCTATCTTCCCTGACTCCACGCACAATGTCTCACTACAATGCCTGATTGATCCTTACTCTTGTCATTCTTTTATGCCTGATATACTGATAGAAAGCCTTAGGGTTTTCCTTGATCCTATTCACCAATGACTTCTCATGTCCCCTCCTGACTCTTCTTAACTCTCTCTTTGGTCCTCCTGGCTAACTTGTAACTCTCAAGTGCCCTAACTGAGCCTTCATCTCTCATCCTAACATAAGCCTTCTTCTTCCTCTTGAAGAGAGATTCAACTTCCTTAGTAAACCACTGCTCCCGCACTTGACAACTTCCTCCCTGCCTAACCAGCACATACTTATCAAGAGCCCACAAGAGCTGGTCCTTGAATAAGCTCCAGGAGGACAGGTGGGGGACATTACCTGAGTAGTGTTTCAGGAGAGCAACCGCCCGAGTATAAAGCCTCACTTACCCAGCAGCCCCGTGCCTGCCCCTGCTCAGTGTGTGCTCCGCCTCTGCACGAGGTCATCTGTTATACCTTCCCATCAGGCCTCTGGCCCTCGCTGTCACTCCTCCTACTCCAACCACTGCCGGAGAAAGGTGAAGCCACTGGTATACATTTCACTGCACTCCTGTACTCCTGTACTCAGGTACATATGACAATAAAATCTAATCCAAGATCATCTTCGAAATTAATTGCTTCTTTCATTTTGATCTAGTTAGTTATATTTTAATCAAAGTTAAAGTTGCCACCAAACTAAGAATAATTGCTGTGATTGGCTGAGTGGGGATTATTAAGTCAATTTCTTTCTTTTCACCTGGTTGTCACTCTGCCACTATGGTTCAGCAATAAAAACGTCTGTATCCTAAAAGTTCATATCCAAGCTTCTGTGTGCAGGATTGGATTGAGTTGAATCAGTTGACTAAGGGGAAAATAACTTCAGAGTAGCAGGTGGTTCACTTGTGGAATGAACTTCCTGCGAAAGTGGTGGATGCAGGTACAGTTACAATGTTTAAAAGATATTTGGATCAGAACGTGGGGTGAAAAGGTTTGGAGGGATATGGGTCAGGAGCAGGCAGGTGGGACTAGTTCGTTAAGCTCAGTATGGACTGGTTGGACTCAAAGGTCTGTTTCTGTGCTGTTTGACTCTGACTCCAGGTACTTTGTGACCTTTAGGTGCCTTGAATCACATTGACAAATTAATTGCTCATAAGCTTTACTGATTGATGTAATGTAGGAAGTAAATTTTCACACAGAGAGCTTTCACAAATAGCAATGTGATCACGACCAGCTAATCTGGTTATAATGATGACATTGGTTGAAGGTTTGTGGATCAGCTCCTTACTCTTCCTTGGGATAGAACCATGGGATTTTTCACATCTAGGGTAGACAAGGCATTAAACATCTCATTGCATTGCATCACATCCTTAGGAGAGTTGATGAACTACTGGAATTACTAGATAATTAACCCAGAAAATGTTCTGGGGATCCAGATTTGAATCCCACCATGACAGATGGTAGACTTTTAATTCAATTTAATCTTGAATTAAGAGTCTATGAAACCATTGCCAATTGTTAGAAAAACTCCATCTGGTTCACTGACGTACTTATGGAAGAACATCGGCCATCCTTACTTGGTCTGGCCTACAAATGACTCCAAACTGACAGCAATGTAATTAACTCTCAAGTGCCTTCTGGATAATTAGGAACAGGCAATAAATGCCAACTTAGTCAGTGACACCCTCGCCCTATGAGCGAACATAATAAGAAAGACATCAGTGCAGTATTCCGTCACTAGACGGTGATGTAGACTAAAAAGAAACATCTTCTCACCTTGTATATTGTTAGCACATTTACCATTTTTCATAGATTTAACAAGCCTGTTAACCTTTATATTTCTGATAGTAAACTGTTGTCTTTCGTTAAAAGGGTGGGACTCATGGATATTAGTGTGTTAATTATTGTCACATTGTGCTAGAAAGATTGGGAATGAAAGAATTAGCAGACTTTGATGATGTAGTCTCATTTTATTTTTGCTCAAAACCTTGTGTGAAAGATATGTGTACAATGTCAATGCCACCTGCCTGGAGTTAAGTTTCCCCCAAGTGAACAACTGGTAGTGATCTCACAGTTCATATGATTTGTTAAAATCTTTGAAAAGGGAAAAGTCTGAAGCAATGTGCCATTAATGTAGCAGCTGCTTTTATTCATTGAGAAAATGACTGACATTCTTGGGAAAGGATGACTAAAATGGCCATAAATGGAAGTCCAAAGGGGCTGAGCCATTTGTTTATCTTCCTATTCTATTTTTCACGACCTTCTCGATATAAATCCTGACATCAAACTTAAACAGGAATTCAAACAAAAAAAATCCTTCTTTTAGAAAGTCTCCGCTATGGTATTTTGGTGAGCTAATTGCTCCTGTGGTTTCTAAATTATATTTATTCTATCGCATCACATAGGAAAACAGCAATAATGAGGGATAAACAGCTCTTCGGTGATGTAAACTATTATCTGTGAGAAAGCAGGAGAAAGAGTTGGCAGAGTCAGTGGGACAATACTGAACTATTCATTACACACCATTCAATTAAATTGCTCAGATTCTACATGCTCACCCAGGAACACATTCCTTCCTCTGACTCAGTCTTGAATATTTGGTGTTGACGTTTTGTTTGTCATAAGGAATTAAAGTCCTTGTCTTTGACAGAGAGTGGATATCTCTAGCGGACATACTTTAATTAGGATGTCACACTGTAGCTCTTCCAACCACAGGGGACCTTTGGGTGCTGGGGTGACCGGGGTGGGGGAATCACCCAATGGGAAACAATCAAAAACATTTTCACATAATAAAGAAATTAAAACATTGACAGTATGAGTCTTTTTTCCCTCATGAAAACAATCCCTATACAAACATCCTTGATTCTGTTTTAATAAAAATGACATTAGCATGGGCTTCTCCAAAAATGGGTAAATATCTACTTTCCACAATTGTGTCCGATTTTATGAATGTTAGGTCATCCTTAGAGGCTTATGATATCCACAGCACATTATGTCAAGAAAATGTGCTTGATTTGTTCATATTTAAGCTTTGTTCATCAAACACAAGTATTGTGTATTTTCAGGTTTAGGCTTTAAATATGAATACATCTAACTACTTTTAAATAAAATAGCACAGAGACTGCTATTTCAAATGAAGACGTGAACTTTTTCTATAATCATGCTTAACATTGTAATTTTAAAAACTTAACTTCCATTTTTTGATCAAATGATTAATGTTCAATGAGCCACAGAAAATACTGGGAGTTTTCCAGCACTGTGTGAACTGCTAACAATTTATCAATCCATTACATCTCCTTGTTTAGCATCTACTGAGATCTCATTACAGTTTTTTTACTACCTAGTTGACCTGTCTTTTGGTTATTATTATTATTATTATTATTATTATTATTATTACTATTATATAAATTCATGGAACTGAAAGGATTCATGCTCTTGTTGCTTTGGCTCCTCTCATTCTCCGGATCCCACATGTAGCCTATGGCTGGGGAAAGGAGTTTTATTCTAACTTTCAGATGAAGCAGAAATATCTGTACCAGTTCCCGAAAATCCTAGTAATTATGCCTAGTTTGCATATAGTTGTTATCATACAATAAACCTACTTATTAATTAAGAAAAGGATCCCTTCTGTAGATACTCTAGTGTATCTCTTAATCACTAGATATACTCAAGACAAAGCAAGGGAAAGGAGGATTGGTGGCTGATAGGTACCAAAACCAGCTCTTCCTTCGCACCCCATCCTGGGAGAAGTGGTAAATACCACAAGCTGCAAAGTTAGGTTTATCTGGGAAAGTATCATAATTTTGACAATTAAGTTACTCTAGCTTTCCTCCTGACATCTTCAGCTGACTAAGCTGTGGAATAGCTGAGAAACAGAATTAAATTGTCTCAGGTTTAGCTGAAGTTCACAGGTAGCTTTTAACTTTTCCTGAATCTGATAAGCTTTTGGACTGATCATTATGAAAATACTGTTTCATTAAGGGTGCTGTACAGGACATTGGTTAGGCCACTGTTGGAATATTGCGTTCAATTCTGGTCTCGTTCCTATCGGAAAGATGTTGTGAAACTTGAAAGGGTTCAGAAAAGAGTTACAAGGATGTTGCCAGGGTTGGAGGATCTGAGCTACAGGGAAAGGCTGAACAGGCTGGGGCTGTTTTCCCTGGAGTGTCGGAGGCTGAGGGGTGACCTTATAGAGGTTTACAAAATTGAGGGGTATGGATAGGATAAATAGGCAAAGTCTTTTCCTGGGGTTGGGGAGTCCAGAACTAGAGGGCACAGGTTTAGGGTGAGAGGGGAAAGATATAAAAGAGACCTAAGGGGCAATGTTTTCACGCAGAGGGTGGTACGTGTATGGAATGAGCTGCCAGAGGATGTGGTGGAGGCTGGTACAATTGCAACATTTAAGAGGCATTTGGATGGATATATGAATAGGAAGGGTTTGGAGGGATATGGGCCGGGCGCTGGCAGGTGGGACTAGATTGGGTTGGGATATCTGGTCGACATGGACGGGTAGGACCGAAGGGTCTGTTTCCATGCTGTGCATCTCTATGACTCTATGTATATGTATCAGAAATGTTTTTATTGTGCAGCCCTGTATTCCATTGTAGATACCAACCTCTTAAATCTTAATTTATTGGGATGTCTTAAATGCTAACGACAGGATTCAAACATTGATAAGCTGGTATTTTATTAGGAATAAAAGCACAAGCTTCAAAGATACACAGGATCTATCTTGATGTTTATGAACCTCCTGCGTATTTCAAACACTTCCTGTTTAGATTTCACATTTCCAGCATTTCCTCTCTTTATCTCAGCTTCATATTTTGATTCTTTTGAAACTGACATTTCTACAGTGCCTTTCAAATCCTTAGGATGTTACAAATCACTCCTCAGCCAATGTATCACTGTTGAGTGCAATTACAATTAAATAGATTAACAAGACAGTTAATTGTACACATGGCAAAGACACAAAGACATGTTCTATTGTCTTCGTGCTGACAGTGGAATCTTCACTTGTGTCTGAACTCCTCAGTTTCACCTTGTCCTAAAACACTTAAGCTGGAAACATTCTTCATTTCTACTTTCAGTTCACTGTTAACTTTAGATTGTTCTCTTGTTTAACTATCCTGTCCTCATAAAGCTGTGCATCCTTCAACTTAATATAAGCAATCCCATTGACATCCAATTCCTGAATGCATAATGACACTTCAATATACAATAAAAAATTTTAAACTTTGAGACCATTCACGTTTGCTTACTTTGGCCTGGAGCCAGACATTTATTAACATCTTTATATTTAGCAAGCGAATAACTAATGTAGACTGATCCTAGGATCTCAGATTTCATGTAGACTTTATGATTCTGAAAGGATATTCCAGCTTCCAAATTGCTGCCTCGGCGCAATAGATTAATACAAGTTCATTACAAGATATAACGGGTTTGCAATTATCAAACATAGTTTCTCATAGAATCCCTACAGTGCAGAAGCAGGCCATTCGGTCCATCGAGTCCACAATGATCCTCTGAAGAGCATCCCTAGACCCACCCCCACATCCCTGTAACCCTGCATTTCCCATCGTTAATCCAGCTAACTACACATCCCTGGGCCACTATGGGACAATTTAGCATGGCCAAGCCACCCTAACCTGCACATCTTTGGATTGTGGGAGGAAACAAGAGCACCCAGAGTAAATCCACGCAGACACAGGGGGAATATGCAAACTCCATGCCAACAGTCACCCGAGGTTGGGATTGAACCTGGGTCCCTGGTGATGAGAGTCACAGTGCTGCCCCAAATTATTGAATTCAATACCACAATCTGTCACGGTGGGATTCAAATCAGGGTCCCCAGAACATTACCTTAGCTTCTGGATTATTTGTCAATGGCAATACCACCAGAACATTACTTGTCCCTGCTGCGTCAACATGAGCAACACAAGGTATGATCCATGAAGAACTTAGAAAACCCCTTTTACCCTAATGGTAAGCCTTCTGACCGGGCTTGGCACATGCACATTATTGTATTGTTAATGGATATGAACTTTCCACGCCTCCTTATTGGAAAGATGAAGAGGTTTTGATCAGTAAGATGTGAAGCAATTCTTGCACATGGTAAAGAAATACTAAAAGAGACACCAGGGCTACTTATTTTTGAATACTTCTCATTGAGATTCACTGATTGCCATGGTTTCAATCCCCTCAGGGCACAATGCAGGCCATCACTTACAAAACCTTCTTCAATCGAAAAGTCCTTCTCAGTTCTGATTTTCACTAGCTGGGTCACATCCTTGGCTCATTACATCTTGACCTGCTTTAGTCAAGGTTCAAGTCAATGACCTCAGAGTGGTTTATGTAAAGAGTCCTCATCCTGGCATGAAGTTACTTCAATCCCGAATGAAAGTAACCAATATAATTTTAGATCTCTTTTTAAACCTTTCCTATAAAACAACTGAAACTTCTGTTTACAAAATGATATATCTTCTTCTGCCATTTAATAAATAACAAAGCGAGCATCAGATGATGGTAAATAACTTTAGCTCCTGATGAGCATTGAGAACCTGAGAACCAGAGAATGGATATTCAGAAGTAAATAGCCATGCCCCGGTTATCAAATGGGCCACAGCTAAGCAGCGTTATGTTTACTTTGAAGGTGTTGAGGAGAAAATGGAGATTAACAAATGTTGTTTTAGAGCTGCTTGTCATTGAAGGTGAACCAGTCAGTTAATGGGGTCTCAACAGAGAAGCAGCACACTTTTAGTGATAATGCACAGCATTTATTTTAACGTAGCTTGCTGTTATATGATTGGGACAGTAAAAGACATGAGAAAAGCTCCAAAAACCTTTCTTATCAGATTATTACCTGAGAGAGTGTGAAGATAGAAGCAGCAGGCCATTCAACCCATCAAGTCTGCTTTGCTGTTCAATACAGTCACTGGTGATCATCCAGTTCATTTCCTTTATTCTGTCTTCACCAAGTGTCATTGATAGATTTCTGCTCACCAATCTCGACTTTAAACATACTCAGATGTTGAGCTTCCACAGCCCTCTCAGGTAGAGTATTCCTAAAGCTCACAACCCTCTGAGCAGAAGAACATTCTCCTCAAGTCAATTCTAAGTGGCTTCTCTTTCATTTTAAAATTGCCCCCCCCCCCACCCCACAATTCATCAACCAGGGGAAACACCTTAAATAGAACAAAGAACTGTGGTTACTGGAAACTAGACACAAAAATAGGAATTTCTGGAGAAACTCAGCAGGTCTGGCAGTGTCAGTGAAGAGAGAAACAGTTAATGTTTTGAGTAGTGTGTCGCTTCTTCAGAACAAGGGGAACCATCTCATCTGCATCGACTCAGCCCCCTTTAAGTGTTTTGTCATTTTCATTGTGATCACTCTTCATTCTTTTAAACTCTAAAGACTACAGACAGAATTCCACGGTGGCACAGTGGTTAGCACTGCTGCCTCACAGCGCCAGAGACCCACGTTCAATTCCCACCTCAGGTGACTGACTGTGTGGAGTTTGCACGTTCTCCCCGTGTCTGCTTGGGTTTCCTCCGGGTGCTCCGGTTTCCTGGATGGGTGCAGCTCCAATAGCACTCAAGAAGGTAGTCACCATCCAGGACAAAGCAGCCATTTGATTGGCCCCACATTCACAAACATCCACCAATGCTCAGTAGCAGCAGCAGTGTGTACTATCTACAAGAATGCACTGCAGAAGTTCACTAAGGCTCCTTTAGCAGCAATCTCCAAATTGATGACTACTTCCATCTGGAAGGACGAGAACAGCAGATACATCCCTCTGCAAGTTCCCCTTCAATTTGCTCACAATCCTAACTTGGAAATATATCACATTCCTTCATTGCTCCCCATAAGGGCATTGTGGATCAACCTACAGCATATGGACAGCAGTGGCTCAAGATGGCAGCTCACTACCACCATCTCAAGGGGCAAGTAAGAACAGGCAGTAAATGCAGAGGTGACCTTGCCTCAATAATGAATAAGAGAATTTATTGAGATCCAATAAAAGGCAGAAAATACAAGAACAATCATGGGACTGGCCATGTTATATCATGTTGAAACTCAGGAAACTTCAAGAAGAGAGGAACAATGGCTGGATAAGACTGGAATGTTGAGGTGGATGCTCAGAGTAAGGAACCATTCAGACAGGGCTTCAGTGTTGGGTGTGGAAGCTAAGCAGATAGCTGAGAAGAGACTGTGTCTGGTCATCAGTCATGGAGTGAGAAATGAAGCGTGGTGAGGGGAGTGTTCTAGCTGGGACTGTAGAGAAGAAGAGGAAAAGGGCTAAGATCAGATTTGAAGATCCAGCTGGGAGAGAGGATTCAAAGCTCCCAAGTGGAATGAGTCATAAAGTCACAGTCACACAGTCACACAGTACAATGAAAGGCCCTTCGGCCCATTGAGTCCAGAGAGAAAAGGTGAGACGTTATTTAACCGTCGGTTGAAATTCATCAAATATCTGAGAAGCTAATCGCTTAATAGATTAAGTGATTAATGCAGAAAGGTGGACCTAGAAAAGTCTCTACTTTTTTCTGCATTGATGCTGCCAAATCTGTTGAGCATCTCCATTGTTTTCTGTTTTAATAGCGAATAGAATAGAATAGAATCAAATCGAATCAAATCAAATTCCTACAGTATGGAAACAGGTCATTTGACCCAACAAGTCCACACCCAGTCCCATTCCCCTACCCTATTACTCGACATTTCCCCTAAGTAACGCACCTAGCCTACACATTCCTGCACACTGCGGGCAGTTTGTTTAAAGCTTCTTTATTCTGTCACTTTGGTGAGCAAGACTCCAGAAGTCATGCAGAAATCTTTCACATATCCAAGGGCTTCTCTCAATGCTGAGATTTGTTTATGAGTGGGTTTATGATCCTAATATCAATTTGGGGCTGACAAGAGTATGAAGAGATAGCTGCAATGATGGGGTTGGACAAATTTTATGATGGCAAACCCTGATGTCAGATTTTATGAGATGATCAATGATCAGGAGTAGGTCATTTGATCCATCGAGACTTTGGTCTTAAACTCCCTTTCATGCCAGTCTCCCTTTTCCTGAAGATTCTGCAGAAATTAAGCACTGCAGGGTGGGATCAGCTGCCTCTGGAGTATTTAAATAACTGCACAGAGACCAGTATCCCATCATCCGTTATTTCCTTGTGCACAGTACACTGGCTGTAGCCAGCCAGCTCAGAGTCAGCCCCTGAACTGAGGAGGTTCCAAGTCCCCTGGTTATATCGTCAGTCAGGCCCAGGTTAATGACCCCATTCAGGGATCGCGTGGTAAATGAGATCCACCTGGTTCCAAGTGCTACTGGGATGAATGTTAAAGTGTAGAATTTAGAGTTCCATGGTGAAAAACACATTCTAATATGAAACAGAAACTCTACCTTCATGTTTTAGTAATTTTAAATGGAACTGTGGTAAGGTGCTAATTGTGTAAGGATAAAATTTTTAAAAATGATGTTTAGGCTAACCCAAATATAAAGGAAACCCCACCAGGTGCTGGAATGTGGGACCGTGCTAACATCACTGTTTTCAAAGTGTCAGTTCACCCTCATTTTGCATGTACTAGTGGTTCAAACATCCCCATTAATTTAAAATCTTGCAGTTTACCGTGAGACTGAATGAGAGCGGATATAGTGGCAATTAATTATTTGAGGTAGCTAAGTGAAAGGAAATGGAATATTAACTTATTCTTAATGTGTTCTCAATCAAAATTGACTGCCATCAAGTTTTTAAAAAGTAGCAAATAGTCATAAGAGCTTGTGTGGTAAAATTAGTCAATATATAAGTATCTCATTTTAAGGAGAACACATTTCTCATTCAGATATTCGGTGTGTTTTCATTGAGTACACAGAGCTGAGAAGGGAAATGCACAACTAGCTTGCTTGCTTTAGCCTTAGAAATTCTAGTCAGGTAATGCCTTGACCTATGACCTTTTTACTGTCAACACAAAATCCTTAATTCTAACTCTATCAGGGTGTGTTAGTAGAACTGGGGCCAAACCTTTATTATCTGTCCTTTACCAACATCAAGTTCATGTCACAGGAGATTTTAATGAGTGGAAAACCTTACAGAAAATATTGAAATATCAAAGACTTGTTAAATTCATATTTATTTCTGGATTTATACGTGTGGATGTTATCAATTCATAATTAATGGTCCATATGATCAGAATTGCCGCTACTAGCCACATTCTGTGTCCTATTTGTTTGTAAAGACCAACCAGTTACCTTGAAGATATTTTTCTTTTGCCATTTGCTGATGTGTAGATATTAGGGGTGAGGGCAGGTTCTCCTCATTGAGGATCATGGAGAGGAACAGATGTGACTTCAGAAGCTCTTACAAAGCTCTGCTTGTGCAGTCAGTTGACCTGTACTGACTGAGGGAAGTCTTGAATCAGTGACCACTTGTTACCTAAAAAACCCACGAGGCCTTTATTTACATTAGTAATTTTCTCTGGTTGAGACTGACATTTACCCTGCTTTCATAACCATGTGGCAGCTTTACATTTTTTGTTCGAAAAACCAGTTCATGCATGCATTCATAAATTCTTCCTGGCTTTACTAGGAGCTATTCTGGCATTTAACAAAACAGACCAATCAAAATTGTCATTAAAAATCACCTTATAATGGGCCCATTTATAACTCTCTGCTATCCTTAATGTTACAAACACCAAAAATAGGTTTCATGTTAGATTTATGTTGCCCTCAGAGCAACCTAAACCTTGTTCGACAAATACATAAAGGAAATCTCAGAAATTCAACATGATCGGTAGTATCAATTATTCTGAGAACTGTGAGTTAATATACACCTAAACCATTTGGCATTGACATAAAATTGGCAGTACAACTGGAAATGAAAATAATTTGAGTGCATCCCCATAAATATTCCATACCAGAATTGGTCCTTTTTATGGTTAATTACCATTGGATTGAATCAGTAATGAGCTACAAAAGGAAGGTCAACTCAAGGTCTTTTTCTCACCACTGTATAAAATACAGGATCAGAAATCCTATCCATTGGCTTCCCATTCATTGCTCTCAGATCCACATAAAATCAATTAGGTTATAGCATTAATGTCCAATATTATCAATCAAAGTTCTGAAGCTGAATTCAAAGCCTTATCTCTGTTTCTTTCTCCATAAATGCTGCCAGACCTGCTGAGTTTCTTCAGCATTCATTGTGTTTGTTTCAGATTTCCAGCATCTGCAGTATTGTGCTTTTACCAACCTATTGACTGTGACAGAATAACATGAATGCATAAGGATATGACCAATTAAAATATCAACACTCTTTCAATTTAGAAGGACTAAATAGAAGGTATGATTTGCATAAACAATGGTTGAACAATCACAACTGTTTAATAAATCAGTTAATTCCACTTTCATTATCTGAAATCTCCTGCTTGCTTCCATTTCCATGAATAAATGTCCAAAATAAAAATGCAACAATTAAACAGAGTAGTAGGTAAACTGAAAAAATAGATGTACAATGTCAAACTGCTTCTGAAGAAAATTTGTTTGATCTTTTAGAAAGAAGTTAAAGAAAATTCCTCCTCTTACTGAGTTGCTAATTTATACCCTGCTACTGCAGTCAGGTACAAACCAGAGGTCGGAGTCTTGTCAGGAGTTGAAGAGGAAAAAGCTGAGTTAAATTTGTCATATAAAACACTTAGACCTGAAAGGATTAACTGACAATCACGTGATAAGCGTCACTCATCAGGATTTAACAGGCTGGGAGGAGTCAATATTGCAATTCCAGCTCAGTCCAGGGCATTGTTCAGTTCTATGCAGTGGAATTGTAATGTGTATTTCCACTTAAATTTAATGTTAGGTCCTACAAGGGAGTCCTCTTAAGTAAGATGGATTGTAAATAGTTATTAAGTATAAGGTAATAAACCCATTCTCTTCATCAAAACTGAGCTTTCTTTTCTGCCAAAGACTATGTTTGTTGCCACTTGCTCTCAGTAAATTAGACTAACGACAAGAAGAAGGATTTCTTACAGTGGATCTACCCAAAGCATCTCACATGGTACTGGTGGTCACCAGTCATCACAACAGTCATGGTCAACCCCCAGTTGCTATGATCTCCACAATCACTGTTTGTGGGAAGTGACTGATGGAAAGCTTGATCCTGTTTAAGAACCATCTGTCCCACAGAGACATTGTGTGGTAACAGAAAGCAAATAGGAAGAGAACCTTCAGACTTAACCCTCAAAAATACTCTACAACATTAAAATAAGCCCATTTGTAATATTTTAAGGTGAACTATGAAAATGCCTCATTGTGTGGTGATTTATAGCAGCATCAGTTCGACTTAAAAGCTGTTTATGAAACAGACCATTTTTTTTTTAAGTTAAAAATCACACAATACCAGGTTATAGTCCAACAGGTTTAATTGGAAGCACACTAGCTTTTGGAGCGACGCTCCTTCATCAGGTGATTGTGGAGGGCTCGATCGTAACACAGAATTTATAGCAAAAATTTGCAGTGTGATGTAACTGAAATTATACATTGAAAAATTGATCGTCTGTTAAGCCTTTCATCTGTTAGAATACAGTGATGGTTTCACTTCTTTCATGTGTAAATCACAAAACCCTTTTTTTTAAAGTTGCATTCTCGGGTTAGCTGTTAACAATGGTGATAGCTAGACAATATGTTGAAGGTGTCAGCCCCTGTGTTCCCTGTCTATGACCTGATGTTTAGATTGATTCCAATCTAAAAAGTGAGATAACAGAGTTTTACATAAATTCATGCAGTTTTTGAGCTCAGAGTTCGACATGAATGTATGTGGTTTTTGAGCAAAGTGCAATGTAACTCTGAAAGTACCAAAACAATTCACTACACACAATATATATGTGTGCATGTGGGTCTTTGTCTGTCTGTGTGTGTGTGTCTGTCTGGGGTGGAGGTTGTGAGTGTGAGAAAGTGTGTGTGTGTGTAGTGATAAAATGAGGGATATTTAACTTTTCATCCTCTGTGTCATGATTAAAAATAGGTATGTCTCTTGAAATCCCAAAATACAATGTTCCAAACAATGAGTTGCATTTTATTGATAGTGTTGCATTTTGTTAATTTCCTAAAGTTGCATGTTTATAGCTCACTGCTGCTTCAATGGATCAAGACAGTTAAGAAACTGATTTTCACCTGGTATTCCTTACTCCAGCTCCTTAGAAACAGTTATGTGAGAACTCAGACATTGTCCAGTGTCTTGGTGTCAGAGGGGGGAATCCGAGTGATAGCCAGCACAAATCATTTCTGCGCTCGTCTTCTCACAGTTAAAAGGGTGACAAGTAGAAGTTTAGAATTAGGTGGTCCAGTTGCTATATAAATGGGCAGATAATGTGTACGAACCTAAAGTGAAGAGGATTAGTGAAAATGCATTCAACTTGGACAATTAACAACAACTTTCACACAGCATTCTCAAAGCGAACATTCCCAGTGTTTGTTGTGACAAAAATAGGAATGGAGATATGGAAATGAATTGGAAACATTGAAAAGAATGTGAAAACAATGTATTAACATAGAACCGCTAATGTCAAAAAAGTTGATCGACTCCTGTCAGGAACATAATCGGAAAAAGATGGACCGTGGGCCAAAGAAAGAAATTTTGGGAGCAGGGTCTGAGATGAACTTCCATGTTGTTGCTGGGAAACAGGAGACAAACTGAACTCTCCCCAGGGGTACGTCTATCTGATACATTGAGTAAAGTGTGAAGGAATTTACAAGTTCGAAGTCCTAACGTCCATATAAGAGGAACAAACACCATCAGCCTCAGATGTGTTGGTCCAGTAATGAAAGGGGCCAAATGGACCAATCCATTTAGACTCATACCTTAAGAGTGCTGTCTTGTCAAAGGAGCAAGTGAGAGTCTGGTGTCTGTCCTCAGTGTCAGTCAATACCTTTGTGAGAGAGGATTGCAGGAATATGTTTTATAAACGTACCAATTGTGAGACTTTTGTCTGTGAATATTGTGTCTTTATGATTAGGTCTTTAATCTTTAATCTTTATGATCAGGCCTTAGCCCTGAAGAAGGGCTTATGCCCGAAACGTCGATTCTCCTGTTCCCTGGATGCTGCCTGACCTGCTGCGCTTTTCCAGCAACACATTTTCAGCTCTGATCTCCAGCATCTGCAGACCTCACTTTCTCCTTTAGTATTATTAATGAACGTGAATAAGGAATGAGCTGACAGCAAACTGCTTGCATCTTATTAATTACCAATTCACCTGAAGCCCTTGTTGCTTCTTTTTTATCTTTATTGTGCAATAACTGAACAGAACTAAAAGCAATTATCAAATGTCTACTTCACAGACATCAAATGCATTAACTGAATAAATGTGGCCATTTGTTTTAAAATGTCATACCAACTGATCTGGGCTGGAATGTTTCAAGACATGTCATTCTGGCTGCAAACATAACACCAAATAGCATGCTCCAGATGTTCAGAAAAGCCTTTCAAAAGCTTTATCAATAAAATTGCAGAAATGCAAAATCTCTCAATTTCACTTTCCAAATATCTCAAAAACAAATCCTGTTTTTTAAACTGTGGACCAATGAATCATAGACCCACACCATGATTACAGAGTGAGCAGAACTCCCTGACTACAACATCAGGATGAATCTAATCGGTTCCTGAAAAACATGAGCTATGATGAGAAATCTGGGAGGTTTGCATGAGAATCAGGCCTAATGTAAACAAAAATGCTTTTATTGTTATTTCTTATAATTTTGTAGTTTTTGAAAATAATTTCAAAAAGTGCATTTTCATAAACCAATCAATGTTGATATATTCTTACAACTTGTGAAAATTGCCAATAAACATATATTCCAGCTAAGTGACAAAATACTAATTCACGTCACAATTCCCCCTCAACTTGGTTCCAAACTCTGAAAATGCTAGCCATGGACGTGGTTTACATGAACCTGCCAATTGGGATTTCTAACATCACCATGTAGGACTTGATGGCCTCCTCTCTTCAGATGATTTGCTAATCACTTGCACCTTAAGTAGTGAATCCCAGATTATTTACGCAAGTTTTCTTAAATTGTTTCAGGTGGTGATCGTCCAAACAATTAATCTTTCTCGCAGCTTAGTGACAGATCTGTTAAAGAGAAAGTTAAGTCTCTATGAAGCCCAATGGATGTTCTTGTTTATTTATGAAGTTGCTACAATTGCCTTTATTTCATGTTTGGTTACGCATGGCTCCAAAAATTGAAAGGCGTGAACATTAGTTTCTTAAGAAATTACGACAGCATAACAATGCCATGGCTGTGTCAATGGGATTTGGGTGGCACCGGGTTAAGCAGGGTCGAAGATTTGACAAGTTAAAGATAAAAGGAGCAGAAAGCCTGACACAATTATATGAAGCATTTCAGAAGTTATGACAAAGCGCATCTCCCAGTTGAAGGTAAGGTATGTTCATGTTTTGCACAATGTGTGGACCACCAAC
Source organism: Chiloscyllium plagiosum (assembly GCF_037043375.1). Classification (NCBI taxonomy): domain Eukaryota; kingdom Metazoa; phylum Chordata; class Chondrichthyes; order Orectolobiformes; family Hemiscylliidae; genus Chiloscyllium; species Chiloscyllium plagiosum. The sequence goes on from NW_028270161.1 coordinate 2,476,849, forward strand.
AGTGGATGAAGAAATCACTTCTGCTGTGGATTTGTTTGGTATCAGTGCAGTTTGTGATAGTTAATGACCCAAACATTCCTGTGTGATTGATATTCTGTTTAGTTTTATTTTAAAGTAATTATGCCTTTCAATAATTCTTTTGCAGCTCAGTCAGTCAGTCAATCTCAAAATAATTCACAGGTTTTTTTTGAGGTGGGGACATACAAACAATTCCTTCCATGTAGCTGCTGTTAGATTTCAACAGCAGAGACATTTATTTGTGATTGATGGAAGAGAAGTACAATGAAAGTTATGTGGAGTTTGACCTCTGAGCTGCTGTCAAATAGAAGGGGAGCATCATTCTTCCCTGTCTGTACTTGGAGTGGAACAGAGGTCTTGACAGTTGAAAGGACAGTTCTGTGACTGTCTGACAAGCTTCTTACTTCCCTGGGTTTCAGTTGAGTTACTCAGTGCACTGTCCTTCTGCAGGGATACAAGATATCAACACCTCGGTCATCTTACCCACAGGGGTTTGCTCCATTTTACCTTCTGAAAACCATGGAGAATTTCCTTCTTTCGGAAAGGGTGCTGATGGGATTTTAAAGGGTGGGGTGAGGATTGTGGGAATCAGGTCAAGTGATTCAATGAAGGAAAAATACCCACGCTAAATAAATCCATCTGTATTTAATCTGTTTTTTTTCAGCTGAAAGAAATCATGACAAGCCAGCATGCTGTATGTTCAGTTGTCCTGAAAAAATCACACAATTCTAACAAATTAAGTTGAGATAGAATGGTTGGCCACAAGTATTTTGAAAATTTTAATAAACTATCATTTATATAAATGCAGGTTATTTTATGTATGGATTTACCAAATGTGAGGTGTGCAGTTTGGTAATGCCAAACATTTATCAATATAATTAAATAAATCTTGTTTTTCTGATGATAAACAATCTTGAACTCCGACATAAGATATAACCCAAAAATATAATTTTCGAAGATACAATATTACAATAACAGTAAATTATTTCCTTCGCTTGCAGGATTGTTAAATTTATTCTTCAGTTTGCAAATTGTTATGTGTACCTCTCTGAGATTTACAATAAACGTAAGTGAATGGGGCTGTTGTGGTGCAGTGGTAGTGTGCCTACAGCTGGGTCCGGAGAACCTGGTTCAAGTGCCTTCTGCTGCAAAGGTGTGTAATAACACCTCTGAACAGATTGAATAGGAAAGTATCTCGAATGAATTTTTGTCTCGATCACCTTTGATGTCAAATGGATATTTGTACAGAACATCATCCTGAGAAATTGAACAGATGGATGAACATTTATTGGAACAGGTTTACAAAGTTTGTGGAAGGGTCAATGTTGAGGAACCTGGCAGTTACTTTTTGCTGTTTGCAATCCAGAACAAGAACAAAATAGAGACAGAATATGAAGGCAACCTCTTTACATAGCAAGGGTGAGGGGACAAGGTGGCTCAGTGGTTAGCACTGCCGCCTCACAGTGCCAGGGATCTGGGTTCGATTCCAGCCTCAGGCGACTGTCTGTGTGGAGTTTGCATGTTCTCCCCATGTCTGCGAGGGTTTCCTCTGTGTGTGCTCCGGCTTCCTCTCTCAATCCAAAGATGTGCAGGTTAGGTGAATTGGCTATGCTAAATTGCCCATTGTGTTCAGGGTAAGTATAGGGTAGGAGGAATGGATCTGGCTGGATTACTCTTCGGAGGGTCAGTGTGGATTTGTTGGGCCAAAGGGACTTATTGGATTGTAGGGATTCTATAAGACTAGAGGAGGCTTTGTAAAAGAGGAGGGGCTCTCTGAGAAGAGGTTAATGGAGTGTCAGGATGTTCATGTGCAACAGAAACAATAGCATAGACCAGTTGGCCCAAATGGCCTGTCACTCTCTCATGTGTTCTACATGATTATATTTTTGAATGCATTTATGATGTTGCCATACATGAGAAACAAAGCTTCTGTATCTCCACAACAAGTTCTCTAATGCACATCCAATCTCTCTCTGTCACACATGCAGACACACAGACATTTTCTAGATTATTGAATTGATATGATGTCTCAATCATCCAATGAGGGATGATTGTATAGAATTTTGTAAAACTGATAGATCCAAGCAATGTTGACATATTAAATGCTATGTCATGTGCATAACCCACAAAATAGATCTATGAACAGATAGCTGCAAGTCTATAAGGAAGTTGTCCAACAGCTAGACACATAACTACAGTTGGCGTTTCTATCTCTGTTTCTCTCTCCAAAGATGCTGACCTATTGAGTTTCTCCAGCATTCTCTGGGAGAATGGGAAATATCAACATGAGAATCTCCAATAGTAATTGCTGAGAGAATGTAAGAGTATAGATTATGATAACGGAAAATAAAGTTCGGCGAAACAAGTGCATGTACTTGAGATTCTTTATATGTGAACAAATTTATTAATTATATTCAACTTGTAGCCTTAAGTTCATCATTGAGCTCTTTGTTCACGTTTCACAATTCTCCAGTTTCTTCCCAAAATAGTACCACAATTGAAACTCTTACTGTGGACCAGGGCTCCTTTCTAAAGTACATTGTGCACAAATAACCCCAGATAGACATCCTTGAAAGGACCCCTCATTCCTGCTGTTTCAATCTTGGCTCAGCTTTCCTCAGTCATGTTATACTTTATATATTATGTGTTAAATCCTCGAGTATTTAACTGCTGTAAATGCAAAACACGGAGCACTTGCTGTGCACACAGAAGCCTCTTTGAATGCAACTGGAAATGTTATTAATCTTTGAAACATAGGGATGTGAAGAGAGTAACCACAAGTATATGAAGTCCATCAATGAACTCGCTACTCTCTGTCACAGCTAGGTCACAACACTGTTGAAAGCCAAGTTGTATATGTCAGTTCATGGCTGGGAGATGAGGAGTTTGAACATTTTACGAATAGTTCAAAGCTGGGAGATATTTCTTCCTTTACTGTAAGATTATTGAAATTTTCCTTATTTATTATCAAATACCCTGTTCATTGCTACATTGAAACTTTTTTGGGAAATGTTACAAAAGGAACCAATCAGCGGAAAGCACACATTTCCCAACGAGGGGTTCCTTCACAAGAAATTGTCACAAAATCATAATATACATGGAATGAGCCTATCCCTGTCTCAGGAATTCGGCAGCTTCTTCAAGTCTTACTTTTCCTTGAAAGCGAATACTCTTCTCCTTCCCCTTGTGTGATATCACATTCCATAGCGAGGGGTCAGCTGGATCACTCCATTACAAAATATTTCCTGATAATGCAACAAAACTGACTGCAGTCGAGTACATGAAATGGAGAGAGAGTGGTCAGTGGAGTGCTTTTGGATTAGTAACACATTACTACCGAGGGACCTGGTGACATGCTGTCAACGTTCAAAGGCTAGTAATCCAGAACCTCAGGCTAATGTTCTGGGGACATGGGTTTGAATCCGAGCAGGCAGACAGTGAAACTTGAACTCCATCAAAACAATCTGGAACTAAAAAGGTAGCCAGTGTTGAAAATGCCCATCTGGTTCACTAATGTAATTTAGGGACGGAAATCTGGTCTGGCCTCCACGTCTCCAACCTTTTGTGACGTGGATGATTCATGACTGCTCTCTGAAATGGTCCAGCGAGTCACTTAGTTCAAGGGGAATCTTCAGATGGATAAGCGTTGCTGGCCAGCCAGTGATGCTCACATCTCATGAACAGATCAAAAAGAATCTGATGAGATGTCACACACATGAAATATTGGACCGAATTGTTCGATCTGGGTTAGAATAATTTCTGATCCAGACAGACCAGAAACTCCTACTTACCTTCCAAGGAGCAAATCTTCACAGAACCTACTCTCGAAACCTTTTACACCATGAGCTGCCGTCTTCCAGTAAGTAAACACAGCTTGTAGATCCCAAAACATCCTTGACAGCTAATGAGAGGTGTGTAAGGCGAATAATTAACAGTAAAGCTAGATGTGAATGGGTAAGGTGACAGGTGAGTGAGAGGGATGGGGTGAATGGTGGTGTAATGTGTGGCAGGTGAGTGTGTGAGTAAGGGATACCTCAGGAGTTGGGGGTAACAGGTGGGGGAAGGTCAGTGAGAGAGTTCAGAGATCCAGTGAGGAGACAGGGAAGCATTCAGTTTCATCAATAGTAAGGATGAGAGCAAGTTTTAATTTCTCTAATGTTTCCTAAGGAACTATTAAGGTGAATGAGTTGGAACACTGCAGTCTTCAAATAACGCTGAGGTGAAGACATTTTTTGGTGATTGCCCAGGAATTTTGGAATTCCTGACCAATTATCATGTGGACAATTCCAAAGGTCCCGCTGAAATGTCCTGCTGGTCTCTGACTATACGGAGACTGGGTGATCTGAGTCAGCGATGTTGCACACTAGATATCAGGTGATGACCAGTTTATATTGCACACTGATGCACAACGTGCTACACACCACACAGAACATTGTGTAGTGTGTGGTACGTTGTTCATCAATGTGCCACACACTTTACCCTGCACACTGATGCACAACGTGCCACACACTTTATACTGCACACTGATGCACATGTCACCCATTATTCTGCAGACTGATGCACAACGTGCCACACACTTTATACTGCACACTGACGTATGTGTCACACACTTTATCCTGCACATTGATGCATAACGTACCACACACTTTACCTTCACAGACACCAGAAGCAATTTCACCATTTGTGGTTTACACTGGGAAGAGTTCCAGTAAAACCCCCTTGCACTACAATTGGTTCTGACCTCTTCACCTAAAAGAACAGCAATGCCTCACTAAAGAAGACAGCACGTCCAACACTGCAGCACATCCTTAGAAATTGCACACAGTATTGATAGGGCTTGTCCAGTTGCATTTCTGATCAATGGTAACCCCCAGGACGTTGATTGTGGAGGATTCTGTGATGGTAAGACCATTGAGTGTCAAGGGGCGTGGTCAGATTGTCTCTTATTGGTGATGGTCATAGCCTGGCATAATGTTACACAATGTCAGCACAAGTCTTGATATTGTCCAGATGTTGTAACATTTGAACATGGATTGCTTTAGTATATGAGGAGTCGCAAATGTTGCTGATTATTGTGTAATGATCAGTCAACTTCCCCTCTGAGCTAATGATGGAGGGTTGGTCATTGCTAAAGTAGCTGAAGATAGTTAGGCCTAAGTAAACTATCCTGAGGAACTCCTACAGAGATGTCCTGGAGCTGAGATGATTGAGCTTCTATAATCACAATCACCTCCCTGTGTGTCACCAACAGAGAGATTTCTCCTGATTCCCAGTGAATCCAGGGTTGCTAGGGTTCTTTGATGCCACACTCGATTGAATGCAGCCTTCATGTCAAGAGCTGTCACTCTCACCTCACTGCCAGGGGCAGTACAGCTTTGTCGGTGCTATGCCATTTCACTGCCAGAGAAGGTCAACATTTGTCAGGGTTATACCATGGGATTTTCAAATGTTGCAATTGGCAGAGGAAAGTTGCTCCGGGAATGATGAGTGATAGGCTGAGGCAAGAACTGGGTGAGAGGAGAGCTGTAGGGATGGGAGATGGAGTTAATGAAGCGGGTTTGATCAGATACAGAGGGCGATCTCACCTCGGCCTCGTACCAAGAAACCTTACAAAAACCTCGAGAAAACAAACAGCCAAAGATGTAAGGTTCGACCCATTGTCATTCAGTTTTTCACTTTTAACTCTGGGTTACGATATTTACTGGAAAGGTACAAGGTGAGGGTTTGAAGAATGTAGAAGGTGAACCTTCATTCCTGATGACTTCAAATCAAATTGTTCACAGGTCGTGGACTAGAGACGTATAACGAAACCATTTTTATTTTGTGATAAACACATTGGCAGTTGCATTAATTAAATTAGATCATGTTACCATTCTAATGTACCAAGCATTTTTTCCAATGTGATAAATAACCAATGGCTGTCAGTAGAATTGATTATGCTGATTCATGGGAGTTTTTGTGTTTACAATTATGCAAAGAAATTGTGAAAACTTCAAGTCTGAATTGACGAATACAATTCATGTACAATTTCTAGATTGCACCCTAAGGCACCAAATCTACAGACGCGTGTATGTTAAAAAAATGTACACATAGATACAAACACAACAGTGACACACAGCAGGGAACTATTATTTTAATGGTTTATATGCGCACTGCCTCAATGCTCGCTGCAAGCATTAGTCTCAGGAAAAAGGAAAATGACTGCTGTAAAAAGCAAGGAAGGGCTTTAGACCGAATGATAAGAACACAGAGGAGCAGAGCGGTCTGGGATCTTTGAAGAAAGAGAGAAAATGACAATAATGAAAACCAATCACAACAGGAGAAAGTGTAAGGCTTACACTTACAAGAGAAAAGGTTGATAACAATTAAAAAGACACAAGGCAGACAGAGTTAAATGTTGCAAAATAATCAGATATTGGACCAGAAATCCTGAGAGAACCTCCACAGTTGGGCTACCCGGTGATTTATCACATATTAATGCAACTTTTAACTGAATGCGACAATTATATTTCAGTCCATGAGCAACACCATAGGAAACCAATTATTCCATCTACTGTATATATTACAACTTAAGTACAATACATGAAAAAAACCAATGGTTTGACTCCCTCCTGAGCTGTTTATATGGAGGCCACCATGCAAGCTAATCATTACTTTCAAAAACACCACAAGGACAAGGAAAATGATTTACAAAAATGATTAATTGTCGTGTAGTTTTCATCAATCTAATAGAGTCCTTCCAGTGTGATGGAGGTAATTTCAGAGCCTGTTAACCTCCTCTACCCAGAACTCCCAAGATAGAGAGAGGACCTTTACTGCTTGGCCTTTGTTCTGCTTGAATGGCCCAGCTTACACACTATATTAGATCTGACTGCGTTTAATAACTTGTATAAGGAACAGATGTTACCAATTAAAACAAAGTTCAACAATACAAAGTAATTAATAACCAATTAACCCTTTCAGGATTCAGGGGTTCTCCAGTGGGGTCCCGTCCAGTGGTTTCTCAAAAACACAAGTGGCTGTTTCAAGTATTTTCTCAATTTATGGTTAAAGAAACTTGATGGTCAGGGACAGAGCCGCAGGGAATTATAATTACACATAAAACACATGAAACACGCTCTGAATTTAATGTGAATCTGTGGACAATTTTAGTTTCACAATCCAAAGTGGGATGGGACAGTTTCAAGATGATTTTAGATTACTGGACTAAAGTGAACAGTATAGACAACAGTACCACTGACTTGCTCTCAGAAATTACAATTCCCCAGTTTAACACATTTTGCCATGCACCTTGCAAATCTGAGTGTAATCTCTCTGCTCTACTTTCACAAGATAGAATTTATAAAGAAGGGGAACAGCACTATGAGGCTAACAGCACTTCCATATTAATTCCAAGCAGGGTCACTGTGAGGTCACCCATTAGCAATCTCATACCAGGAAACTTGTGGAAAATCAAAAAGGATTTATTGAACATTTTTAAAGGAAGAGGTAAAAGAAACATTTTAGGAAATGGCATGTAAATCGGAAAACAGGTGATACAGTTCACAGTAACACAAATTCACAGGGAGACCCAACATTTATGTGAGAGGACTATGCATCTTGCCAATCAATCAACACTCTCCTCTCATGCAGCATAAATGTCACTCATCTCAAATTTATATTTTTGCAAAATGCCCCGATGAGTGCATTTTGAAATATTTTGACAAGATATGTCTTTATCCAGTATTAGTCAAATCACTAACTAATCATAACCATTATTTATCAAGAACTTACAACAAACCAAGTCAGGAGTTGAGAAAAACTCCAAGTGGACATCTTTGGGAACCAAGCATGCTACACCCTCCATTGTTCAAATCACCAATTCTCTGATACTATATAACGACATCCCATTTTTATCCAAATCAAATCACTGCTTACTGATTCCACTGTCCCTCTAAAAAGGCCACTGCATAGACTGACCACTCACTCACTGAGCTAATGAGAGCTTCCCTTTTGTCATGGTCTGCATGATTACATTGTATTTTTCAAAGCAAATAAAAGATTGCCAATTATGTAAGCAAGCTGTATGGGTGCCATGATGCCTGGATGTCCCTGCAATCTCGAATGTGCCTGTAATTATTTATGATCACTATGTGGTCTTTACAGCGACAAAGGACCCTGCAAATGATTACTGTCTGAGTCAGCACAGCAGCTCGAGCAAATTGGTCCAGAATCAATCCTGACCTACAGTAGTCCCTGTGGCTAGCCTCAATCCAGTATTAGTATCAGATCTAAGCATTATTTCCATACATCCTCAAAATAATGCTTAAGTATTGCATAATAAAGAACATATTTACATAAAAATCAATGTGTATATTTTAATAAATGCGAATATTTCAGTTGCTCTATTGTCTAAGAACATTGTCACTCAAAATTATTAATTCCACAATTACTTTTGAGAGTTGAATTGATACAATTTGCACACTTTAATTTGAATATGAAAGCAATGTAACTTTCTTAGATTAGATTCCATACAGTGTGGAAACAGGCCCTTCGGCCCAACCAGTCCACACTGACACTCTGAAGAGTAATCCACCCAGACCCATTTGCCTCTGACTAATGCACCTAACACTACGGGCAATTTAGCATGGCCAATTCACCTGGCCTGCCCATCTTTGGACTGTGGGAGGAAACTGGAGCACCCGATGGAAACCCACACAGACACGGGGAAAATGTGCAAACTCCACACAGACAACGACTCAAGGCCAGAATTGAACCTGGGAGCCTGGTGCTGTGAGGCATCAGTGCTAACCACTAAGCCACCGTGCCGCCCCTTATGCCATGTTGTTTGAATGTTGGTTCAGCGGCTATGATGAAAAATTAAATCATTGCTCTTCTGTGTTTGTACATTGTACAAGTACTAACAATGAATGGCTGTAGACGAGGGATTGATCTGCTGAGGATTTTGATATTATAATATTTGCAAAAAAAAATCCAATCAGTGATTAACGAGGTGCCTCTGTGCTCATGACCATTCAACAGATGCCCTCCATTCTCTGAGAGAAGGACACATTCTGTACACTAGGAGCTCCCACATGGTTTTATTGCTCTTTCACAGGGAGTTCTAGATATATCACTTATATCATGCACTGCCAACCACATCAGTGAAACCCCGAAAGTGTTTTTTTTTAACAGCCGATATCCCATTGAGTAAGGCTGGAAGGAATAGTTTTGAATTGGCAGACAGACACAAGATAATATTCTGGTCATTGTGTGACCGCTGAATAGAGCCTTTTGTGCTGTGGACAGTGAATTTATTCACTTTGAGCAGGTTTTGCAATTGGTACCTGTGACCCAGAGCTTGAAAATCATTGTTGTCTGCAAGAAAAAGAGAAGATCTCGGCAGCCTGATGAACCAGACCGCACTCACCAACATCTGCGAGCCAACTAAATCCTCATGTTAGTAAAAAAAACAGAATGGGGGCAGGCTGAACTTTGCAGAAAAGAGTCAAAAATTAAGCTTTAAAGAGTTTGCAGAGAGTTGAATTGAGAAATGTAGGAAACTTTGTTTCACACGAATTGCAGTCAGAGCGATCTGAAAAGATGCTGATGCTCCCATTTTTTTTAAAATTAGATTCCGCTGACTTTGGAGTTACATGACATGATTTCTATTAGTGTGGAGCTAAAGCCAATTCACATTGACACAAATTGGGCTGTGTAATGGTTAGCAAAGGAACACAGAATAGAAACTGTACTCTAATTGACCAGATCACATTAAGAACCAGTACTGTTGTAAAACATCTGTGAAAATTTCTCAAACTGCTAATGAATGGGCTTAATCACCAGAACTATAGAATATAAAGTAAAGAGTAATTGTGACATTCCAGTGAACTGAACATATTTCAGGTGAAGCACTATGCTCAGTTGTGTGTTCTCACATGAGTAAGGGTGTATTAGCTTTGGACAATGTCCAGTGATGAAACTGAGATAGAGATCGAGCTATGACAAGACAGAAATGATAAACCTTGCACCGTATTTCTTGGAGTTGAGAAAAAAGAATAAAGAAAATTTACAGCCCAGGAACAGGCCCTTCAGCCCTCCAAGCCTGAGCCGATCCAAATCCACTGTCTAAACCTGTCGCCCAATTCCTAAGCATCTGTATCCCTCTGCTCCCCACCTACTCATGAATCTGTCCAGACACGTGTTAAATGAATCTACCTTGCCTGCCTCTACCACCTCAGCTGGCAACGCGTTCCAAATACCCACCACCCTCTGTGTGAACTACTTGCCCCATGCATCCCCCTTAAACTTTCCACCTCTCACCTTGAAAGCATGACCTCTCGTTACTGAATCCTTCACCTTGGGAAAAAAGCTTGTCTCTATCCACCCTGTCTATACCCGTCATGATTTTGTAGACCTCAATCAGGTCCCCCCTCAATCTCCGTTATTCTAGTGAAAATAAACCTAACCTACTCAACCACTCTTCATAGCTAGCACCTTCCATACCAGGCAACATCCTCATAAACCTTCTCTGCACCCTCTCCAAAGTGTCCACATCCTTTTGGTAATGTGGCGACCAGAACTGTACACAGTATTCTAAGTGCGGCCGAACCAATGACTTGTATAATTTTAACATGACCTGCCAGCTCTGATACTCAATACCCCGTCCAATGAAGGCAAACATACTATATGCCTTCTTGACCACTCTCTCCACCTGTGCAGCAACCTTCAGGGTACAATGGACCTGCACTCCCAGATCTCTCTGCTCATCAACTTTTCCCAAGACTCTTCAGTTCATTGTATAATTCTGTCTAGAATTAGTCTTCCCAAAATGCATCACCTCACATTTGTCTGGATTGAAATCCATCTGCCACTTTTCCGCCCAACTCTCCAGTCTGTCTATATCCTCCTGTATTCTTTGACAGTCCCTTATGCTTTCTGCTACTCCACCAATCTTCGTGCCATCTGCAAACTTGCTGATCATACGAACAGTGCCCTCTTCCAGATCATTTATGTATATCACAAACAACAGTGGCCCCAATACTGCCCCCTGTGGAACACCACTGGTCACCTTTCTCCATTTCGAGAAACTCCCTTCAACTACTACTCTCTGTCTCCTGTTGCTCAACCAGTTCTTTATCCACGTAGCTAGAACACCCTGCACACCATGTGACTGCACTTTCTCCATTAGTCTACAATGGGGATCCTTATCAAACGCCTTACTAAAGTCCATGTATATGACATCAACAGCCCTTCCTTCATCTATCAACTTGGTCACTTCATCAAAGAACTCTATTAAGTTGGTAAGGCACGATCTTCCCCGTACAAAACCATGTTGCCTATCACTGATAAGCCCATTCTTTTCTAAATATAAATAGATCCTATCCCTCGGTACCTTCTCCAGCAACTTTCCCACCACGACGTCAGGCTCACTGGTCTGTAGCTACCCGGAATATACCTACTACCCTTCTTGTACAGGGGGACAACATGAGCAACCTTCCAGTCCTCTGGCACCTCACCTGTATTTAAGGATGCTACAAAGATATCTGTCAGGCCCCTGGCTACTTCCTCTCTTGCCTCTCTCAGCAACCTGGGATAGATCCCATCCAGTCCTGGGGATTTGTCCACCTTAACAACCTCTAGCCTACCCAACACATCTTCCCTACTTATGTCAACGTGATCCAGACTAATCAAACTTCTCTCTCTAATTTCAACATTTATCATGTTTCTCTCCTCAGTGAACACTGATGCAAAGTAATCATTCAGAATCTCACCCATTCTCTCAGGTTCAACACACAGCCTTCCTTCATTATCCTTTAGTGGACCAATCCTTTCCCCAGTTACCTACTTGCTACTTATATAAGAATAAAATGCTTTGGGATTCTCCTTAATTCTGCTCGTTAAAGCTATTTCATGACCCCTTTTAGCCAGCTTGATTCCTCGTTTAAGACTTGTCCTACTCTTCCGATATTCCTCCAGGGCCCGTTCTGTTCTTAGCTGCCTAGATCTTATGTACGCTTCCCTTTTCCTATTGGCTAGTCATACAATTTCTCCTGTCACCCACAGTTCACAAAGCTTGCCCTTCCTATCCTTTGCCTTCAATAGGACATGTCTATCCTGCACACTCTTTGAAAGCCTCCCACATCTCAAATGTGGACTTCCCTTCAAATAGCTGTGTCCAATCCACATTTCCCAGCTCCTGCCTAAGTTTGATATAATTGGCCTTGGCTCTGGATTAGAGTGGTGCTGGAAAAGCACAGCAGTTCAGGCAGCATCCGAGGAGCAGGAAAATCGACGTTTCGGGCAAAAGTCCTTCATCAGGAATACAGGCTGAGAGCCTGAAGGGTGGAGAGATAAATGAGAGGGGGGTGGGGAGAAAGTAGCATAGAGTACAATAGATGAATGGGGGTGAGGATAAAGGTGAGACGTCAGGGAGGAGAGTGGGGGAAGGTAGCAAAGAGTACAATGGCTGAATGGGGGTAGGATGAAAGTGATAGGTCAGAGAGGAGGGTGGAGTGGATAGGTGGAAAAGAAGATAGGCAGGTAGGACAGGTCATGGGGACAGTGCTGAGCTGGAAGTTTGGAACTGGGGTGAGGTGGGGGAAGGGGAAATTAGGAAACTGGTGAAATCCACATTGATGCCCTGGGGTTAAAGGGTTCTGAGACGGAAGATGAGGCGTTCTTCCTCCAGGCGTCGGGTGGTGAGGGAGCGGCAGTGAAGGAGGCCCAGGAGGTGTCAGAGATGGTCCAAGTAAATTTAAGGTTGGGGTGGAATATCCAGGTAAATTTAAGGTCACCTCCCTCCCCTTCCTGGACCTCTCCATCTGCATTAATGACGACCGACTTGACACCGACATTTTTTACAAACCCACCGACTCCCACAGCTACCTGGATTACACCTCTTCCCAACCTACCTCCTGCAAAAATGCTATCCCGTATTCCAAAGTCCTCCGCCTCTGCCATATCTGCTCCCAGGAGGACCAGTTCCACCACAGAACACACCAGATGGCCTCCTTCTTTAGAGACCGCAATTTCCCTTCCCACGTGGTTTAAGATGCCCTCCAATGCATCTCGTCTACATCCCGCACCTCCGCCCACAGACCCCACCCCTCCAACCGTAACAAGGACAGAACGCCCCTGGTGCTCACCTTCGACCCTACCAACCTTCACATAAACCACATCATCCACCAACATTTCCGCCACCTCCAAACAGACCCCACCACCCAGGGATATATTTCCCTCCCCACCCCTTTCCACTTTCTGCAAAGACCGTTCCCTCAGTGACTACCTGGTCAGGTCCACACCCCCCTACAACCCACCCTCCCATCCTGGCACCCTCCCCTGCCACCGCAGGAATTGCAAAACCTGCGCCCACACCTCCTCCCTCACCTCCATCCAAGGCCCTAAAGGAGCCTTCCACATCCAAAGTTTCACCTGCACATCCACCAATATCATTTATTGTATCCGTTGCTCTCGATACGGTCTCCTCTACATTGGGGAGACGGGACACCTCCTAGCAGAGTGCTTTAGGGAACATCTCTGGGACACCCACAACCAATCAACCACACCACCCTGTGGTGCAACATTTCAACTCCCCTTCCCACTCAGCCGAGGACATGGAGGTCCTGGGCCTCCTTCACCGCCGCTCCCTCACCACCCAACGCCTGGAGGAAGAACGCTTCATCTTCTGCCTTGGAACACTTCAACCCCAGGGCATCAATGTGGACTTCAACAGTTTCCTCATTTCCCCTTCCCCCACCTCACCCCAATTCCAAACTTCCAGCTCAGCACTGTCCCCATGACCTGTCCTCCCTGCCTATCTTCCTTTCCACCTATCCACTCCACCCTCCTCCCTAACCTATCACCTTCATCCCCTCCCCCACTCACCTCTTGTACTCTCTGCTACTTTCTCCCCACCCCCACCCTCCTCTCATTTATCTCTCCACCCTTCAGGGACTCTGCCCGTATTCCTGATGAAGGGCTTTTTCCCGAAACGTCGATTTTCCTGCTCCTCGGATGCTGCCTGACCTGTTGTGCTTTTCCAGCACCACTCTGATCTAGAATCTGGTTTCCAGCATCTGCAGTCCTCACTTTGACATAATGGGCCCAGTTTAGTACTCTTCCCTTCGGACCACTCTCTTCTTTATCTACGAGTATTTTAAAACTTACAGAATTGTGGTCACTGTTCCCAAAGAAATCCCCCACCGCAACTTATACCACCTGTCCCAGGTCCAATATGGCCCCTTCCCTCGTCGGACTATTGACATATTGCTCTAGAAAACTCTCCTGGACACGACTTACAAATTCTGCCCCATCCAGGCCTCTGACATTAAGTGTATCCCAGTCAATGTTGGGAAAATTAAAATCTCCCATTACCACTATCCTATTGCCTCTACATCTTTCCATAATCTGATTACCTATTTGTTCTTCTACCTCATGCTCACTGTTGGGAGGCCTGTAATACAGCCCCAACAGTGTAACTGCATCCTTCTTATTTCTCAGCTCCACCCATAATGCCTCACTACCCAAGACCGCCATCGTGTCCTCCTTTAGCACAACCGTGATATTGTCCTTGACCAGCGATGCAACTCCTCACCCTCTTTTACTTCCCTCCCTGTCCTGTCTGAAGCATCTGAGGTTAGGGGGATGATCTGATTAAGAATTGATAGGTAGCACATAACCCATAGAAATCCAGAAAAGAACACATCATCTTCAAACGAAGAACAAGAATAAAAAGATTCACATAAAAGACTTTGATGATTGCACTGTCTAGAAGCACATTATTGTAGATTCAGTACAGCTGTTCTAAGGAGAGACGGATATTGACAAATTAAACAGTAAGAGATAGGTTGAGATCAAAGTGGAACTATAATTAAAAGTGTTCAATATCTATTATTGGCAATAAAATGGCTTACTTCTTTTCTATATTTCTAAATCATTAAGCCTTATACCCTTACCAGATGTTTAATGTCCCTATGCTCACTTATCTACACACAAAATTAATGTAATAATTGAGCTGATGGAGTGAGCAAGCTATATCCCATCACCAAAATGCTGACTGGTATAGAACATAGAAAAGTACAGCACAGAACAGGCCCTTCGGCCTATGATGTTGTGCTGAGGATTAATCCTAATCTAAAATAAAATAACCTAACCTATGTCCTCAATTTACTGCTATCCATGTGCATGTCCATCAGTCGCTTAAATGTCCCTAATGACTCTGCTTCCACCATCACCGCTGGCAACGCATTCCATACATTCACAACTCTCTGCATAAAGAACCTTCCTCTGACATCTCCTCTATACCTTCCTCCTAATATCTTAAAACTATGACCCTTTGTGCCAGTCAATCCTGCTCTGGAGTAAAGTCTCTGGCTATTGACTTTTTCTATGCCTCTCATTACCTTGTATATAGAAATTGAGTGCTGAATCTCTGTACAGATGAAGACAAGGCCATATTAACCATAGGAAATTCTACCAATGACCAAGTACGTACTGAAATTATAAAAAAGCTGAATCAAAAAGCGAGACTGGAAAAGGAGCGATGCGGCAAAAAATGTGTTCTTTCAGGTTTCTTGTGGTGTTCTCAGTACCTCCCAGTAAGCACATGGCAGTAATCCACTCTCCTACATTCTGAGCTCTATTAGACCTTGTTCACTTTTACAGTGTTTTTCCTGTTCAGGGACCAGGTGGAATTGGAATGTAATTGCTTTCGGGAGTTGTTCAGTTTGATAGTGAAGGCGAGATCACAGAAGGACACTTTGCACTGTCACACCCTTACTTCAGGTGATTGAGCAAGAAAATGGAAGGACAGCACAAATATTGGCAGACAACCAGAGACAGAAACTGCAAATTACTGTTTAAGTAGTAGAAACGTAACTGGCTTCTAATAATAAAATCCACAAATATTAGTTTTGCACAATCACATGGAGTGTTTTTAAACTTTGCATAGTCTTCAAAATTGAAACAGTCTGGACACAGTTTGGATGTTGTCTCTTAGTCAAAAGGGACTATCCAAGTCGTACACAATAAAAGGGGCTGCCCTGCATCAAGTACCTGACTGAGGTAGCCCCTGACATTTTACCTCATTCAGCTGGATTCCAGAATTTTCTATTTGAATTCCAAATTTCCCACATTTGAGGTTTTACTTTCTTTCTCACAAGGGGTAGCACGGTGGCTAGCACTGCTGCCTCTCAGCACCAGGGACCCGGGTTTGATTCCAGCCTCGGGTAACTGTCTGCGTGAACATTCTCCCCGGGTCTGCATGGGTTTCCTCCCACACTCCAAAGATGTGCAGGTCAGGTGAATTGGCCGTGCTAAAGTGTTCATAGCCGTCAGAGATATGCGGGTTAGGTGCATTAGTCAGGGGAATGTAGAGTAATAGGGTAAGGGAATGGGTCTGGATGGGATACTCTTTGGAGGATCAGTGTGGACTTGTTGGACCAATTGGCCTATTTCCACACTGTAGGGATTCTATATGAAAAAAAGGTGCTTGGAATAAGTGGAAATTCATTGTTCCCTTCATTTTCTCCCATCTTCAGATTGTTTGAACTGGATTCCAGCAAAAAGAACACAACAGTCAGATTCTCAACATCAACCAGTGACGTTTCTGAGCTGATCATCCAGGGTTTGTGAAGGGCTGCAGTGGCTGCAAGACAAAAGATGGAAAATTACAGGCCAAATAGCCTAACCTCGGTTGTTGGTAAAATTCTAGAATCCATCATTAAGGATGAGGTTTCTAAATTCTTGCAAGAGCAGGGTCGGATTAGAACAAGTCAACATGGATTTAGTAAGGGGAGGTCATGCCTGACAAACCTATTGGAGTTCTTTGAAGAGGTGACAAGTAGGTTAGACCAGGGAAACCCAGTGGATGTGGTCTACCTGGACTTCCAAAAGGCCTTTGATAAGGTGCCACACGGGAGGCTGCTGAGCAAGGTGAGGGCCCATGGTGTTCGAGGTGAGCTACTGGTATGGATTGAGGATCGGCTGTCTGACAGAAGGCAGAGAGTTGGGATAAAAGGTTCTTTTTCGGAATGGCAGCCGGTGATAAGCGGTGTCCCGCAGGGTTCAGTGTTGGAGCCGCAGCTGTTCACATTATATATTAATGATCTGGATGAAGGGACTGGGGGCATTCTAGCGATGTTTGCCGATGATACAAAGTTAGGTGGACAGGCAGGTAGTACTGAGGAAGTGGGGAGGCTGCAGAAGGATCTAGACAGTTTGAAAGAGTGAATTCCATCAGTCATTTCTTGGACCAATGTGAGCAAATGCGAGGTCTTGCACTTTGGAAAAAAGAATACAAGCATGGACTACTTTCTAAACGGTGAAAAAATTCGTAAAGCCAAAGTACAAAGGGATCTGGGAGTGCTAGCCGAGGATTCTCTAAAGGTAAACATCAGGTTGAGTCCGTGATTAAGAAAGCAAATGCAATGTTGTCATTTATCTCAAGAGGGTTGGAATATAAAAGCACTGTTGTGCTACTGAGACTTTATAAAGCTCTGGTTAGGTCCCATTTGGAGTACTGTGTCCAGTTTTGGTCCCCACACCTCAGGAAGGACATACTGGCACTGGAGCGTGTCCAGCGGAGATTCACACGGGTGATCCCTGGAATGGTAGGTCTAACATATGAGGAACGGCTGAGGATCCTGGGATTGTATTCATTGGAGTTTAGAAGATTAAGGGGAGATCTAATAGAAACTTACAAGATAATACATGGCTTGGAGAGGGTGGACGCTAGGAAATTGTTTCCGTTAGGCAAGGAGACTAGGACCCATGGACACAGCCTTAGAACTAGAGAGGGTAAATTCAGAACAGAAATGCGGAGACATTTCTTCAGCCAGAGAGTGGTGGGCCTGTGGAATTCATTGCCGCAGAGTGCAGTGGAGGCTGGGACGCTAAATGTCTTCAAGGCAGAAATTGATAAATTCTTGATGTCACAAGGAATTAAGGGCTACGGGGAGAATGCGGGTAAGTGGAGTTGAAATGCCCATCAGCCATGATTGAATGGCAGAGTGGACTCGATGGGCCGAATGGCCTTACCTCCGCTCCTATGTCTTATGGTCTTACGGGTGATTTGCCCTCTGTGCGCCTCTCCATTCCTACTCTCTATGGTAAAGTGCCACTGAGCTCCGGCAGTGACTATATCATGGTCTGGATGGACTCTGTGCTATGACATAGTGATGAGTACTTGTGTCTCTGAACCAAATATTATGGGCTCAAGCCCCACTCCAGAGCATTGAGCACAGGTTCGATGTTAACACTCCAATGCAAAACTTTATTCATGTTGCAAACTCACTAAGGGTCCTCCAAACTATAACCTTGACCATCTAGAAGGACAAGGGCAGCAGATACATGAAAACATCAACACCTGCAAGTTCCCTCCTGAGCCCTTTCCTCATAAGGCAATCCCCTCAATTTCTTGACTTGGAAATATATCCCCATTCCTTCACTGCTGCTGGGTCAAAATCCTGGAACTCCCTCCTGAACCGTTGTGTAGTTAGCCCTACACCCAGAGGCCTGCAGAGGTTTGAGAAGGCAGTTCAGCAGCACCTTCTCCAGGGTAATTAGGGATGGGCAGTAAATGCTACACCAGCTAGCAAAGCCCACACCCTATAAATGAATAAAAATAAACTTCAAAAGTGCTGTCAGTCGGACTGTTTAATCAAAGTCCAGCCTGCATTCAAACTTGAACATAAATGATCTCAGCAACCCTTTCCAATATTTATTCCTCAAAACATCACGAAAATGCTGATGTTCTGGTCATTATTAGATAACCATTGATGGAATCTTGCTGTTTATGAATTGATGCTATGTCTCAGACAGTATCCTGTTGGTTTTATTAAACTGTAGGTCACTCTGAACTTGTGAAGAGCTCAAAGTAAAAAACATGGTTTGATTTCTCCCCTTTCCCAATATCTATACTGACTGTTTGACTAAACACAGATTGGTTATTGGCTGATTGTCTGCAGTGACTCAGACTCTCATTTCCCATCTCCACACTGACATAGAGACAGCTTAGAATCGATCACAGGTATAAGAATGAGGTTAATTTTAAAAAATATCTTCTTCAGTTCATTGACAGTCTGTTTTTTTAAGCCACTGACTCAGAGACATCATGGAAATTGCCCCTTTGGCCTATTTTGTCTCCAAACCGGTCATCCAGTGTCAATTTATCTAATCCCATTTTTTGCACCCATCCCTTCACCTTGGAGGTGATAGTGTTTGTGTTATTTTAGTTTTTACTAAGGGTCCTTTTGAGGTGTACAAAAACTTGGATACTTCTGGAATACACTTTAGTTCTAAAACAATGGCAATTAAATTTCTCTGCCCTGAGGTTCCATTAGTTGCCAGATGCACAAAAAGCTTTCAGAAAATGTTCACTGGGGTAACTGATACAAACATTTGAATCTTTCAGGAACCTATTATTGTTAAATTATCTCCATTACACTGAACCCTTTATCTGATTCTACGTTTGGGTTCTCAAGGAAAGACAGATTGTTAACGTGTGACATTGCCATATTTCTCATAGGTTGGACAAGATGTTTAATCAAAGTCCTGCCTGCACTCTAACTTGAATATAAATGACATCTGTCAGCCAGATACTATGTTCAACATAATATCTGGCTGACACCAATTGTTACAGTTAACCTGAGAATGTAATTTTTTTAGTAAGTGTTGTGATTTACATATGAAAGAAATGAAACTATCATGGTCATTCTAACAGATGAGAGACTTAACAAACAATCAAGGCATTCTTCAATGTATAATTTCAGTTACATCACATTGTAAACTTTTGCTATAAATTCTGTGTCTTACAATGGTGTCCACTACCACCTGATGAAGGAGCGGCGCTCCGAAAGCTAGTGCTTCCAAATAGACCTGTTGGACTATAACCTGGTGTTGTGTAATTTTTAACTCGGTTTGATATGGCTGCAGCTTGGCTGATTAATGGATAATGGTGCACACATTAGCAATGTTGTTTGTTTATACATAACATGAATATAAGAAATAGGTGCAGGAGTAGGTTATTCTTTATGTTGAACAGGTTAATGATCAGGATCCCTGATTGATCAAATTCAGTTTGCAGATTCTTATCACTTTTGGAACTTTTGGGATTTCTCTCAGATTTTCTTTAGGATCATGAGTTGACCATTTGCCTCCTTGAACCTTTCTGGCTATTTAATAAGATCATGGCTGATCTGTGGACTAAGGCCATTTTCCCACCTTTACTTCACATCCCTAAGCACCTTGGGTTAAGAAAACTCAAACAACCTTGGAATTAAAAATAAACAAACGATCTGACATCAACTACCATTTTGAAAAAGAGTTTCAAGCTTCTGCCATGCTTTGTAGGTACAAATGTTTTCTAAATTCACACCTGAAAAACCTGGTTTTCTGTTGTAATTAGCAGTTGTATGATATTCCCTTATATTTCTCCATTCTTTAATGCGACAGCTACTCATTTGATGAATATCTTTTCCAAAGACAAAACCGACTGCTGTGAGCATCTGTCTTTACACACTAGCACCTGTCCTATGTTGCCATTACCACATAAACTTTTTAATGAATTGTAAGATTGGGGAAACCCCAAATGAGCATTAGCAGTCTGTAAATTTATTTGCAAATTGGCATTTATGGTGTCTGTTAAATAGCCTTTGAGTTGCAATTTTAATGGGACACTGCACCTGGCTAGAAGCCAGACTGTTTAACAGTCAACAGAAACACCCATTCGCAAAGAACTTTACAGACTTATAATTGTTGCTTTATCTTTCCAAAAAGTTTAAAACTTTAATGTAAGAATTTGTTCCACTCCAGTTACTTGTTTCCTGCTCAGAATGAATTGCCACTTTCAGTTAGCTGCCAACTCTCCCACCTTTCATACTTACAGACTGCAAAACTCACCCAAGCATTGATAATTAATGCAGCCTAATGTGAAATCATCAGAAGGAAATTTCAAAATTTCCATGATATGATGACCTCGCAATGTCCCAAAGTGATTCCGAGTCACTGAATGCTGTTACATTCATCCTCGGCTACTCCGGGAAGCGAGGAAGGAGGTTGCTAAGCCACCGGCGAGGATCTTTGCCTCCTCACTCTCCACAGGAGTCGTACCAGAGGATTGGAAGGAGGCAAATGTTGTTCCTCTTTTCAAGAAGGGTAATAGGGAAATCCCTGGCAATTACAGACCAGTCAGTCTTATGTCTACGGTCAGCAAAGTTTTGGAAAGAATTCTGAGGGATAGGATTTATGACTATTTGGCAAAGCATAGTGTGATTAAAGGCAGTCAGCATGGCTTTTTCATGCCTCACAAATCTTATTGAGTTCTTGGAGGAGGTGTCAAGACAGGTCGATGACGGTCGAACAGTAGATGTGGTGTATATGGATTTCAGCAAGGCATTTGATAGGGTTCCCCATGGTAGGCTCATTCATAAAGTCAGGAAGTATGGGATACAGGGAGATTTTGCTATCTGGATTCAGAATTGGCTGGCTGACAGAAGGCAGACAGTGGTTGTAGATGGAAAGTATTCAGCCTGGAGGTCAGTGTCGAGTGGGGTCCCACAGAGCTCTGTTCGTGGCCCTCTGCTCTTTGTAGTTTTTACAAATGATTTGGATGAGGAGGTTGAGGGGTGGGTTAGTAAATTTGCACAAAGGTTGGAGATGTCGTCGATAGTATAGAGGCCTACTGCAGGCTGCAGCGTGACACAGACAGGGTGCAGAGCTGGGCTGAGAAATGGCAGATGGATTCAATCTGGATAAATGCAAAGTGATGCATTTTGGAAGGTTGAACTCAAAAGTTGAATATAGGATTAAAGACTGGATTCTTGGCAGTGTGGAGGAACAGCAGGATCTTGGTGTGCAAGCACACAGATCCCTCAAAGTTGCCACCCAAGTGAATAGAGTTGTTAAGAAAGCATGTGGTGTTTTGGCTTTCATTATCAGAGGTATCGAGTTTAAGAGCCGCAAGGTTTTGCTGCAGCTCTACAAGTCCCTGGTGAGACCACACTTGGAATATTGTGTCCAGTTCTGGTCGCCCTACTGTAGGAAAGATACACAGGCTTTGGAGAGGGTGCAAAGAAGGTTTACCAGGATGCTGCCTGGACTGGAGGGCTTGCCTTATGAAGAAAGGTTGAATAAGCTCGGACTTTTCTCTCTGGAGAGAAGGAGGAAGAGAGGAGACCTAATCGAAGTGTACAAAATAATGAGAGGAATAGATAGAGACAATAACCAGAGACCTTTCCCCAGGGGCAGGATGGACTAGTGTGAGAAGTCATAGTTTGAAGATATTAGGAGGAAGGTATAAAGGAGACATCAGAGATAGGTTCTTTACACAGAGAGTTGTGAATGCATGGAATGCGTTGCCAGTAGTGGTGGTGGAAGCAGAGTCATTGGGGACATTTAAGCGACTGCTGGACATGCACAGCGTTATTATATTTTACATTAGGATTAAATCTCAGCACAACACCGTGGGCCAGAGGGCCTGTTCTGTGCTGTACTCTTCTATGTTCTATTTCAGATTGTTCGAAATGCAGCCATCAAAAAAATCCCAGACGTTGGAAAGGAGTTTAACAGCCGGAACTGAATTACCTTGTGTTACTTCACGGGATGAATGTTGGCAAACATACTTGAATATAGTGAACATAAACCTCTTCGGAATAAGACTGGGGAAATACTCATGGGAAATCAGGAAACAGTAGAGGAATGGAATAAATACTTTATGCCAGCCTTCAGAGTACAAGACAGAATAGCAGTGCAAAATTACTAAATAAATATTCAAGGAGTAAAAAGGAGGAAATAAACATGAAATAACTGTCACTAGAGCAAAAGTACCAAAGAACTAATGGGGCTTCAATCAATAAACTCCCTGGACTGTTGGGATGCATCCTAGGATATTAAAAGAAGTAGCTACAGATATGATGGATGTACTGTAGTAATCTTACAGAGATTGTTAGATTCTGGAAAAGTCCCAGAGGATAGAAAAACTGCAAATATAACATCTTTATTTAAAAAGGCAGGAGAAAAAAACAAAACACAGGTAACTATAGACGAGTTAGCACAATGTCTTTTCTTTGGAAAATGTCATATTATAAAGGATGTTATGGCAGTGTATTTATAAAAACATACAATGACCAAACAGAGGCAGGATGGCTTGATGAAAGGGAAATCGTGCCTGGCAAATTTACCAGAATTTTTTGAGAAGATAATCAGGATCAATAAAGAGGCATTGGTGAATGTAATATATTTGAATATTCAGAAGTCATCTCATTCAGCTACTTAATAAGACAACAGCCTGTGCTGTTGGAGATGTTAGCATGAATGAGTCGAGTTGACTACAAATAGAAGACGCTGAAAATGTGTTGCTGGAAAAGCGCAGCAGGTCAGGCAGCATCCAAGGAGCAGGAGGATCGACGTTTCGGGCATAAGCCCTTCTTCAGGAATGAGGAAAGTGTGTCCAGCAGGCTAAGATAAAAGGTAGGGAGGAGGGACTTGGGGGAGGGGCGTTGGAATTGCGATAGGTGGAGGGAGGTCAAGGTGAGGGTGATAGGCCGGAGTGGGGTGAGGGCGGAGAGGTCAGGAAGAAGATTGCAGGTTAGGAAGGCGGTGCTGAGTTTGAGGGATTTGACTGAGACAAGGTGGGGGAGGGGAAATGAGAAAACTGGAGAAATCTGAGTTCATCCCTTATGGTTGGAGGGTTCCCAGGCAGAAGATGAGGCGCTCTTCCTCCAACCGTCGTGTTGCCATGGTCTGGCGATGGAGGAGTCCAAGGACCTGCATGTCCTTGGTGGAGTGGGAGGGGGAGCTAAAGTGTTGGGCTACAGGGTGGTTGGGTTGGTTGGTCCGGGTGTCTCAGAGGTGTTCTCTGAAACGTTCCACAAGTAGGCGGCCTGTCTGCCCAATATAGAGGAGGCGACATCGGGTGCAGCGGATGCAATAGATGATGTGTGTGGAGGTGCAGGTGAATTTGTGGCGGATATGGAAGTATCCCTTGGGGCCTTGGAGGGAAGTAAGGGGGGAGGTGTGGACGCAAGTTTTGCATTTCTTGCGGTTGCAGGGGAAGGTGCCGGGAGTGGAGGTTGGGTTGGTGGGGGGTGTGGACCTGACGAGGGAGTCACGGAGGGAGTAGTCTTTTCGGAAAGCTGATAGGGGAGGGGAGGGAAATATATCTCTGGTGGTGGGGTCCGTTTGGAGGTGGCGGAAATGACGACGGATGATACGTTGTACATGGAGATTGATGGGGTGGTAGGTGAGGACCAGTGGGGTTCTGTCCTGGTGGTGGTTGAAGGGGCGGGGCTCAAGGGCGGAGGAGCGGGAAGTGGAAGAGATTCGGTGGAGGGCATCGTCGACTACATCTGGCAGGAAATTGCGGTCCTTGAAGAAGGAGGCCATCTGGGTTGTACGGATTTGGAACTGGTCCTCCTGGGAGCAGATGCGGCGGAGACGAAGGAATTGGGAATATGGGATGTCGTTTTTACAGGGGGCAGGGTGGGAGGAGGTGTAGTCCAGGTAGCCGTGGGAGTCGGTCGGTTTATAGTAGATGTCCGTGTCGATTCGGTCACCCGAGATAGAAATGGAAAGGTCTAGGAAGGTGAGGGAGGCCTCTGAGACGGTCCAGGTGAATTTGAGGTCGGGGTGGAAAACCGTACAACCCAGATGGCCTCCTTCTTCAAGGACCGCAATTTCCCGCCAGACGTAGTTGACGATGCCCTCCACCGCATCTCTTCCACTTCCCGCTCCTCCGCCCTTGAGCCTCGCCCCTCCAACCGCCACCAGGACAGAACCCCACTGGTCCTCACCTACCACCCCACCAACCTCCATGTACAACGTATCATCCGTCGTCATTTCCGCCACCTCCAAACGGACCCCTCCACCAGGGATATATTTCCTTCCCTGCCCCTATCAGTGTTGCGAAAAGACCACTCCCTCCATGACACCCCTCACCAACCCAACCTCCACTCCCGGCACCTTCCCCTGCAACCGCAAGAAATGCAAAACTTGCATCCACACCTCCCCCCTTACTTCCCTCCAAGGCCCCAAGGGACACTTCCATGTCCGCCACAAATTCACCTGCACCTCCACACACATCATCTATTGCATCCGCTGTACCCGATGTCGCCTCCTCTATATTGGGGAGACAGGCCGCCTACTTGTGGAACATTTCAGAGAACACCTCTGGGACACCCGGACCAACCAACCCAACCACCCCGTGGCTCAACACTTCAACTCCCCCTCCCACTCCACCAAGGACATGCAGGTCCTTGGACTCCTCCATCGCCAGACCATGGCAACACGACGGTTGGAGGAAGAGCGCCTCATCTTCTGCCTGGGAATCCTCCAACCATAAGGGATGAACTCAGATTTCTCCAGTTTCTTCATTTCCCCTCCCCCCACCTTGTCTCAGTCAAATCCCTCAAACTCAGCACCACCTTCCTAACCTGCAATCTTCTTCCTGACCTCTCCGCCCTCACCCCACTCCGGCCTATCACCCTCACCTTGACCTCCCTCCACCTATCACAATTCCAACGCCCCTCCCCCAAGTCCCTCCTCCCTACCTTTTATCTTAGCCTGCTGGACACACTTTCCTCATTCCTGAAGAAGGGCTTATGCCCGAAACGTCGATTCTCCTGTTCCTTGGATGCTGCCTGACCTGCTGCGCTTTTCCAGCAACTCATTTTCAGCTCTGATCTCCAGCATCTGCAGTCCTCACTTTCTCCTACAAATAGAAGACAGTTGGGATAATGGGGACATTTTCAAGATGGCAACTTGTAATTGGTGGAGTGCCAGAGGGTTCAGTGCCAGAGCGTTCAGTGATTAGCGAATACTTTGGATGAGGAAAGTGAATGTACTATCATGGGATTTGTGGATGACCCAAAAATAGGTGGAAAGGCAAGTGGTGAAGATTTCAAAAGAGAGTCTGCAGAGGGACAGAAATAGATTAAATAAATTGGCAAAAGCATGACAGATAGAATATCATGTAGGAAAATGTAAGGTCATGTAGTTTGGCAGGAAGGTTAAAAGGAGCAGAATATTATTGAAATCGAGAAAGATTTCAGAAAGATGCAACATCATGGGATTTGGGAGTCCTCATTCATAAATCACAAAAAAGCTCCCATCCAAGTTCAACAGGTGGTAAGGAAAGGCAAGTTGAATGTTGGTCTTTATTACTAAGGGAGTGGATTATAAAAGGAGGGGGTTTTGCTGAACTAATGAAGGTTGAAACTTTATTGCTGGAACAGCATAGTGAACTAATGAAGGCACTAGTCAAAACACAGCTGGAATACAATAAACAGTTTTGGGTTGCGCTTATCTCAGGAAAGAGATATTGGCATTGGGGACAGTCCAGAGAAGGTTCACTATGCTGATACCAGGTATGGAGGGACTATCTAATGAGGAGAAGCTCAGTAGATTAGGCCTGTACTCATTGGAATTTAGAAGGACAAGATTCTTAGAGGATTTGTAGAAACAGAGAGATTGTTTCCCATTGTGGGACAGTCTAAGATCAAAGGGCAGCATCTCAGAACAGGGGATCATCCATTTAGACCATAAGGAATAGGAACTGGCCATTCAGTCCCTTGAGCCTGCTCTGCCATTCCATAGGGCCATTGCTGATCTGACATTCCTCACAGCCAATTTCCTGTATTTTCTCTGTAATCCTTGATTCCTGGACTGATCAAGAATCTATCCATCTCAGCCTTAGATATACAGAAGGACTCTGCTGCCACAGCTCTCTGTGGCAAGGTGTTTCAGAGACTCTCAAACTTTAGAGAAGAAATTCCTCCTCATCGCAGCCTTAAATTGATGCCCATAATTCTGAGACTATGATCTCTAGTGCTGGACTCTCCCATGATGGGAAATATTCTCTCAATATTTACCCTGTCAAGTCCCTTAAGAATCCTCTAAGTTTCAATGAGATCACCTCTCATTCTTTTAAACTCCAGAGTAGAGTCCCAAACAGTTTAGCCTTTGCTCATAAGACAATCCGTCCATCCCAGGGATTATCGTAGTGACTCCTACGGTGAACATTTAAGATCGAGATGTGGATTTCTTCTCTCATGGGTAGAGAATCTGTGGAATTCAGCGGGCCTTTGAGGCTGAGTCACTAAGCATCTTCAAGGCTGAGATGGACACATTTTTAAACAGCAGGAAATCAAGGATTATGGGGAAAAGGCTGAAAAGTGGAGCTGAGGATGATCAGATCAGTAATGATCTCAATGAAAGGTGGGGCAGACTCAATGGATTGAGTGGTCTATTGCTGTTCTGACATTGTATGATCTTACGGTCTTTGTCCAGTGTCTTTGTATCCGTCTGAACTGGTTGCTAGACCTTCAGTTTGATGCTTCACTGATGAGCTATCACAGCAAACAACGCTACCTGTCCACAGTATCTCCTGTGGGAAATGGGCAATTAACATAGCTGACTTCTATCATCAGAGAGGACAACTGAGCCAGTCAGACAACTGCAGTTTTACACATTACATGTAAAGCACAGTTAACCTTTACCCATTTATGAAATTACAGAAGAGTACGTTTATATGCTTACTCCACAAAACCAAAGACGAAGTCTGAAAAGTTCCTATGTCAGCTTTTTGGGTAATGTCTTAAAATTGTTTGGCTTTCACCACGCCTCTCAGTTTAGTGGCTTTGGTTTATGCTCATTCGAAATGATACCTGTATCAACTGGTGCTGAAGTGATTGTGAGATCAGGTGTTGGGCTAATCAAGACTATCCATATCGAAAAATGAAAGTGAACAAAGTTTATAAACTGTAAAACAGGGGAGACAGTGTCATGGATGGTAATAGTCATTGGACTAGGAATCCAGAGATCCAAGGTAGTGGGGACATTGATTATTTGAATTTAAATTTGAACCAATCTGGAACAAAGCGTTAGGCTCACTAACAGTGACCATAAAGCAACTATGGCTAAAACAAAACTTCTTTTTAGGAAAGGAAATCTGTCACGCTTATCTGGTCTGGCCTACATGTGACTCCAGCCCCCACTGCAATGTGATTGACTCTTAACTTCCCTCTGAAACTGCAACTGCTCTGCTCAGGACCATAAGAAACTACAAGGTAAAAACAATGACTGCAGATGCTGGAAACCAGATTCTGGATCAGTGGTGCTGGAAGAGCACAGCAATTCAGGCAGCATCCTGTCCTCGGATGCTGCCTGAATTGCTGTGCTCTTCCAGCACCACTGATCCATAAGA
This sequence comes from Chiloscyllium plagiosum, assembly GCF_037043375.1. NCBI lineage: Eukaryota > Metazoa > Chordata > Chondrichthyes > Orectolobiformes > Hemiscylliidae > Chiloscyllium > Chiloscyllium plagiosum. The sequence goes on from NW_028270161.1 coordinate 2,505,047, forward strand.
AACTACAGACAACTGAGCCCAGTCCATCACAGAAAACAGCCTTCCAACCATTGACTCCGTCAACACTTCCCACTGTCTCAGAAAGGCAGCCAACATCATCAAAGACCCCTCCCACTCCAGTTATAATCTCTTTCAACCTCTTCCATCGGGCAGAAGATACAAACGCTTAAACACATATACCAACAGATTCACGAACAGCTTTTTTTCTGTTGTTACTATACTTCTGACAGGACCTCTCAAATTTTAAATTTAATGTTGATCTCACTCTTTACACCTTCTCTGCAACTGTAACTTTATATTCCTCGCTGTAATACACTTTGTATGGTATGATCTGTCTGTACTGCCACAAAACAAAACTTATCACTGTATCTAGGTCCATGTGACAATAATAAATCAAATCAAATCAAATGGTCTAGCAAGCCATTCAGTTCAAAGGCAGTTAGCAATGGGCACATTCCATGAATTAATAAAATAGTTGGATGCATTTCAAGACAGTAACCCCAATCATAGATTACTTCCATTAGAACATTTCTGCTGAAAATCACAATAATCACTTCAAACTGCTGAATCCAATAAAGTAGCATCAACCTGCACAATATTTACTTCCTATTCTTTCAAATATGCTCCTTGAGCTGTCCAGGAACAAAGATAATAATCTGACAGAGCTTTAGTTTCTCCCAATAAAGACTCATAGTGAAAATGGGAATAATGGTTATTCTTTCTATCTAATATACCATTTTGTAAAGTCCTCAAAAAGTTTCATTTCCTCCTACTGCTTTATAAGAATTACCCTCAGCGGCAATCGTTAAGTGATAATTGGCAGATGTCCCCTTGTTTCTCTCACTAAAGTATGTTATCACATAGCAACCTGAAAACAACAGGGTTTATTTGGGACTTTGTTTATAGAATGACAAGTGTAAATTTTGTTGGGATGTTTTTACTCATCTCCATTTGCTATAATTTCAGAGATTTCACAATATTCATGAGATTCCAAAATTATAAGGAGCTTTTACAGACACAGGAGTAAAACTTTAACTCCAGCAAACTTCAGCAGCAGGATCGAGTCAACTTTTATGGATCACTCTTCAGATTTTAAAAGAAATAACTTACAAAATAAAGCTGCATTAAATTACACATAATAATTGTGTCTTTTTAATTAAGCAGCAGAAAGAATGATTTGCTTTTCTGGTTAATGTGTTTGAAAGACTTCAGTCCTAAATCACCCTAGAGCTGTAAGACATCAAAGCAAATCAACTCTCCTTCAGAAAGGGTAAGTAGAATAGTGCACTTGTACAGAGTTTTCCATCTGTTATCTATAAAACGTGGTCGCTTTAAAGTTTTCACACACATTATCCAACCAAATAAGTCTATCACAATTAGATAGCTGTCAGAGAATATATCGTCCTACTCTATTTAATTGATATCCTATTTGACAACTTTGAGTGCTCCTGCGTACTGGGACATCCAGCTTTTTTTGATTCCCCTTAGTTCCTCCATTCCCTGCCCTGAAGGTGGGAACATACATTGGGTATCTTTCTGCAACTTACCTGCACCACACTTCCTATGACGCCCTGGCACATTGGTGCCAGTGGGCAATACAACCAAAGCCAACCATCACAATATTCAAACTTCCACACACTCCAGCCTTCCAACAGGAGCCACCCGATGATTTATTCCTGTTGGGAGCCTGCTCCCTGGGATGTTCAACCCTGACCCAGCTCAGCTAAGTTCACCTTTCAGACCCAGGATCAACCTTGGGATCTTGCCAACCCACAGTTTCTGCCCAACACTCACATAGCTAATGGTGTATTTATCTGACCAGCGAATGAAAGATGTGAATCCGCTGAAAGTTTAGTTTTGCCAGTCATAAATCTCCTTACACCGAAGGACATCCTGGAATGATAGGATTTCAGCAAACTGCAGTCAAATAGTTCACATTTCTTTTCTCTGTATTAACATGACACCCACATGTTACAGGTACTTACTGTTGTTCTGTAAAACTTAAAAGATTTCTTTTAAACAGGGAGAAATATATTTTCAATGATTAAACACAAAGTACAGGATGATGGATAATTGCACAAAAATATTACTTTTTTTAATGAAACAAGTGTTTACAAACACCTCGGTGCCATTCATTGTGCTGTAACCACATTAGACAATAATCAGATTGTAATTCTGACAAATGGTATATTAAATCCCTTTCCACTTGCAGATACACGACATAATCTGGTCTAGCCTGTTCGAGTCGGTGTTAATCGAGGCTGAGTCTAAACTAACCGGCAGAGCGATGGAAGACAGCGGATTACTGTAGTTACCTCTCCGGCGTGTAGCACAGGCTCAGGAACACGGCTGAAAAGGCGCTGTTTGACCGGGGGTGGCTTCAGCAGTCCCAGTGTCAGCTACAACTGCACATTGTCCAGGGGATAGATCAATGAAGGAGCAGGGTAGCGGGAGCTGCCGCCAACCGGGACAGGAGCAAAACACACACACACACAAATCCCAGAGAGAGAGAGAGAGAGAGATTACTGCAGTCTAACTCCGGGAGATTGCAATCTGTTCGCTCGTAGTCTCGGCAAGAATGAATGAACACTCCCCTCCCTCTGGGCTGTCTCACTGCAGCCTCCTCACCCTCTACCACATGGAGTTCACTCACTTTCTCACTAACACTCACACAGTCTCATTCTCACTCACTCACTTTCTCACTCATTTATGCTTCCCCCTGTCTTTTTAGGAGGTACAACTTTCTAATCGTGCAGACTCTCAGGCAGTGTCACGTCCACAACTACAGAGCAGCAGTCACTGCCTGAGCAGTGGGAGAGGGTCCTGCTAACAGGGGTGGTCTGCTCTGATTGGAATCATAACCCCCAGCCCAGTGCACATCCCAAATTGAGCTGAAACTCAGAGCCGAGCCATTGGCGCGAGTTGAGTGTGAAAGGGAGGTCTGAATGTGAGCAGGTGAGTCTGAGAGGGAGGGGGTCTGTGTATGAGAGGGAGGCATCTGAATGTGAGCAGGCCACTCTGAGTATTAGCAGGGATGTCTGGACGTGAGTGTGAGCAGGGGGCTCTGGAAATCATGGTCACATGGGTTCTATTATAGAGCCACGCAAATTGAGTGCCACCTGATATCCTATAGACCGGTCTCTTTTGGTTGTTGTCCCCAAAGTCAGGGCAGGCCGTCTGAGTGCAATTAATCTCTCATCGTCCTCAGTCCCGGACAGTTTATCACGGGTCAGAAATGTTGCATTCAAAAGATTCTCTCGTCAGGTAATCAGCAACTGATTTGGAGAACACAGTTTTCAGCTCTGAGATTGAGACTGAGGCTAACGGGGAACAGTGCCCTGATGGCAGAGAATGGGCTGGGATCTTTCTGTGCAGATTCAGTAAGCAGCAGGCACAGGCTTGCTCACCTACAAGGCCTTCGGGCCCCATTCAATGTACCTCGCTGCAGCAATCATTTCTGAACAAGTGTTAAAGATTATGTTTTTAACCAAACATTTGCCTGTGGGCACAGTGCCCTTTCAGGTCACAATTTGATTTGATTTAATAAAATCATATCTTGAAAAAATGAAGAGACCTAGGTACTGCTGTGGGGTTTGAATCCCACCACATGAGATGGTGGAATTTGAATTCAATAAAAGTCTGGAATTCAGAGTCCAATGATAACCATGAATCTTTTTTTTTCAATTGTCAGGGAAAACAGATCTGATTCATTAATGTCCTGTAAGGAAGGGAACTGCAGTCTAACTAAATGTGACTCCAGACCCAAAGCAATGTGGTTGACTCTCAACTGTCCCCTGGACAATTAGGGATGGGCAATAAATGCTGGTCTAGTCAGTGATTCCCACATTCCAAGAATGAATTTAAAAAGGCCACAATGGGAGGGGGTGGCATGTTGGCCCAGTGGTCAGCACTGCTGCCTCACAGTGCCAGGGACCCAGGTTCGATTCCAGCCTTGGGTCACTGTCTGTGAGGAGTTTGCACATTCTCCCTGGGTCTGTGCAGGTTTCCTCCTGCAATTCAAAGATATGCAGGTTAGGTGAATTGGCCATGTTTAAATTGCCCAGAGTGTGCAGGGTTGTATATGATTTGGAGATGCCGGTGTTGGACCTGGGATGTACAAAGTTAAAAAACACACAACACCAGGTTATAGTCCAACAGGTTTAATCCAAAAGTTAGTGCTTCCAATTAAACCTGGATGTGGAGTATAACCAGGGATGTATAGGTTAGGTGCATTAGTTGGGGTTAATGTGGAGTGATCTGGGTGGGTTACTCTTCGGAGGGTCAGTGTGGACTTGTTGGGCCAAAGGGCTTGTTTCCACACTGTAGGGGTTCTGTGATAATACAGATACATGGGAACACTACCACTTACTTGTTCCCCTCCAGCCGACTCACCCTCCTGATTTGGATATATATCGCTGTTGTTGTTGGGTCAAAATCCTGGAATTCCCTCCCTAACAGACTGAGGGTCTACTCACAGTATGTGGACTGGCAGTGGTTCAAGAAGGCAGCTCACCCCACCTTCTTGACTGGCAATAAATGTTGCCAACCAGTGACACTCACATCCCACAAATGGATAGAAAAGTCCCAAACCACCAGAAGGCTGCTTTGTCATTCAAGAAAGTGTTGACTGCTGGTGAGTTTAACCTGAGGGTCACCATGCCTCAGGTGAGGGCTGGGTTTGAGGAAGTTCAACTTAGATCAATGATAAAACCCAGCAGGGACATGGGAACACCAAATATTACGGTGCTGGAGAAACTGTAATGTATATTCATTTTGATAACATTTTAAATTCCTTCTTGTGGTATTGTAATGCAGGTGCTAAGCTAATTATTTTAAGTATCTGAAGTAACAGAGCAAGGACTCTAAACATATGAAAGTTTATTAATTTGTACCCTCGTGATTGACATTTCATTCTGTCTGTATTAATCATTGAGACTGTTTCTGACTGGATTAGTTTTCCAGCAAGTGCATGAAGTGTGTTTTGCATTTGTAAAATCATAGAGTCACAGAGGTGTACAGCACGGAAACAGACCCTTCAGTCCAGGCAGCATCCAAGGAGCAGCGAAATCGACATTTCGTCGCTGCTCCTCGGATGCTGCCTGAACTGCTGTGCTCTTCCAGCACCACTGATCCAGAATCTGGTTTCCAGCATCTGCAGTCATTGTTTTTACCTTCAGTCCAATATTCACACCTCCGAAAGTTTGTGATTTCAAATCAACCTGATGTCCTGTGACTTCTGACTTTATTCCTAAAATCATTATTGTAAATCGCTTCTGCATTCTTTCCAATGCATTCAAATCTCTTCAACAATGAGCGGGCGCAGTTGGAATTCACTGTGTGGAATGCATTTGCTAAATACCAACATTAGAATCCTACACGTTGTATTTCCTCTAATATTCAAACTAAAACGGTCTTATAAAAGATTTGTTTCCGAATGTTACGAAGGAGCTATTTTGGGGCTGCGGATCTGGTCAGTGTAAATAACCCGGGAGCTGGGGGTGGGGGAGAAAAGAGATTATCCCCACCACAGACAGTTCAGAGTTCAGGAAGTGGTCCAAACTCTCAATCTGAAACCGCGTGCGATTGTCAATAAAGGTCAGCTGTGAATGTTTGTCGGTGAGATCAGAACTAAAACGATATAGTCACATTTAGTTCAACGACTTTAAAAGCGTTCAAGTTAGAATTAAAAGGCAGATGTGAGCTGACAATTTAAATGTTATAAAGTTGCCAAGGGGGTGTTTGAATTAAAATGTGTTTAAACGGACAGAAGGGGGTGTTGATCCTGCCCTGTCAATGTATGAGAGCAACCTCAAACCCAGACCGCATTGCAGAAGGGCGGCGAGTCCTAAATGTGATCTTTTCTTTCCATCCTGTGGGTTGTCCCGGGCATTCTCAGCTCCCTTGGTAACTTATTACTCATTTTTACTTCACGCATCATTAGAGGAAAAGAAAGCTGCCTGGCCTCACGCCGATGGATGAGAGTCCTCACTGACAATATTCACAGCAGGCTGACTGCAGAGGTACAACCCGCCCTCTTCTGGTCATCTCCACACTCTCCTTCTCAGTCCTTGTACTTAGCTGCACGTACCATGCATCCTGTTATTACACGCACAAGCTCAGTGAATGCAGGAGCAACTCAGCAGGTCTGGCAACATCTGTGCAGAGAAAGCAAAGTTAATGGTTTGAGCCAAAAACAGAAATAGCTGGAAAAGCTCAGCAGATTTGGCAGCATCTATAGACAGAAATCAGACTTAGTGCAGTTTTAAGGAGTTAATTGGTTCTAGGGAAGCTGACCTTTCCATAGAACCCGTTAACTCCTGAAAACAGAGCATTAACTCTGACTTCTACCCACAGATGCTGTTAGATCTGCTGAGCTTTTCCAGCAATTTCTGTTTTTGTTTCTGATTTACAGCAAACACAATTCTTTTAGTTTTTGTTTAATGTTTTGAGTACTGTATGACTTTGTTTCATCAGCTTCTAATGAAAAGTTACAAAGGACTCTAAACATTAACTGTTTCTCTCCCAACAAATGTTGCCAGATCTGCTGAGTTTCTCCAGTATTCTCAGTGCTTGTTTCAGATTTCCAACATCTACAATATTCTGTCTTTATTTATGTTGTTATACACCTCTGAGGTAGGTGAGACTCAAGCCACCACCTTCTGGCCCTGAGGCAGGGACACTAACACTTCAACCCCAGGGCATCAATGTGGATTTCAACAGTTTCCTCATTTCCCCTTCCCCCACCTCATCCTAGTTTCAAACTTGCAGCTCCGCACTGTCCCTTGACCTGTCCGGACTTGTCCGACCTGCCCAGCTCCTTTTCCACCTATCCACTCCACCCTCTCCTCCCTGACCTATCACCTTCATCTCCTTCCCCACTGACCTATTGTACTCTATGCTACTCTCTCCCCACCCCCACCCTCCTCTAGCTTATCTCTCCACGCTTCAGGCTCTCTGCCTTTATTCCTGATGAAGGGCTTTTGCCCGAAACGTCGATTTTGCCTGTCCTCGGATGCTGCCTGAATTGCTGTGCTCTTCCAGCACCACTGATCCAGAATCTGGTTTCCAGCATCTGCAGTCATTGTTTTTACCACACTAACACTATACAACAAGTGTTTTTGAATAAACTTATTTGTAGCCTGATCTGATGGCCAATCTACTTACCTATTCAAATTCATATAATGACCGTGATAGCACTCATCGATAATCACACACCATGCTACAATAAAGTTAGCACGATCCAGAGTTTAGTGAGAGAGTGAGTACATTCCAATCCCACATAGTTATGTCTTCCTTCTGACACCTTCCTGCATAGATCACCACTGACAAAAAAAATCTTCCACTTATGAAACCAGAGAAAATATCAAACACTTCTCAGCCAATGTTGACAATCTAGACTCGTATTCATTGGAATTTAGGAGAATACATTATGTTTGATTAAACATATAAGATCCTGAAAGATTTTGGCAGTGGGGTGTGGAGAGAATGTTTCCCCTTGTAGGTGAATCTAGAACTATGGGTCACTGTTTAAACATGTGCAGTCACTCATTTAAAATAGAGATGGAAGAGAGATCTTTTTGGAACTCTCTTCCTCAAAAGGCAGTGAGACATAAGTCTTTAAATATTTTAAGGACTCCGCTAGAATTCTTTGAGGAAGTAGTGAGCAGATTAGACCAAGGAGAGACGATGTTATCTATTTGGACTTCAAAAAGCTTTTGGACAAGGTGCTACACAGGAGGCTACTGAGTAAGCTAAGGGCCCATGGTGTCAGAGGCAAGGTGCTAGCATGGATAGAGGCTTGGCTGTCTGGCAGAGAGCAGAGAGTGGGCATAAAAGGGTTCTTCTCAGGGTTGCAGCTGGTGACAAGTGGTGTTCCACAAGAGTCAGTGTTGGGAACCACAAGTTTTCACTTTATACATTAATGATCTAAATGAAGGAACTGAGGGCAGTCTGGCTAAGTTTGCAGATGATACAAAGATAGGTAGAGGGACAGGTAGCATTGAGGAGGCTGCAGAAGAATTTGACCACGTCAGGAGAGTGGGCAAAGAAGTGGCAGATGGAATACAATGTGGGAAATTGTGAGGTCATGCACTTTAGCAGGAAGAATAGAGGCATGGACTATTTTCTAAATGGGGAGAAAATTCAGAAGTCTGAAGTGCAAAGACAAATGGGAGATCTAGTCCAGGATTATCTTAAGGTAAACTTGCAGATTGAGTCAGTAGTTAGGAAGGCAAATACAATGATGGCATTTTATTTTGAATATAAAAGCAGGGATGTACTTCTGAAACTGTATAAGGCTCTGGTCACATTTGGAGTATTGTGAGCAGTTTTGAGCCTCATATCTCAGCAAGAATGTACTGGCCCTGGAGCAGATTCAGACAAGACTTACAAGAATGTTCCCAGGAATGAAAAGCTTAACATATGAGGAACATTAGAGGACTCTGGGTCTATACTCGATGGAGTTTAGAAGGATGAGGGGGCATCTAATTGAAACTTGCAGAATACTGAGTGGCCTGGACAGAGTGGATGTTGGGAAGATGTTCCCATTGGTAGGAGAGAGTAGGACCCGAGGGTACAGCCTTAGGGTAAAGGGAAGCCCTTTTAGAACGGAGATAGGGAGAAAATTCTTCAGCCAGAGAGTGGGGAATCTATGGAATTCATTGGCACAGAAGGCTGTGGAGGCCAGTTCATTGAGTATATTTAAGACAGAGATAGATAGGTTCCTGATTGTCAAGGGGATCAAGGGTTACAGAGAGAAAGCGGGAGAACGGAGTTGAGAAATTTATCAGCTGCGATTGAATGGCAGAGCAGACGTGATGGGCTGAATGATCTAATTTTTGTTCCTATGTCTTATGGTCTAAAAGATAGACTCGTGAAAACAAGGAATGAAAGGTTATGTGGGAGGTATAGGCAGGTTTGTGGAGTAATCAGATCAGCTGTGAATTTATTGAATGACAAAGCAGACTTGAGGGCCTATTCCTTTTCCTCACTCTTTTTCCATGAATTCAACATTTCTTTCCCTCTCTTTAATTCTCTTTCTTTACCTAATTTGGTATTAAGTTGATCCACTCTAAATTACATTTCCTGCTCAGTCCTAACCCTGTTAATTTCACAATCCTTCAGTCAGATTATAGTGATCTCCCATTCCGCTGTCTGCTCAGTTCATAGATTGCCTCACCTTGATGCTATCAACTTGCATTTGCAACCAAAGTAATTACTCAAAGTAGACATGTCAGGCCAAGCCAACCTCGCAGCAGACACCATTACCCAAGCTGTGGCGGCAAGTCAAAGTGCAAAATATGTTATTAAAACTTAAGATATGCCAATGGTAATAAAACACAATGCAACAACTTTCCGGAAAAAAATAAAATTGGGTAGAATTCAAAGTCCGCCCTAAATGCCCTTGACCTGAAGGATTTATCATAGAATCCCTATAATGTGGAAACAGGCCATTTGGCCCAATAATTCCACACCAACCATTTGAAGAGCAACGCACCCCCCTATATTTACCCCTGACTAGATTAGATTAGATTACTTACAGTGTGGAAACAGGCCCTTCGGCCCAACAAGTCCACCCCGACCCTCCGAAGAGCAACCCACCCAGACCTGTTCCCCTACATTTAACCCTTCACCTAACATTACGGGCAATTTAGCATGGCCAATTCACCTAACTTGCACATCTTTGGATTGTGGGAGGAAACTCAAGCACCTAGAGGAAACCCATGCAGACACTGGGAGAATATGCAAACTCCACTCAGCCAGTCGCCTGAGGCTGGAATCAAACCTGGGTCCCTGGTGCTGTGAGGTAGCAGTGCTAACCACTGAGCCACCATGCTGCCCATATTTATTAGGCCTTTCAGACAGCAGTTAAAAGCCAACTCCATTCCTGTGGGAATGGAGTCACATGAAGGCCAGACCAGGTAAGACTGGCTGATCTGATTTTCTAAAGGACATTAGTAACCTTGGTAAGAGTTTATGATAATTGCATGGCATATTCTATATGGTTACTAACACTAAGTTTTCAATTCTTGATTGTTAAAAAGAAAAATTGAATTTAAACTCTACCAGCTATGCTGGTGGGATTAGGACTTCTATTCATCCCACTGAAGGTTGAATGAAGGACTTGCAAATGTGAAGCACCTTGCACTATCCCAGGACTTTTCTAAGCAATGAACTACTTTGAAAATGTTATTACCATTGTTGAGAAATCAATTCACTCAGTTCCTGAAACTAAGCCACAGTCTTTTTTTTAACTGATGTTGATCATGGGTAAGGATGAGCCGGGGCATGTTCCTGACTTTCATCTTTCTTGATTGCTAATTATCTCTGCAGCAACACTTAATCCATTTAAATGAAACCCTTTGTTAAATCATATTCAAACATGGAAAGTCTTTCAGAATATCCCTTTCAGCTGAAATAATGAAAAAACTCTTCCAAAAGCCATTACCTCTCACATGTAAAAAAGCATGTTTGCATCTTTTCGATACAAATAAATTAAATCACTTAAAAATCACAAACATGAGATTTTGTGTCAGAACATGGTCTAAGGTTATATTTTTCATAAAACTATTTCACTGTTAAATCCATACACTGCACATTAATATAGGATGTGGTTGCTGATTTACTGTTTCGTTTTTGAGTATATTTTGTGAGAATAGACCATTGAGAAATCAAAGGGAAATAGCAGATGTATGGATCAGGCCCCTCCCCAATGTTCTGACCTGGATCTCTGAGGAGTGGGACAATAAGCCGAGGGGTATTGCTTTGTAAAATCTATTTATTTATTCATGTGAATCAGATACAATCAATGAGGGAAATTTTATTTTGTTTCCTACTTGCAGTTACACTGCAAATGCACTTTTCCAATTGCTTTTGATTTTGAATCAATAGTAATTGATAAAGTCTTCTCTCAGTATTTTTAGAACCAGAGAATCCTTACTGTATAGTTGGATGTTACTCAATCCATCAAGTCCATGATTCCTCTCTGCCAAGCAATCAATCAATCCCATTTCCCTCTTCTCTTGTAGCCCAGCAAGTTTACTTCTCTCCAGAGCCCATTAAATATCCTTTTGAAATCATTCACTGTCCCTGCTTCCACCACTCTCATAGGTAGCATGTTCCTGGTCATTCTCAGTGATTGCATAAAAGGTTTTACCTGAGAGTTTCTCTGCAGCTTGGGGATGTATCTCTTGCCCAAAATCTTAAATATTTGTCCCCCAGACTTTGTGTCACAACCAATGGGAACACTCTTGCCTATTTATCCAGTAATAAAAATGCAGTAAACTGTATAATTTATTCTAATCTATAAAGTATGCAACAAAGACTTTCAAAACGATAGAATGGAATGAGGAACTGTGCACATGAAATGCATAGTTAAGGAGATAGATGAAGGTGCCAGGAACTGTTTGTTTGATGGAGTGACATTGTTATCTGGGTCAGTGATGAAAACTGAGATTGTTGGAGAATTGCCACAATCCCTTGAAATGTATCTGAGGGAACTGCTGGTGAATATTCCAGATCTTTTCTTGAATTGACCACATCTTTGCATCTTTGTTGTCTTTGTTCCAGTGGATTTTGTTGCTCGTGGGGATTGGCCAGGGGGTGTATGATGTTAAAATAGTATGCATCAGCTGGCTTTAGCTGTGGCTGCAGACATTTTCTAATAGTCTGTTGATGCTCCCTTTCAGTCTGTTATACACTTGCCATGGTGGCCCAGTGGTTAACACTGCTGCCTCACAGCGCTAGGGACCGGGGTTCGATTCCAGCCTCGGGTGACGGTCTGTGTGGAGTTTGCACATTCTCCCTGTGTCTGTTTGGGGTTTCCTCCCACAGTCCAAGGATATGCAGGTTAGGGTGGATTGGCCATGCTAAGTTGTCCACAGTGTTCAAGGATGTGTAGGTTAGATACATTAGTCAGGGGTAAATGTAGCAGAATAGGTCTGGGTGGGTTACTCTTTGGAGGGTCAGTGTGGGGCCAAAGTTTCAATGGGCGGTACAGTGGCAAAGTGGTTAGCACTGCTGCCTCACAGCACCAGAGACCTGGGTTCAATTCCCACCTCAGGCAACTGTCTGTGTGGAGTTTGCACATTCTCCCCGTGTCTGCGTGGGTTTCCTCCCTCAGTCCAAAAATGTGCAAGTTAGGTGAATTGGCCAGGCTAAATTGCCCGTAGTGTTAGGTGAAGGGGTAAATGTAGGGGAATGGGTCTGGGTGGGTTGCTCTTTGGAGGGTCGGTGTGGGCTTGTTCCCACACGGTAAGTAATCTAAGATATCAGAAAGAGGAGGCTGTAAAAAAATGAAATGACCACAGCATGATGACCATTCAACCCACTGCACCAATGTTTACTCTCTATAAAAACATCTCGGTTGTGTTCACTTGCTCACCTTATCTTTGTAGCTCTGCAAATCTTTTCATTTCTAATGATTAGCCAGTCCCTTATTTCTTCGTATTCAGCTGAGCATGCAATACAAATCGTTAGAAATAAACTCACTTTTATTTTCCAAAGCCACCTTCAATTTTAGAAAGCGACCATGAATTAGATAATTTTAAAACTCTTACTATAACACAGCAAATTCTGACACGCCTTGCATTTTCCTTCAAACCATCCTCTCCTCTCTGGAGTCCAAACAATTTTGAGGGGGATGAAAGGTTCCCCTCGCTGAAGACGAGAGGATCCTCTGTGAAATTGTTAAGCAAGTCTCAACGATTTCCTCATGGGCATGAAGCCAACTGCTCAGCTCCTCAGAGGCACTAATTGGCAATAAATTGGCAGCTACCCTTAGACTGCAGACTGGAAATTACTGTCAACCAAGTTATTATATGAATGCTAAAAGATAGCCATATCAAATTCCTCCTACTCTACTTTTTAATGGGGAGTTACCCAGTTAAAGTCAATGAGTTGAAGCTTCAATTAAAGCAGGAATTTTATACCAGCGTTATGTGTTCCTACAATAACAGCAGTGATCATTTCCACTCTCAGGGGCTGACTGGAATTCAGAAGTCACAATTATGCAGGAGGAGGTAGTTTTCTGAAATTTGAGATAAGATGCAGCCGATCTAAACACATTGAACCAGGACAGCAGTTGCCTTGGCAATGTTTGGGACTGGTCAGCAGTTAGTGCTTGAGATGGAAAGGTTTTACACCAACTTACACTGCTCCCTATTGCCTGATGGAAATGAACAAAAACATCTTTTACACATGTTGACAATGGGGTACAATGAATGGTTACAGGAATCGATCTAATAGGAATGTGAATGTTGGTGTTTGAGAATTTACTTCATTTTGGCAAATACCTCTTTCCAGATGGTAGCTCCCTGGGGAGAGAGGGCTGTGGATTTAAGTCCCATTCAAGAGTTTTGAGAACAAAGATCAATGTGCTGCTTTTTAGAAAAAATGCCCACTTCAGGCCATGTCTGCTCTCTCTGATGATTGTCAACAGATTCATAGAACTATTTCAAAGAAGGATACCTGGAGTTGGTTTGTCCCTTAATCAATATCAGTACAACAGATTATCTGCTCAGTATCAGATTGTTCTTTGTGGCAGTGACATTAAAACAGTGATTGAACTCAGCGGCTATGCAAATGCAAATTTATCAGAATTCCAATGATCCTACTTACTTCTTAGATTTCTTTTTTCCAACGAGAAAGAAAACCCACCTGCTCAATCTTCCTGACAGCTACATCAGCTCCAATTTGATCATTGCTTTGTAAATTGCTCTGCAGTATCGTTTCGTGAAGACAGTTCACTGTACCCTGGGTCAATATAAAACTGACACTGCTTCACTGATTTCTTATTTTGTTCCCCAAGAAATAATTAATGAGCAGAATTTTATTGGATTCAGACTGACCGGGACAATCAGCAAGATTCCTGGCATCATTGACCCAAGGTCAAATGAATCCCATCTCAATGTTGGGAGCATCTTGTTGCATCACTTATATTTTTTGCTGAGTGGCAAGGCTGATTTCTTGCTAACCACGGCGACTTCTCAATTAACAAAATTCCTGTAAGTTAAACAGCTTATCAATGTCACAACTTTCCTCATTAATATTCAGCTTCCTGTCTTACCAATAAACTAGACGTTGACAATTCTTGAGATGGCGGTCCAGGTGGGTACCTGGAGACCTGTGGACCCCTGGCAGCGAGAAGTCACCATGTTGCTCAACACCTAACTATGTCTGAGGATACAGTTCATGGACACCTGCTGCCCAGACCCCTCATCTGCTGGTGTCCAGCATATGCCACCCCTCGTGACCATCATGTTACCTCTCTGATACACTTGGCGTCTCTTAGAAATCAAGTTCAAGCGCTGGGACATGCACCCCGCTCACAGAAAGGCTTCAGCTCCATCTTAGAGCTGCTCATTTGCTCTCCTAGCGCCTCCCTGCCTGCTCACCAGATCACTGCCTCACCTTGCATTGCCTTGCCTTGCCAGTTGGTACAGGCACACAAGTAGGCAGCTAATACAGATCCAATAGATTGTCTTTGGTGGGGTGTTCTGAGGGAGTGAGTCAGCAGCACAGAGAGCAGGGAGGGTCCTGATGTGGGAGGCTGCAGGGAATCAAGAGTGAGTGAGAGAAGATGTTACAGGTAATAGTGAGAGTGGGAGAGCATGAGCCTTCATGACAGACAGGTGCAGTAGCAGAGAGAGAGAGAGAGAGTGTGAGGAATGCAGCATTTACCCTGACAGCGCGGCGAAGGTAATTAACCTTCTTACAGAACTGCTGGCCATTCCTCCACACCATGAAGACAGGACTGACACCCATGGCAATTCCGACCAGGTTGCCAGTGGCATGGCCTCCTCTGCTGGTCCTACACAATGAATGCTCTTCACCTCTACATTGACCTCCTGATCAGGATCTCCCTGCTGGAGAATTACAATGACAACTTCCACTTCTCTGACATAGAACATATAGAACATAGCACAATTCAGCGCAGTACAGGCCCTTCGGCCTTCGATGTTGCGCCGTCCTGTCAAACTAATCTGAAGCCCATCCCACCTACACTATTCGATGTACGTCCATATGCCTGTCCAATGACTACTTAATGCACTTAAACTTGGCGAATCTACTACCATTGCAGGCAAAGCATTCCATACCCTTACTACTCTCTGAGTAAAGAAACTACTTCTGACATCTGTCTTATACCTATCTCCCCTCACTTTAAAGTTGTGTCCCCTCATGTTTACCATTCCCATACTTGGAAAAAGGCTCTCCCTGTTCACCCTATCTAACCCTCTGATTATCTTGTATGTCTCTATTAAGTCACCTCTCAACCTTCTTCTCTCTAACGAGAACAGCCTCAAGGCCCTCACCCTTTCCTCGTAAGACATTCCCTCCATACCAGGCAACATCCTAGTAAATCTCCTCTGCACCCTTTCCAAAGCTTCCACATCCTTCTTATAGTGCAGTGATCAGAACTGTACACAATACTCCAAGTGTGGCCATACCAGAGCTTTGTACAGCTGCAGCATAACCTCTTGGTTCCGGAACTCAATCCCTCTATTAATAAAGGCCAAAACACTATATGCCTTCTTAACAACCCTGTCAATCTGGGTGGCAACTTTCAGGGATCTGTGTACATGGACACCGAGATCTCTCTGCTTATCTGCACTCCCAAGAATCTTACCATTAGCCCAGTACTTTGCTTTCCGATTCTCCGACCAAAGTGAATCACCTCACACTTGTCCACATTAAACTCCATTTGCCACCTCTCAACCCAGCTCTGCATCCTATCTATGTCTCTCTGCAACCTACTACATCCTTCATCACTATCCACAACTCCACCAACCTTAGTATCGTCCGCAAATCACCCTTCTAAGCCCTCATCCAGGTCATTTATAAAAATGACGAACAGCGTGGACCCAACACCGACCCTTGTGGTACGCCGCTAGTAACTAGACACCCCAAGATGAACATGTTCCATCAACTACAACCCTCTGTTTTCTTTCAGCAAGCCAATTACTGATCCAAACTGCTACATCTTCCACAATCCCATTCCTCCGCATTTTGTATAATAGCCTACTGTGGGGAACCTAATCGAACGCCTTGCTGAAATCCATATACAACCAGTTTACTCTCATCTATCTGTTTGGTCACTTTGTCAAAAAACTCAGTAAGATTTGTTAGGCACGACCTATCCTTCACAAAACCGTGCTGACTGTCCCTGATCAGATTATTCTTTTCTAGATGGTTATAAATTCTATCTCTTATAACCTTTTCCAACACTTTACCAACAACTGAAGTGAGTCTCACTGGTCTGTAATTACCAGGGTTGTCTCTACTACCCTTTTTGAACAAGGGAACCACATTTGCTATCCTCCAGTCCTCAGGCACTATTCCTGTAGACAATGATGATTTGAAGATCAATGCCAAAGGCTCGGCAATCTCTTCCCTTGCTTCCCAGAGGATCCTGGGATAGATCCCATCTGGCCCAGGGGACTTGTCTATTTTCACACTCTGCAGTATTTCTAATACCTCTTCCTTGTGAACCTCAATCTCTTCTAGTCTAGATGCAAGTGTCTCTGTATCTTCCTTGCCAACATTTTCATTTTCTATAGTGAACACTGTCAAAAATACTTACTTAGTGCTTCCCCTATCTCCTCTGACTCCACACACAACTTCCCACTATTATCCTTGATTGGCCCTAATTTAACTCTCGTCATTCTTTTATTCCTGACATACCTATGGAAAGCCTTCGGGTTAACCCTGATCCTATCCGCTAACAACTTCACATGTCCCCACCTGGCTCTTCTGAGCTCTCTTTTTAGGTCTTTCCTGACTTCCTTGTAACCCTCAAGCACCCTAACTGAGTTTTCACATTTTGTCCGAAAATAAGCCGCCTTCTTCTTCTTGACCAGGGATTCCACTTCCTTAGTAAACCACGGCTCACGCGTTCTATATCTTCCTCCCTGCCTGATAGGTACACACTTATCTAGGACACACAGGAGCTTTTCCTTGAATAAACATCTTCACACTCAATGTCCGTCCCCAAGTAGGGCAGCTTTGGAATGCCAGAGCTCACCCAGGTGTACAGATGGAGTGGGGACCAGGCGTCTGGTGGTCATTCAGCAGACTCCAGTGAGGGACTAATCCTTCCGGGAAAGGCATGTGGTAAAAAGGGACGATAACTGGACATGCTTGATGTCAGGGGGAGGGGAAGGTGGTTAATGAGGCAATAAGGTGAGAGATCTAGCTGGGTCTCATGAAGAGAAATCTTCCAAAAAACCCTGTGCAACTTGCACTTGGCTGAAGGTAATGTTAAAATTCAGCCCAATACCTTCATACGTAATCATACTTAACCATTTCGACTGACTTGGGAAATATGGCATGATAATATTTTCTGAGGCTTTACCAGCTGAACTATAGGGTGTAGAAATGACAGCTTTTGAATTGTTTCTTTAAAAAGAAGCTGTTCTCCTTTTGATCCAAACCAGAGAAGCACAAAAGTCAATAAACAAACATTTTATTTCTTTCAGCTCAACAGTAAATGCAACAACTTGAGAATAACCACATGAAGCCTGATTGCTCCCTATTCATTCTTACATGGTTTTCAATGTAAAAATTACTAAAGAATAGATTGAAGTGTTCGGAGTGTATAAATTGTATTTTTTTATGCTGTAATAAAATAGTTTGTCTCCACTTCTCAATGTTTTCAACATTCTGACCATATTGAAAAACAAACAGTAATAAATGTATCATGTTGGTCAAATTAACAATCAACTTCCTCGCACTGCCTGAAGCAGAATGACTGCAGCTGAAATTAATGTAGCGGAAAGCCATTTTAACAAACCATTATATAGTTGAATTCATCAATTGTTCTTTTAATTTTCCTCATATTACCATTTATTCTGAGTGTGCATTTCATCTCAATTCAGGACAGATTTTGCTCAAAGACCAGCACACAGTAACAATCTCAAAGAATAGTTCAACACTTTCAGAAATTCACCAGATGCTTGACTACACTTTGTTCCCATGTTTAAGGAGAATATGTTTGGTGACACATTGCAGTCTGTTACTTCTGGTATTTCAGTGAAGAGGACAGATTGAAAAGTTGGGAGTGTTCTTTTTGGAGAAAAGAAGATTGAACAGAGGTTTTATAAATCATGAGTTGGCTGGACAGAGTATTCCCCACAAAAAGGTTAAGAAATAAGAATGAAAATGGCACACTGCAGCATTTAAACTTTGCATTGAAGTTGTGGAATATTATTGGGGAGGATTAATGACAATGTAAATCTAATTAACGTTATATTAAATCTGGGGATGTCTGAGCGTTTTTTTGACTTTTCTACCATTTTCCACTGAAAGGATTAGATTTTTTCATTGAACAATTTTATTGCCATGTGTATCTTGCAGCGAGAAAATCAGTAAAATACAATGTAAAGCCTTTCAATTGTCACCATGATCCGGTGCCATTATACATGGTTTTAAGAATAAGAAAAAAAAGAGAGATATCATTTAAAGCGCATCCAACAATCCTGAGCCAGCTCATCATCAATGACACCTGCACTGCCAACCCTCCTCCACTGCCTTACCGCCTTCTACACCAGAACCAACCAATTTTGAATATGCCACTCTTCAGGTGCCATCCTTCACTATTGATCTGCTTCTCTCCCACTACTGCCTCATCATCGCCTGCACTCGAGCCACCATCAGAGTGATGTCTCTCACCACTGGGCCCATCTCATCAATGTCAACGTGGTGCCCTTCCACCACCATCACCAGACCCAACCAATGGCAAAGTCATCGATCATCAGGCACCAGCTTTCACTGCTGGGCCCAGCTTACAATGATGTTTGTTGGGAATTAAAGATTATTTTGTCCAATCAAAGCAAGCAGACATGTTGATATGTTGAAGCTTCTCCCCTTTCACCTTTGCTCCAATCAGAGACATACCACTAGTGTGAGTGGTATCAGCCATTCCATCCAAGACGAGGAATTTCCATCAACAAAGTAGAAAGAATGATTCACTGAGAATAACAACAGGACTTGATTCAGAATGGACGTGGTGACAGTGGACCTGGACAGAAACAAGGAGGATTTCCTTGAATGGGAATGGAAGAGTGAGCTTATGATTTCAATAAACAGTTGTAGGTGTCATTGTTGCTAATGTGCAGCTAAGTATTAAAATCAATTTACACAGAATGAGGTCTTAGAAAGACCAATTCACCCCCTTTATATTCATAGAAGAATTCCATCCATGCATTCCAGGGAAACATCGTCTTGTTCCTCAATCATGTCTTTAGATTTTGTACATCTCCCATTCCAGCACTTTACTGGCATCAAGTTGTGATTATGTACTCAGTTTTAGGGCTGTATTAAATAAAATTATTTAATTGGCCTGTTCAGTTTGATAAAATACATGAGTGAGCCCTCCATTTCTGTTTGCAGCAGCAGGAAGAGCAGGAGTTTGGACAAGGGGCCTATCGGGAAAGGTGAGTCACGAGTTTAAACTTTTACATCTGACATCGGAGAGCAGAGGTTCCTGGGAAAGGAGGGACTTTTTCCCCTCAGCTATATAAGTGAGTGTTTTTCCCAGTGCTAACTGAGAGAAACATTCCCCATGCTAACATGGTTTTGTCAAGGGCAGGTCATGTCTCACTAATCTAATTGAGTTTTTTGAGAAGGTGACCAACCGTGTAGATGAGGGTAGGGCAGTTGACATGGCATACGTGGACTTCAGTAAAACCTTTGTTAAGGTTCCACATGGGAGGCTGTTGGAGAAAATGCAGAGGCATGGAATTGAGGGTGATTTAGCAGTTTGGATTAGAAACTGGCTTTCTGTAAGCAGGCAGCGAGTGGTGATTGATGGAAAATATTCAGTCTGGAGTCCAGTTACTAGTCGTGTGTTTTGAGACCACTGCTGTTTGTCATTTTTATAAATGACTTGGACGCAGGCATAGGTGGATGGGTTAGTAAGTTTGCAGATGACACTAAAGTCGGTGGAGTGGTGGACACTAAAGTCGGTAGAGTGTGAAAGAATGTTACAGGTTGCAGGGGGACTTGGATAAACTGCAGAATTGGGCTGAGAGGTGGCAAATGGAGTTCAATGCAGCTAAATGTGAGGTGATTTACTTTGGGAAGAATAACAGGAAGGCAGAGTACTGGGTCAATGGAAAGATTCTTGGTAGTGTGGATGTGCAGAGGGATTTTGGAGTCCATGTACATAGATCCCTGAAAGTTGCCACCCAGGTTGATAGTGCTGTTAAGAAGGCAATATGGTTAGATTGGTAGAGGGATTGAGTTCCGGAGCCGTGATGGCAAGCTGCAACTATACAAAACGCTAGTGCAGCCGCACTTGGAATATTGTATACAGTTCTGTTCACCCCATTACAGGAAGGATGTGGAAGCATTGGAAAAGGTGCAGAGGAGATTTACCAGGATGTTGCCTGGTCTGGAGGGAAGGCCTTATGAGGAAAGGCTGAGGGACCTGCGTCTGTTCTCATTGGAGAGAAGAAGGCTAAGTGGGGTTTTGATTGAGACATACAAGGTGATCAGAGGATTAGATAGGGTAGACAGTGAAAGTCTTTTTCCCAGGATGATGACATCTGCTTATATGAGGGGGCATAGCTGCAAATTGAGGGATGATAAATTTAAGATCGATGTCAGAGGCAGGTTCTTTACGCAGAGAGTGGTAAGGATGTGGAATGCCCTATCTGCCAATGTAGTTAATTCAGCCACATTAGGGGTAT
The DNA here is from genome assembly GCF_037043375.1 of Chiloscyllium plagiosum. Lineage (NCBI taxonomy): Eukaryota > Metazoa > Chordata > Chondrichthyes > Orectolobiformes > Hemiscylliidae > Chiloscyllium > Chiloscyllium plagiosum. Next base: position 2,525,734 of record NW_028270161.1, read on the forward strand.
TTAAGCAGTCCTTGGATAAGATTATGGATGATGATGGGATAGTGTAGCGGGACGAGCTGAGAATAATTCACAGGTCGGTGCAACATCGAGGGCCGAAGGGCCTGTTCTGCGCTGTATTGTTCTATGTTCTATTATCTCAGAGAACAACAGGACCTTCATCAGATGGGCTAATAAGCCAAGGAGTGGCAGATGGAATTTAATTTAGATAAATGTAAGGTGCTGTATTTGGTAAGGCAAAATCAGGGCAGGATCTATACACTTAGTGATAGGGTCCTGGGGAGTGTTACTAAATAAAGGCATTTGGAACACTTGCCTTCATTGGCCATAACATTGAGTATAGGAGTTGGGAGGACATGTTGCGGCTGGACAAGACATTAATGAGCCACTTTTGGAATATTGCATGCAATTCTGGTCACTGTTCAACATAAAGGATATTGTTAAACTTGAGAGGGTGCAGAAAAGATTTACAAGGATATTGCTGAGACTGGAGGGTTTGAGCTAAAGGGAGAGGCTGAATCAGCTGGGACATTTTTCTCTGGAGCATCGGAGGCTGAGGAGTGACCTTGTAGAGGTTTATAAAATCATGAGTGGCATGTATGGGGTAAACCAAGGTCTTTATCCTAGGGTAGGGGAGCCCAAAACTGGAGGGCATAGGTTTACGGTGAGAGGGGAATGATTTAAAAAGGACATGAGGGGTAACTTTTTCACACAGAGGGTGGTGCATGTATGGAATGAGCTGCCAGAGGAAGAGGTGGAGGCTGGTACAATTATAGCATTTAAAAGGCATCTGGATGGATATATGAATAGGAAGGGTTAGAGGGATATGGGCCAAATGCTGGCAAATCGGTCTAGGTCTCATTCCATGCCATATGACTCTATGACTGGCAGAACTTCAGAATCAATCAAAAGACTCCATAAACCACGTGGCAGTTTAAAACATACTGGGGAAATGATGGTATAGTTGCTTTGTAATTGGGTTGGTAATCAGAGAGCCAGGTTAATGTTTTGTGAATATGGGCTCGAATCCCACCATGGTAGATGGTGAAATTCGAGCATAAATCTGGAATTTAAAAATCCTAGCCTAACTATAGTCACTATTCATTGTTGTAAAACCCATCTGGTTCACTCATTAATAGCTCCTTGATTCCAGATTTTTAAAAGAAATTTCAAATTTCGCCATCTGTCATGGTGGGGTTCAAGCCTGGGTCTCCAGAGCAATGCCTGGTTCTCTGGATTAACATATTCAATACTATGAGGCCATCACTAAAGGGGCCTCCTCTTCCACGTGACTCCAGACCCACAATAATATGGCTGACTCTTAACTGCCCTCTGGATAATTAATTCTGGGAAATAAATGTTGGCCTAGCCAGTGATGTCCATATCCCATAAATGTATGCTTTTAACAAATCCCTGTTTGAAGTGTCGGAAATGAGAGAATACTCAGCAAGTTTCCACAAACGAAATTGTGGGAATGGCAATCTGTCTTAGTAACACTGATGAACAGATAACTATTGGTCAGGATGTGAGGGATAGTTCAGAATAGTCATGGAATATTTTATATCCGTCAGAGAGTGCAGTAACTCATTCTCAACCTGACACTTTTGACAGTGCCACATTCCCTCAATACTGCACTGGAATGTCAGTCTAGATTTTGTGCTCAGATTTGTACATTTGACATTCATTAGAATAGTTGGAATAGTGGCTAGTTCCTCAGTTTAATATTTCTTATCGTCGTGAAATGAAGATGGTTAACACTGCAGCATGCACTCGTTACTGCTCCTGAACTGACAGTCTCAATCACGGCTCACCCATGTCTAGGGTTTGAAACTATAACCTTCTGACTAACAGGTACAAATCCAGTTGAACCAGGCGTCAAGTGAGGGAACTTTCCTCTGTATCTGCTTTATTACAATAATGGTGAGACTCCATGGAAGAGAAATATAAATAATATTTCCAAAAGATTACTTCTAAAGTACTTTCATTATTATTCTTAAATACAAGTTATTGAAGGCAGTCTCCATAACAAAGTCTTGTGATACAATTTAATGTTTCTGTCGAATAAAATGTAATATATACCATGTGCATAAACAATTGAGCTAAATAAAATTAAATTGGAAACATTAATTTAATTCCATATCAGTTATGATTAGTCCATTAGTTGTGATTTGAATGTTTAAGTTTTGGTGAAAATTGGGATTAACACTGACTGGAAGAACATTTTACGGAATGAATTATATCGTGCCCCATCACTAGCTGCAAAAGTACAGTCTGCTGAAACAACGTGATGTTTTCACCTCACCCATGAAATATTTGTTTCTGATTTTGCCAGAACCAATTGTTGCTCTCAGTTGAGAAATTTTTGAATGTTTTAAATTCAATACCAAATGATAGATGGAATAAGAATGCCATTTGATTCCTAGTTTTATTGTTGTGTGTGCCCTTCATTGAGATAGGGGTGAGGTTCCCAGTCAATGATACACAGCAGCACTGCTGATAAGAGAGTCAGAATTGTAGCTTTAACAAGATAAAGCTGAAGGAAACATGTGATAAACCTTCAAATGAGATCAAGATAATCAGGATGGGGTCATGAAATTAATTGTGAAGCTGCCAAGTCCTTATGGGAATGGGGGAAATGATCAAGCAAAGCTATAATTGTGATGAATTATATTAGTCAATGAGGATGTTTTGTTGATTAGCAGGTCAAGGAAGACCTTCAGTGAAGTGAAAATGTTCATGGGATAATTTGACAGTGTCAGCATGTGAGACCTAATTTAAGATAACGGAGAATGCCAGTCGTCTGCTGGATATAAGATGGATCGGTCTGGTGGAAAATGGAGCTGGGAAAGAGTGATGTGATTCTACAATAAATTATTACATTCTCTGCCACTGGGTAAAGGGTGTGGCAGTGGAGAAAGCAAATGGCAAACTTCATGAATTTCTGCTCTGGATGGCCCGTTCACCAAAATATGAAGATGAGGGAGATGGGTTTTTGCAGATTGTGGCAGTAACCTGCAAAAGATGGTGCTCAATTTACATTAGGGCCTGGTACTGAATTTACATTAGGGCGCAGTACTTAATTTACATTAGGGCCTGGTACTGAATTTACCTTAGGGCGTGGTACTGAAATTACATTAGGGCCTGGTACTAACTTTACATTAGGGCCTGGTACTGAATTTACCTTAGGGCGCGGTACTGAAATTACATTAGGGCCTGGTACTGAATTTACCTTAGGGCGTGGTACTGAAATTACATTAGGGCCTGGTACTAACTTTACATTAGATCCGAGTACTGAATTTACATTTGGGCCTGGTACTGAATTCTTCCCACATCCTATTTCATCTGCAACTGAGATAGCCATCTTTTTACAGCGCGCAAAGAGGATCAATAACTTCTAACATCTGTCCTATCTCAAGTCTTGTCCCTCAAGGGATCCTGCTGCATTGAGCGGCTATAAGAAAATGTATGTGTTCTCTTATCTTTGACAAGATGTTATCCTCCATCCTTACAACAGATCATGGGATCTTTCCAGTCAGTCCCTTGGGTATGTAGAACAATGTATCACCCAAATTCAGAACGTAACCCAGACCTCTCAGTGTTGTCTATAAAACTATTAAAACAAATATCATTCTCAATGTCTTGCACCCAATCCTTATTAAAAACACCTTGAAAAATGTCAATGCAGAATTCAGTTCTGATCAATGGTGAGGCAGATGGAATCCTACAGTCCAAGGGACAGGGATGATGTAACAGAGCACCCATTTTAAATGAATGCTCCCAAGGATAACCATTCTGTGTTTTTGTGCTAGACAGCTAGTTTGTAGGAAAGTTTGCAAAGTGACACAGAGATAAAAGTTGTTCTGAGCTTTGAATATTGCAATCTTTGATATATCTTCAAGGGATGATCTGCAGATTCTGGTTACACCCATTTGCTCTGCAACCAATTGGTGTTGGTTATAGGAAAAAAAACAGAACTCTTGGCCAAACCAAGCATGCTTTTTATCAGCATTGTTATCTCCTGTGAATCATATTTCTCCAGCTCACAGGAAAGACATTACATGTAGTGCTATTCCTTGTGCCAACACATTGTGGAAACAGGCATGTTTTAATGTATTTAAAAGCAACAATTTCATTTTGTAAAATACTTCTGAGTGCTGAAGCTGTAATTTTCCATGCTGTTCTTGAGCACAAGTAAAAACAACAAGCAAACAAATTACATTTTGCTTGGAGTTATATATAGCTGCATCGATCAAATGCAAGGTAACTAACTTTCTTAGAGGAAATTAATGAGTTGAATCAAAATTTGAAATAACAATTTTATATTTCCTTTAGGAATGATTATTAAGAAGTTTTTAATTTATAGAATTGCTTTCAATTGTGACAAATTGAGACTATCAACTTGGAACTATATTTTTCCTGTGACACCTAAACATGAGACCCTGTTTAGACAGAATCAACTGGATACAGTGCTGTCCAGGAAGGAATTGTACTCAGAGAAGGTGGTTCGTTCTAAATAAACTTGTTACTCCCACTGTAGGATCATGTTTGTATTTCTTTTGTTTTCACTGATTGTGCAGCACTGTAATATGTAGAAGAATTTGACATTTTGTTGAAAATAAAACTCTAGTTAAAATAAAAGTTTATAAGATACAAATTAAGCTTGAAGCATATTAATTGTTTATAATCTAAAAGTTAATTCACTGGATGTAGGATCACTGGCTGGGCCCAGCATTTATTGCCCATCCCTCGTTGTCCCTTGAGAAGGTGGGGGTGAGTTGCCTTCTTGAACCACTGCAGTCCATGTGCTATAGGTAGACCCACAATGCCCTTAGGGAGGGAATTCCAAGATTTTGATGTAGCGACACTGAAGGAACAATGAAATATTTTCAAATTAGAATGGTGAGTGGTTTGGATGGAAACTTGCATGTCATGGTGTTTCCATATATCTGCAGCACAGTGGCTCAGTGGTTAGCACTGCTGCCTCACAGCACCAAGGACCTGGATTGAATCTCAGCCTCAGATGACTGTCTGTGTGAAGTTTGCACATTCACTCTGTGTTTGCGTGGTTTTTCTCCGGGTGCTCCGGTTTCCTTCCACAGTCCAAAGATGTGCAGATTTAGGTGGATTAATCATGCTAAATTGCCCATAGTGCAGATTGATTGGGTTAGCCACGGGAAATGCAGGGTTACAGGGATCGGGTAGGGAAGGTGGACCTGGGTGGGCTGCCCTTTGGAGAGTCAGTGTAACTCAATGGGCCAAATGTCTTGTTTCCACATTGTCAGGGTTCTATGATGGAAGTGTCATGGATTTGTAAGGTGTTGTCTAAAGAGCTTTGGTGAATTTCTGCAGTGCATCTTGTCGATGCTGCATGCTACTGGGTGTCAGTGGTGAAGGGCTGAAAATGTGTTGCTGGAAAAGCGCAGCAGGTCAGGCAGCATCCAAGGAACAGGAGAATCGATGTTTCGGGCATAAGTCCTTCTTCAAGAATATCCACTCCCTTCAGTGGTGAAGGGAGTGGATATGGTGCCAATCAAGTGGGCTGCTTTGTCCTGGATGGTGTCAAGCTTGTTGAGTATTGTTTGAGCTGTGCCCATCCAGGCAAGTGGAGAAAATCCCATCGCACCCTGACTTATGTCTTGAAGAATGTGAACAGGCTTTGGGGAGACAGGAAGTGAGTTATTCATTACAGGATTGATAGCCTCTGGCCTGCTGTTGTAGCCACTGTGTTTATGTGGCTGGTCCAGTTCAGTTTCTGGTCAATTGTAACCACCAGGATGTTAATAGTTGGGAATTCAGTGATGGTAATGCCTTTGAATATCAGGAAATGATGATTAGAATATCTCTTCTTGGAAATCATTTTTTTGCCAATTGTGGAAGTAAATGTACTTGCGACTTGTCAGCCCAATCCTGGATAGTGTCTAGGCATTGCTTCTTTTTGACATGAGCTGCTTCAGTATCTGAGAGATGATAATGGTGCTGAACATTGTGCAAGAATCAGCAAACATCCCCATTTCTGACCTTGCGATGGATGGAATGTCATTAATGAAGCAACTGAAGATGGTTGTGCCAAGGACACTACCCTGAGGAAATAAAGATTGATTTTGTTAATCTATACCAGACATGATCAACAGAAAGTGTTTGAAAGAATACATGATAATTCAAATACCAATAACGAGACAATGCCAAGATTGGGTTATAAATCCTTGCAAAGTTACAGAAGATACCTGTGGAAGGGAGTGATTTAAGGTTCTAAAAACCAAGGGAACATAGGGAAAAAGAGCATCAGGGGATCATTTAGCTCCAAGAGCATGTTATACTGTTCAATGTGATTGTGGCAGATCTATATTGATGGAACTTTTCTGATTCTCCACATTCTCCACAACCACCTGAAGGAGTAGTGCTCCAAAAGCTAGTGCTTCCAAATAAACCAGGTGTTGTGTGATTTTTAACTTTGTACAGTTCATGCTTTCAAATAAACCTGCTGGACTATAACGTGGTGTTGTGTACTTTTTAAATTTCCTGTTATATATCTTTATCTCCTGATTTCTTTGGTATCTAGAATTCTATCCATCTTTGTCTTGAACATACTCAATGACTGGGTAAAAACAATGACTGCAGATGCTGGAAACCAGATTCTGGATTAGTGGTGCTGGAAGAGCACAGCAGTTCAGGCAGCATCCAAGGAGCAGCGAAATCGACGTTTCGGGCAAAAGCCCTTCATCCTGATGTGCTCTTCCAGCACCACTAATCCATACTCAATGACTGGGCTTCCAGAGAACTGCAAAGATTCACCATCTTCTGAGTAAAGACAACCCTCCTCATTACAGCCCTAAACGGCCTTCCCATTATTCTGACACTGGCTCTAGTTTCCCCTCAGCTGGGGAAACACCATCAAACCTTCTTAGAGTTTTGCATGTTTCAATGAGCTCACTCCTCATTCTTCTAACACCTAGAGAACACGGACTGTGCCTCATTGGTTTAAAAGTGGGCAACAATTTGATGAACCATATTCTCAGCACTGTGAGAAGATTGGGAGTTCAGGGTGACAGCAAGAGATTAAAGCTTGAACGAAGACTATGGTACTGACAATATTTGACTTACAGAAATATTTTGCCAACTAGATCAGCTTCAAATAGTGCTTAGAAGTGTGTTAATGCACAAAATATTAGATAATGTTTTCACACTCATGTTTCATGAATAAGTGGTGCATGAATAGCAATATAATATTGGTTCTAAGATTACACATTGGCAGACTGATCCTATTGTAAAGCAATCGTATGTCCCCAAAGGCAAGTAATCCAGTAAAAGAAATCCTTGTAAAGTTCCAGCTATAATTTTATCTCCATAGGCATCTTTTACAAAGATACAATATTGCAATTAGCAAATTAGCCAACAAGAAAAAGCTTCACCGTTACAAAGTTACAGAGTAGGATAAACTTTATTTCAATATCAATGTATCGAGGTCACTGACTTGAATACGTTACAACGGTGACAGGTGGAATGTGTTTTTAATTATTCATCCAACGAATGAGGGTGTCGCTGGCTAGACCAGCATGTATTGCCCATCCCTAAATGCCTAAATGACAGTTAAGAGTCATCCACATTGCTATGAGTCTGGAATCACATATAGGAAGGCATTAGAACACCTCTGGGACACCCGGACCAACCAACCCAACCACCCTGTAGCTCAACATTTCAATTCCCCCTCCCACTCCACCAAGGATATGCAGGTCTTTGACTCCTCCATCGTCAGACCACAACAAAACGACGGTTGGAGGAAGAACGTCTCATCTTCCGCCTAGGAACCCTCCAACCACAAGGGATGAACTCGGATTTCACCAGTTTCCTCATTTCCCCTCCCCCCCACCCTGTCTCAGTCAAATCCATCGATCTCAGCACCGCCTTCCTAACCTGCAATCTTCTTCCCGACCTCTCCGCCCCCACCCCAGTCTGACCTTTCACCCTCACCTTGACCTCTTTCCACCTATCACATTTCCGACGCCCCTCCCCCAAGTCCCTCCTCCCTACCTTTTATCTTAGCCTGCTGGACAAACTTTCCCCATTCCTGAAGAAGGGCTAATGCCCGAAACGTCGATTCTCCTGTTCCCTGGATGCTGCCTGACCTGCTGCGCTTTTCCAGCAACACATTTCCAGCTGGAATCACATATAGTCTAGACCAGGTAAGGATGACAGATTTCCTTCCTGTAAGGGAGATTAGCAAAACCAGATGGGATTTCCAACAATGAACAACTGTGTCATGATCATCAATTTTATTTCCAGATTTCGTATTGATTTCAAATTCCACCATCTGCAGGATTTGTACCTGGACCCCCAGAATATAACTTGAGATTCTGGATTAATGGTCTATTGATAATACCAGTTGGCCATTGTCTCCCCAGTGTGCTGATCATCAAGTCCCTAATGGGAGGCAATGGCCAAATGGCATTATTGCTGGATTGCTAATCCAGAAACCCAGCTAATGTTCTGGGGACCTTGGTTCAAATCCCACCATGGCAGATAGTGAAATTGAAATTCAATAAATATCTGGAATTAACAATCGAATGATGACCATGAATCTATTGTTGAGAAAAACCCATCTGACTCACTAATGTCCTTTACCATCCTTACCTGGTCTAGCCTACATATGACTCCAGACCCACAGCAATGTGGTTGACTCTTAACTGTCCCCTGGGCAGATAGGGATGGGCAATACATGCTGCTCTAGCCAGCAATGCCCTCATCCTGTGAATAAATAAATAAAAAAAAACTACTCCTTCTGTCACACCATTTGTGCAAATATTGATTTATTTATTAAAATGATCAATTGCTTCTCTTTTGTGCTACCATCAAAACCAAAAATTCACCAGGTTTCTTTAATAACCTAATCTATTATAACCTAATAACATAATCTATTGATTAGAAAGAGAACTGGGAAATTCAGGTTAATACTTGAGTAATGATCCAGAATTAAAACCTCAATCTGATACACAGACACATTCAGACAACAAAAATACAACAAGCCTCTGCAGAGATGTTGGGATTTTTTTAAAAGGCAAAGAAAAAAAATAACTCGTGAGCCACAGGTCATAGAGTCATAGAGATGCACAGCACGGAAACAGACCCTTCGGTCCAACCCATCCATGCCGACCAGATATTCTAACCCAATCTAGTCCCACCTGCCAGCACCCGGCCCATATCCCTCCAAACCCCTCCTATTCATATACACATCCAAATGCCTCTTAAGTGTTGCAATTGTACCAGCCTCCACCACATCCTCTGGCAGCTCATTCCATACACGTACCACCCTCTGCATGAAACAGTTGCCCCTTAGGACTCTTTTATATCTTCCGCCTCTCACCCTAAACCTATGCACTCTAGTTCTGGACTCCCTGACTCCAGGGAAAATACTTTGTCTATTTATCCTATCCATGCCCTTCATAATTTTGTAAACCTCTATAAAGTCACCCCTCAGCCTCTGATGCTCCAGGGAAAACAGCCCCAGCCTGTTCAGCCTCTCCCTGTAGCTCAGATCCTCAAACCCTGGTAACATCCTTGTAGATCTTTTTTGAACCCTTTCAAGTTTCACAACATCTTTCCGATAGGAAGGAGACCAGAATTGCACGCAGTATTCCAACAGTGGCCTAACCAATGTCCTGTACAGCCGCAACATGACCTCCCAACTCCTGTACTCAATACTCTGACCAATAAAAGAAAGCATACCAAACGCCTTCTTCACTATCCTATCTACCTGTGACTCCACTTTCAAGGAGCTATGAACCTGCACTCCAAGGTCTCTTTGTTCAGTAACACTCCCTCGGACCTTACTAATAAGTGTATAAGTCCTGCTAAGATTTGCTTTCCCAAAATGCAGCACCTCGCATTTATCTGAATTAAACTCCATCTGCCACTTCTCAGCCCGTTTGCCCATCTGGTCCAGGTCTGAGAACAATGGATAAAATATTAACTTATCGTATCCATAGAATTTCCTGTGCATGAAACTGAACTGCTGACATCTATAGAATGATGCTACATGTCCTGTTCGAACTCCAGTCAACTTACATTGTTGAGAACTGATCACAGTCTATTACTTCTGGTTTTACAAGACAGACAGAAATATTGGTATTTGGAAACTTTTTCATGTTCTAAAGGACAACTTCTAAGAAACAGGATTTCACGAGAGAGAGACTGCAGCCTCTGAGACATCATGCAGATGGGACTTGTTTAGTTTGAGATTATGTTCAGTGTGTTGGAGAGACTGTTAGGTCTGAAGGTTGATAAGTCTCCGGGGGCCTGATGGTCTGCATCCCAGAGTACTGAAGGAAGTGGCTCGGGAAATCGGGGATGCGTTGGTGATTATTTTCCAGAGTTCAATAGATTCGGGGTCGGTTCCTGAGGATTGGAGGGTGGCTAATGTTATACCACTTTTTAAGAAAGGTGGGCAAGAGAAAGCAGGAAATTATAGACCAGTTAGTCTGACCTCAGTGGTGGGAAAGATGCTGAAGTCTATTATAAAGGATGAAATTACGGCACATCCGGATAGTAGTAACAGGATACGACAGAGTCAGCATGGATTTATGAAGGGGAAATCATGCTTGACTAATCTCCTTGAATTTTTTGAGGATGTAACTATGAAGTTGGACGAGGGAAATCCAGTAGATGTAGTGTACCTGGACTTTCAGAAAGCTTTTGATAAAGTCCCACACAGGAGGTTAGTGAGTAAAATTAGGGTGCATGGTATTGGGGGCAAAGTACTAGATTGGATTGAAAATTGGTTGGCTAATAGGAAACAAAGGGTAGTGATAAACGGCTCCATTTCGGAATGGCAGGCAGTGACCAGTGGGGTACCGCAGGGATCCGTGCTGGGACCACAGCTTTTTACAATATATGTTAATGATATAGAAGATGATAAATTTGCTGATGATACAAAGCTGGGTGGCAAGGTGAAAAGTGATGAGGATGTTAGGAGATTACAGGGTGACCTGGACAAGTTAGGTGAGTGGGCAGATGCATGGCAGATGCAGTTTAATGTGGATAAATGTATGGTTATCCACTTTGGTAGCAAGAACAGGAAGGCAGACTACTACCTCAATGGAATCAATTTATGTAAAGGGGCAGTACAGAGACATCTGCGTGTTCTTGTACACCAGTCAATGAAGGCAAGCATGCAGATACAACAGGTAGTGAAGAAGGCTAATAGCATGCTGGCCTTCATAACAAGAGGAATTGAGTATAGAAGCAAAGAGGTGCTTCTGCAGTTGTACAGGGCCCTGGTGAGACCACACCTGGAGTACTGTGTGCAGTTCTGGTCTCCAAATTTGAGAAAAGACATTCTGGCTATTGAGGGAGTGCAGCGTAGGTTCACGAGGTCAATTCCTGGAATGGCAGGATTACCTTACACTGAAAGACTGAAGCGACTGGGCTTGTATACCCTTGAGTTTTGAAGATTGAGAGGGGATCTGATTGAGACGTATAAGATTATGAAAGGATTGGACACTCTGGCAGCAGGAAACATATTTCCACTGATGGGTGAGTGCCGAACCAGAGGACACAGCTTAAAAATACGGGGTAGACCATTTAGAACAGAGCTCAGGAGAAACGTCTTCACCCAGCTGTGTGGAATGCTCTGCCCCAGAGGGCAGTGGAGGCCCACTCGCTGGATTCATTTAAGAAAGAGTTGGATAGAGCTCTCAAATCAAGGGTTATGGAGATAAGGCAGGAACAGGATACTGATTAGGAATGATCAGCCATGATTATATTGAATGGCGGTGCAGGCTCGAAGGGCTGAATGGCCTACTCCTGCACCTATTGTCTATTGTCTAATGTCTATTGTCTATTGTTTGGTTGGATCAAAGGGCCTGTCGACGTGCTGTATGACTCTATGACTCTCTTCAATGGTGATCGGATCTGTAAAACAAGTCTCTAAGTTCACAGTGGATAGGTAGGCAACAATTAGCCTCTGGCTCTCAAAACTAGATTCTGCCAGTAATTATTGCCATGAACGTCCTCCTATCTACATGAACTTTGCTTCACAGAAGTCACTTGATTTCCTGTAATAAAAGCTTCTTTAGAAGACTGTGGGGAGATCTTGTAGAAACATATAAAATTATGAAGGGAATAGATAAGATAGAAGCAGGGAGGTTGTTTCCACTGGCAGGGGAAACTAGAACTAGGGGGCATTGCCTCAAAGTAAGAGGGAGCAGGTTTCTGACTGAGCTGAGGAGGAACGTCTTCACCCAAAGGGTTGTGAATCTGTGAAATTCTCTGCCCAGTGAAACAGTTGAGGCTGCCTTGTTGAATGATTTTAAGGCAAAGGTAGAGAGATTTTTGGACAGTAAAGTGATTGAGGGATATGATGCACAGGCAGGTAAGTGAAGCTGATTCCATGAGAAGATCAGCCATAATCTTCTTGAATGGTAGAGCCGCTTGATGTGCCAGATGGCCTCCTCCTGCTCCTAGTTCTTATGTTCTTACATTCTTAAAAAACAGCAAGAAGCTTAGGGTACGCATTAAACTGCTGGCCTCAATTTACAAGAAATCAGCAGCACTTCTTAATCCACAGAGTTTCCAAGTCATTCAAAATCTTCTAGTACTTCCCAGATAGTCCTTAAGTATAAAAATATGTTTCCAACAAAGGTAACAGTGAAGGTTATGTTACTATATTTTAATAAAAATAGGCCATAGAATTCAGTAAATGATTCATGTTTTATATTTTAAGTCCTCAAATCCTTAAATAAAATCACCGTAACAAATAGCTGTTGTTTGTTCTTTGGTTATTACATTGGCAGCACAATATAAATTGGAAAAACAACATTTGAGCCAAAATGTTGCTTCAGACAGCTTTTGCCAGCTTACAGTATGGAAATAAATCCTTGTGAAAGTGGAAGTATATATTCTAAATTGCAATAAACCACTGCACATGCTTTCTAAAGCTCTGTAAACACTTATATTAAATAGGTAGTGAAATATATTTTGACATGACTAGACTAATAAAAGCCCTTTGTCTACACAGTTCAGATGCCAAGTGTAAATTTGAGTAATATAGCGACTGTGAATCACATTTTGCATTGTAAGTAATGAACTGCAAATACAACAGCCTTGTCTTTTGACATTTAAATGATCTCTGTGTGATCTTGCTGGTAACGAGCAATTGGATAATGGAATTGGAACTGCTGCCTTTAGCTGATTTTTCCAATCCCAAATTATAATGCTGGATGTCTACGTATCTTTTCATTTTGAGAATTTTTAACCAATATTGTTTTAACAATGTGAGCAGTATGGCAGAATCTATTGTTCATTGCTAACTGCCCCGAGGAACTATGATGTGGGAACTTTGACTCCAATAACCAAATTAGATGGTTCAGAGTTAAAATGAAGGAGGTCAATTTTCTATTAAATCCCATCCTGCGAGTTCAACACAGTCTGACTGAATCCTTTAACTGGGAGCCTCATACATCCACACACATTGGAGTCCTCACATGTGCATGGGAACACCAACTGCATTTTACAAACTGACAGTGGCCCGCAGTGCTGCCTGGTCAGTGAAAGCTGGCCTATAGGAAGAAGAGATCCATTTAACTAAGTAATTGGCCCTGATTTTCACCATGATAGAGAACATCTCTGTTACTGCAAAAAAAGCCAAAAGTTGGGAATTTCAGTCCTGTTCCCGAACCTCACATTTCTCATTATCTCAGAGACTGGTTCAGTGTTGGATGTAGTTCATGCCTGTCTAAGTCCCGGAGGGAGCTAACCATTTCAAAGATCAGCTGGTTTCAATGAAATAGGATTTTGGAATCCCAGCTGACTGGAACCCATGTGTTTGGATGATACCGGGTAAAAGCAAGTCTGTTCTCAGTGCCTGTCTTATGGGGAGTTGGTGGATCCACTTCGTAAAACAGAGGTCCCCCTTGAACATGGGGATTGGAGGTCCTTTGTGGAGTTTGCTGACTTTGGGACTAATAACTATGGGGAGGATTGTGTGTAAATGGTTCATGGAGATATTTAACTTGTCAAGACCTGTTAATGAATATCAACTTGTCAACGGATGTCAAGGCCGGTTAAGAAGTGTATTATTAATGAGAGTGCTTTTCTCACCAGAGTGTAGCCTGCAATACAGAAATTTGCAGAATATGTTTTTCTCCCATAAGCATGTTACTGGCATTCCTCAATGAGTTGGCATGAAGGGGGAAAGGGTGGTACTTGAAGGTTAAGGGGGAAAGGGTGGTACATAAAGGTGAAGGAGAACGGGTGGCACATGAAGGTGAAGGGGGAAAGGATGGTACATGATAGTTAAAAGGGAAAGGCTGGTACATGAAGATGAAGGGGGAAGGTGGAATATGAAGGTGAAGGGGGAAGGGTGGTACTTGTAATTTGGCATTAAATTGGCATAGGGGCACAAGAGGCCAAGGTAAGAGGTTTTACATTGTTCAGGTTGGCCTGCCTAATGTATGGCAAGTAGGTAGTAATGCGGAGCGGTGGTGTTGTGAGGGGTGAAGCCCAAGGAATATTTTGCAAATCTCCCCATTTGGAGAACTACACTTTTGTTTCTTTGACACATTTTGTGGACAAAGTGCTATGAAGTTGAAGGCACATACTGTACCTTTAAGGGAGAGTGGAGGCTGTTTTGTACTGAGAGCTTACAGTGACATGTCATGTGACTGACTCGCAGTCTCAAAGTGTACCAGAAAATTGAAAATATGTAACATGTGGCTATGAAACAAATACCTGATTTGGTTACTATGTTTTGAAAACAGTTTGAATTTAAACAATCAGTTTAAATTATGCCCCAAGATACTAAAACGGAATCAAATTTAATGTTTTGACAACATTGAACCAATGAGACGATCCGATATTGGAGTACAAAGAAGCTGGCATTTTGAGAATTAGCCAGAGAGAGTAACTGCCATCAACAGACTGCCATTCAAAACACTCTCTATCAAAGGTACCTTTCTCATCTGAAACATCTTTGCAACAAAAGACCGAAGACGACCCGGGGAGATCTATGGCCAGATGTAGGAGGACACTAGAGATGACTGCTGCTGTAGGGTTTTAAAAATTAAGTTGATGTAATTTTAATAGGTGTGTTTATTGGAACAGTATATTGTTGTAGAGTTGGAGTTAGATAACAAATCTTTAAGAGAAAGAGGGCTTGGAGTTGTAAATAGTTGTTTAATGTTCACTTTAGACTTAAAGAATGAATTGATAGTTTTCCTTTAAATAATGGAAATTGGGATTCCCTGTCACTCATACTTTAATAGATTATAAGGTGAGTTGAGCTTTTCTGGGTGTTTGGTTTAATTAGCAGAAGGGTTCACGGCTGTGTCATTACAAAAGTTAAAAATCACACAACACCAGGTTATAGTCCAACAGGTTTATTTGGAAGCACTAGCTTTTGGAGCACTGTTCTTTCATCAGGTGGTTGTGGAGCAGGATTATAAGGCACAGAATGTATAGTAAAAAAGCTCATAGATTTGCTCAATATATCACATTAGTTGTATGACACTATGATATTTTGCTATAAATTCTGTGTCTTATGATCCTGCCCGATTAGCTACCTGATGAAGGATCAGTGTTCTGAAAGCTAATGGTTCCAAATAAACCTGTTGGACTGTAACCTGGTATTGTGGGATTTTTAACTTTGTCTACCTCAGTCCAACACCGGCAACTCCACATCATGACTTTTTGTGGAAGTAATCCTTTGGGATTGTGAAAAGGTATATTTATGTGTTAAACATGAGTCAAATGACAACGTTTTGAAGGAATTGTATAAAATAAACTGCACATTTAAAAATAAATGAGTCCAACTATTTCAGAGTGTCCGTTCAGATGAAACTATTGCAGGATTTGTGCTGAATGATCAGTTTTCCTCAATACCATTATCACAGCAAGGGGAAACTACTGAAAGGCAACTCCAACAGCTTATTTAAAAGAAATGTTTGTTGGTATAAGGGATTGAGCATTAAATAAACAGTCTGTGTATATAAGACATCGAGTAATTTTTTTCAGATGGGAATACTCAGTTGAAGCAATTTCAATGCAATAGTTTTTTTTGTATCAATGAAAGGTTTTTCCTTTCAATAATGACTTTGGTAATAGATTGATAACTTGATTTCCTGTCAGGTCACCTCCTGGGTTATATCCATTGCTGGATGACAGGTCTGTTGGCATGGAAAGGAAAGAGCAAGGTATAGTAAATAAAGGAGAGGATTGGCACTGAGCTGGCATAGGAGATGTAATGGGATTTTTGGGTCAATTTAGGTATGAGGGGCTGTAATAGATGGATAGATTGACATGAGTTCTGTGGGTGATGGGTACAGGGGCATTGTTTGACAGGGCGGGGAGTGAGACCACCAAGGATATTTTACATTGAATTTGATTGTTAAACTGTGAGCAGTGTACTGATGTTTCCAGGTAGGCCTTTCACTCCGGCCCCCTCAGGAAACACCAGACTCCCCACTCCACACTCACCCTGTTCCAGCCTGATCCCCGACATGGGAAAGGGTCATGGGGCTGCCCATCTCTAACAGCCACAGAGACAGGATTCCCCTCAACTCAGTAAACATGACCAAGGAACAAATCATAGCCTAATGTCTGACTGTCCCTCTGGATTCCATAAGGGAAGTTTGGCGAAATGTTGTTCTGCGTTCAGTCTCTCCCCTCATGAATGACAGCTCCTCCCCTCTCCTCCTCCCACATTCCGGAGAGTCAGTGATTGGTATTTGGGTTGAATTACCTTTGATTAATGGCAACTCCCTGATGGCTTTGTACCACCTGGAGAGTGTCCACTTTGCGATGAAAAATTCTCAATCATACTTCGTAACTTGCTGAAACATTGGTCTGAAAAATCGGAAATATCTACTCCTTTTGTACTGCCTCAAGAACAGAAGGCCCTTTTCTCTCATCTGCAGGGTGGGGAGGTGGAAGGGGGGAGCTGATGGGTGTCGGGATGTTCTATGTTTGGTGGATTGATTAGCTCAGTTGGCTGGATGATTGGTTTGTAATGCAGTGGGATACTAGTGAAGTGGGTTCAATTCCTGCATTAGCTGAGGTTACCATGAAGGAGTCTCCTTCTTACCCTCTCCCTTCACCCTAGCTGTGGTGACCCTCAGGTTAAACCAGTACAGGTTATGTTTGCTTCGAATGAGAGAGGGGGTCTTTACTTTGGGACATTATGGAGTTTTGCTGTAGTTTCCCTTGGGACACAATGTGCTGTTTTTATTTTGAAGGAAGTTATGGCTGCATGCACGGCACAAAGCCTTTAGCATAAGTACAGATGTACAACATCCCCTGATTCAGTTCAAATACAAGTCCGAATGATCCTGAATTAGTTAGAAGCTGTGACATGACATCTGCAGCGTCACATGGGGTTGTGAAACCAGGAGCTGAACAATTTTTCAAGATTTCAAACTAATTGATCTGTGATTGGGCAAATCAATTGAACATTCTTTATCTAACTTAGAACTGTAGAAATGTTATGCTGCAGAAAACAACCATTCAGTCCGTCAGGTCTGTGCTAGCCATGAAAAATAGCTAGTCTTTCACTTTGATCCCACCTTCTAGCTCTTGGTCCATAGCCTTGCAGGATCCAGCCCCTTAGCTACAAAACCAGGCTCCTTTTTAATGAGCTGGGGGTTCTGCCTCCACCCTCAAATCAGGCAAAAACTTCCAGCCACTCAATACCCTCTGGGTCAGAACACTTTTCCTCTTGTTCACTCTAAACTTTCTACCAATCACCTTAAGTCTATGATCACAAATAATTGAAATATCCACTGGAAGAATCAGGTCTTTCCAATGTACTCCATATAGGTGCCTCATAATGTGGAATGCATCAATTAGGCCTTTCCTCAGCTTCTACTGGTCCAAGGAAAATAATTCTAGTCTCTCAACTCGTTCCTCATAGCTTTGATTCTGAAACACTATCAACTTTCTTGTAGCTCTCCTCTGTACTGTCTCCTTCCTATGACATGGTGACCAGAAAGTATTCAAAATCCCGGATTTAGCCTATCCAGCATTTCATACAGTTCCAGAATTACACCCTTGCCTTGTATTCTATACCTTGTCAATTGTAGGGAAGCATCCAATTTGCCCTCCTTACTGCATTATCTATTGGTCCTGTCACCTTCAAGGACTTGTAGATACACCCTCTGGGTCTCTTCACAGTCAGTGGAAAGAAATCCTGGGACCCCCACGCTGACCCCACCCCACTCCTCCTAAAAGCACAACAAATGTATTGAATAGAATGTAACAACATATGAAAGCAGGTCACCACCAGCTTCTCAAAGATAATGAGGGATGTACAAAATTGCGTGCCTCGTCAATGTTGCTCACATCTGATGAGCAGGTTAAAAAACAAGTATAAAAGTACTTTCAAATACACTCGTGTAAAATAGCCATGAGTGTAACTCAGTTACATTCCATTCTCTTTTGTGATATGAGATTTGATCGCAGACTATGCTGTTACCTAAGTGGTACTGATGCAGAAATATCAGGTCCTGATCTTTACATGAATCAGTTTTTAGCTCTGTTTAAAGTGCTGGCTACTATTTGAAAACTCCACTGTTTAGGTTTGGAAATATATTGTCAAATACAATCCCAACTTTTCTAGGTTTTGCTCAGGTCACAGAACTGGTCTATTTATTACACCCCTGGGTTTTTTGATACTCTGAATATTTTGTTTTTGGTGTATGTCTCACCATTAACTACCTGTAGACACAATTCCCATTTCACTTACTGCCTGATCTGTCAATTTAAAACTTCGTACAATGCTAGCATGTTGCAAAGATAGAGACATAGACTGGTACCACGGGGCCTTATTAAAATATAACTTTTTAAGATGCTTGTTGACACAGTTCTGAGTTCTTTCTGCATTTATTCCCAACACCACGTAAAGTAAGTCTTACAAACACAAAAACATGAATATATGCTTCCGACTGAAATTAACCATTCTCCTGGGGAATGAACTCAGCTCATTCATTTATCAATGACACTGGTGTTTTCACATTACGCTAATAGAAGAAAATGCAATTAATTAGTTGGTGTATGTACATAAGCTGTTTTCCTTTTAATAACTAATAATGTGATAAACCATGAACGAGGTAATGATTGGCACTAACTGAGCACATAATTTGGGTTTTGATCCTGCCTCTGAGTAACAGCTCATATTTTCTAATCAGTGGCAAAATTCAATGCTCACCAGAAACCTCACAAAAGCTGTCCATAAAGATCTGGGAATTTCAGTGGACTGGATTTTCCCTTCCCTGATGTTAGCTCAGATCTGGCACAATGTTGAGGGGATTCAGTGGCATCTTGTGATAGTCAAGCCATCAAGCATAGTAAGTAGCCTATCACTGGAATTCTCACAGGCTGTACAGAGAGAGAGAGAGAGACAGAGGGGGAGAGAGAGAGGGAGAAGTTGGTTTTAATCTTAATGTCATACAATTTTGCACAAAATGAAATAAATATTGGGGATTATACATGGCATTAAGATGTAAGTTAAAATACACTAATATTTTTCAAATAATGATATCTATAACTTATGGACTGTTGACTGAGTGAAGAAACTTGATATTTTTGAAATATAACGTTAGATTTTCAGCATCAGAGAAGTTGTTCTGTGTAATGATGAGTGTTGCACCATTAAAACCCCAGTTAGATCTCATTCAACAGCATGGAGTGTTTATCAAGGTCAGTGAAAGTAATGGTGTAAAAAGTGAAACCTAGTTCCAGTTAAGGTGACCATGACAATTATAACTAATTGTTATAAAAGTACAGCTGATTCACTAATGCTCTCTAAAGAAGGAATCCTACCATCTGGAACTAGTCTGGCCTACATGGGTCTCCAGATCCACTGCACTTTAATTAACTCTTAATTTCCTTCCTAAATGGTTCAGCCAAACTTTCGGTTCAATAGAAATTCAGGATCACAATAAAATGCTGACTTTGCCAAAGACAAAACTTCCCATGAAAGACAAAATTTACATAAATTAATTTATCAATTTTTATTATACTTAGTCATTCACAGGATGTGGGTGTCAGTGACTGGGCCCTTAATGATTGCCCATCACCTCTTCCCCTTGAGAAAGTGGTGGCAAACTGCCTTCTTAACCATGACAGTCCATGTGCTGTAGATAGACCCACAATGTTGTAATGGAGAGAATTCCAGGATTTTGACCCAGTGACTTTAAAGGGAAGACAATATATTTCCAAGTCAACATGGTGAATGGCTTGGAAGAGAACATAGTTAAAAACCACACAACACCATTTTATAGTCCAACAGGTTTATTTGGAAGCGCTAGCTTTTTGAGTGTTACTCCTTCATCAGCGTGTTGTGGAGCAGAATTTATAGCAAAACATCACAGTGGCATGCAACTGAAATGATATATTGAACAAACATAGATTTCTATAAAGTCCCTCATCTTTTAGAATGGATTGCAAGTTTCAGTTCATTAATATGTAAATCCCAGATTTTTTTTTAAAGTCACATTTGTGAGATAACTTAAGGATTTATAAAAAAAAGTGACATCTCAGCTCAGACAAAGGACTGAGGTTAGAGTCTGTCTATCTCCCAATCTTGAGTTGGACTGGTTTGATTTCCAAAGTAGGAATTTGTAAACTATTATATGGATTGATTTGAAAGGTTTAAGAAAAGATTTACAAGGATGTTGCCAGGGTTGGATAATTTGAGCTACAGGGAGAGGCTGAACAGGCTGGTTCTGTTTTCCCTGGAGCGTCGGAGCCTGAGGGGTGACCTTATAGAGGTTTATAAAATCATAAGGGGCATGGATAGGATAAATAGACAAAGTCTTTTCCCTGGGGTTGGGGAGTCCAGAAATAGAGGACATAGGTTTAGGGTGAGAGAGGAAAGATATAGAAGAGACCTAAGGGGCAACTTTTTCACGCAGAGGGTGGTACGTGTATGGAATGAGCTGCCAGAGGAAATGGTGGAGGCTGGTACAATTGCAACATTTAAAATGCATTTGGATGGTTATATGAATAGGAAGGGTTTGGAGGGATATGGGCCGGATGCTGGCAGGTGGGAGTAGATTGGGTTGGAATATGTGGTCGGCATGGACAGGTTGAACCGAAGGGTCTGTTTCCATGCTATACATGCCTATGACTATATGACTCTATGACTGCCTATAGGTTGTGTGCTTTTTGAGCAAAATAGAATGTATCTGCAAATACAATTCTGCAAATGCAAATTCACCCCGTAGACTTATATGCACGTGTGCGTACATGTGAGGAAGAGAGCGAGAAAGTGTGTGAGAATGAGTGTGTGTGCATGAGAGAATGCACTCATGCGCACTCACACACAGATGCACACACTTACATACACACACGCATACTCCCTCTCTCTCTCCCTCACATGCACACACACATGGAAGTAAGTCTACGGGGTGAATTTGCATTTGCAGAATTGTATTTGCAGATACATTCTATTTTTGCTCAAAAAACACACAACCCGCAGGCAGTCAATCCATGTAACATTTAATAAATTCCTACTTTAGAAATAGAACCAGTCTGACTCAAGATTAGGATACAGACAGACTCTAACCTCACTTCTTTAATATATTGCCTGAGCAGAAATATCACCTTTTTTTTTTATAAAACCTTAAGTTATCTCAAGAATGTGACTTAAAAGAAGTTCTGAGATTTACATATTAATGAACCGAAACCTGCAACCCATTCAAAAAAATAAAAGACTTTATAGCAATCTATGTTTATTCAATATATTATTCAATTGCATGACACTGTGATGTTTTGCTATAAATTCTGTATCTTATGATCTTGCTCCACAACCACCTGATGAAGGAGCAGGGATCCAAAAGCTAGTGCTTCCAAATAAACCTGTTGGACTATAATCTGGTGTTGTGTGATTTTTAACTTTTCCCAGCCCAGTCCAACACCAGCATCTCCATATCATGGAAGAGAACATGCAGGTGATGGAACTCCCCTGTATCTCCCTTGCAGGTTTGAAAGGTGCTGCTTGAGGAAACTTGTTGAACTCTGTTGTATATCTTATAAGTACACACTTGTGAATACTGGCAATCAAGCTGGCTAGGAGTATAGCAAATTCTAGACCGCAAATCTTCAATATTGTTGTCAATATATTGTCAGGGCCTATAGTCATCGCAATATCTAGTACCTCCAGCTATTGTGTGGAGTGAATCAAACTTGCTGAAGACTGATATCTGTGATACTGGGGACCTCTGGAGGAAGCCAGGATGCATCATCCATTCAGTACTATTGGTAGTAAATGCTTCAGCCTTATCTTTTACAATGATGTGCTATGCTCCACATCATTGAGGATGGGGATATTTGTGGAGCTTCCTCCTGCAGTGAGTTAGTTAATTATCTACCACAGTTCATGACTGGACTGCAGGCTTAGATGTGATCCATTGGCCGACAGATCATTTAGTTCTGTTAATCAATTGCTGCTTATGCTATTTGGCTTGAGGTAATCCTGTGTTATAGCTTCACCAGATTGATGCCTCAATTTTAGGTATGTTTTATGCTGCTCCTCACAAACCCTCCTGTAAGTTTCATTGAACCAGGATTGATCCTCTTGCTTGATGGTAATAGTAGAGTGTGAGATATATTGGGTCATAGGTTTGTGTTAGAGTATGATTCTGCTGCTGTTGCTCTTAGCCAACACTGCCTTATTGAGACACAGGCTTGAGTTGCAAGTCAGTTCGAAGTCTGTCCCCATTTAGTACAATGATAATGCTGCACAATATGATAGAGAGCAATAGATTCCTAGATGAGTTCGATATGTGAATCTTTGAAATATCAACATCCACCTTTAGTGGGGAGGAGATGACCTGGTGGTATTATTGCTTGAATATTAACCCAAAGACCCAGATAATTCTCTGTGGCTATGGGTTTAAATCCCTGCCATGGCAGATGATGGAATTTGAATTCAATAAACACGTGGGATTAAGAGTCTAATGATGACCCTGAATCCATTGTCAATTAGCGAGTTTTGAGAAGATTTATAGCTCAGGTTGAGGTTCTGGATGTAGGTTTGCTCACTGAGCTGGAAGGTTCATTTTCAGATGTTTCAGTACCATACTAGATAACATCATCAGTGGCCCTCCGGATGAAGTATTGGTGGTATCGCCCGCTTTCTATTTACATGTTTGGGTTTCCTTGGGTTTGTGATGTCATTTCCTGTGCTGATGTCATTTCATTGACTTGGATCCCATTGACCACCCCCTGAGAAAAAGAACAGGAAATGACATCACCACAGGAAATGACATCACCATCCCTAGAAAACCCAAACATGTAAATAAGAAGCAGGCTACACTACCAGTGCTTTATCTGGACACTCACTGAAGATGTTACCTAGAATGGTGATGAATCATCTGAAAACAAACCTTCCAGCTCAGCGAGCAAACCCAAATCCATTGTCAATTGTCAAGAAAACCCATCTGGTTTATTAATGTCCTTTAGGGAAGGAAACTGCATCCTTACCCAGTCTGGCCTATATGTGACTCCAGACTCACAGCAATGTGGTTGACTGGTTTCATGTTGCAGCTGTCCAAACCTCTGGTGCCACCACACCTGGAGTGTTGTGGACAGTTCTGGTCACCGCATTATAGGAAGGATGTAGAAGCTTTGGAAAGGGTTCAGAGGAGATTTACTAGGATGTCGCCTGGTATGGAGGTAAGGTCTTATGAGGAAAGGCTGAGGGACTTGAGGCTGTTTTCGTTGGAGAGAAGAAAGTTGAGAGGTGACTTAATTGAAACATATAAGATAATCAGAGGGCAGTGAGAGCCTTTTTCCTCGGATGGCGATGGCTAGCATGAGGGGACATAGCTTTAAATTGAGGGGTGATAGATACAGGACAGATGTCAGAAGTAGTTCCTTTACTCAGTAGTAGGGGTATGGAATGCATTGCCTGCAACAGTAGTAGACTCGCCAACTTTACAGGCATTTAAACAGTCACTGGATAGGCATATGGATGAAAATGGAATAGTGTCAGTTAGATGGGTTTTGGATTGATTCCAAATGTCAGCATAACATTGAGGGCCAAAGGGCGTGTACTGTGCTGTAATGTTCTATGACTCTCCACTGCCCTGTGGGCAATTAGGGATGGGCAATAAATGCTGGCCCAGTCAGTAACACCCTCATCCAGTGTATAAGAACAAACCTTGGTACTTCTTGCAAAT
This sequence comes from Chiloscyllium plagiosum, assembly GCF_037043375.1. NCBI lineage: Eukaryota > Metazoa > Chordata > Chondrichthyes > Orectolobiformes > Hemiscylliidae > Chiloscyllium > Chiloscyllium plagiosum. The sequence continues at coordinate 2,549,898 of NW_028270161.1, forward strand.
TCACATCATGAATGCAAGCCAAAAAACTTCAACAAAATACGTCTCTTTCAGGAATACTCAAACCATACTTTCATAAAACCTGACTCACAAATATACTAACATCAAAGCAACACTATAGTCTAACACAAAAATAAACCACATCTCAACATGTAATAGAGGGAAGAGATCTTGAAGGAGGGAGGTTTGACATTTCCTGAGGCCCCAGGGTCCTGATAGACATGATGCTGCTGTATTGTTCCACTTTATTCTCTTCAGGAGCTATGAGCATCATGGGCAGGACCAGCATTTGTTACCCAGTGTGAATTACTAAGTGACATGTTCAGCCACTTCAGCAGAAAGTTAAAGACTTAACCGTGTTGTTGTTGGTCTGAAGTCATGAGTAGATCGGACTAGGAAAGCAGATTTCTTTCCATAAAAGACATCAGTAAACCACCTCCAAATGATTGCTCCACTTTTCTAGATATTTTGAATTCACTAACTGCACTGATGGTCCTGCATCTGTCATGGTGGAGTTTGAACCCATTCCCCGGACCATTAGTCTAGGAGTCTAAATCATAATCACAAACGTGCACTGTCTTCACACAGCTATTGAAATTTGACATTTACAATTGTGTTTATCTTTCTTTGCTGTCTGACTGTGCTGTTAACAGTTCTCAGGTTTGACCTTAATAGATACTGAAAGTAGAGAAGTTGTAAAGGAATCGGACTGTCATATAAAGCTATCAGCTTCTGTGTGTCTTCTTGTACAGACAGAGTCAAACTGCCTGTAAGACCATAAAATAGAAACAGAAATAAGCCATTCAGCCCCTCAAGTCTGCTCTGTTATTCAATAGAATGATGACTGATTTAACATTCCTCACAATCACTTCCATCAGTTTTCATTATAATGCTTGATTCCCCTAATGATCAAGAATCTATTCACAAGGACTGTGCTCCCACAGGTCTCTCTGGCAAAGATTTCCAAAGACTCTCAACGCTGTGACAGAAGAATTTCCTCCTCATCTCAGTGTAAAATTGGTGCTCCTTTATTCTGAGATAATGGCCTCTGATGTTTCACTTTCCCATGAGGAGCAACATTGTCTCAGCATTTATTCTGTCAAGCCCGTAAGAATCCTATGATTTGATGAGATCATCTTTCATTCTTCTAAATTCCAGTCAGTAGAGTCTCAACCCTCAGAAGACAATCCTTCAGCACCAGGGATTATCCTAATGAACCTTCTCTGAGCTGCCTCCAATGAAATGATATCTTTCCTTAAATAAGGGAACCAAAACTGCTCACAGTGCTCCAGTTATCATCTCCCCAGCACCTTGTACAGTTGCAGTAAGACTTCCCTCCTCTTATACTCTAACCTCCTTCAAATACGGTCCCTGTTGTCCCTGGGTGCTAGCTTTCTGTGGTTCATGTACAAGTACTCCCAAGTCCATTCTGAAGAAGGGTCACTCAACCCAAAACGTTAACTCCGATTTCTCTCCACCGATGCTTCCAGACCTGCTGAGCTTTTCCAATAATCTCTGTTCTTGTTTCTGATTTACAGAATCCACAATTCTTTCGGTTTTTGTAACCCTAAATCTCTTTGTGTTGTAGTTTTCTGCAGTTTTTCTCCATTTAAATAATTTCTGTTCTTCTATTCTCCCTTCCAAAATGAACAGCTTCACATGTTCCCACATCATACTCTATTGGCTATCTTTTTGTCCACTCACATAATCTATCAAGATCTCTCCATCAACTGTTTGTACGCCTCTAATAATGCATCTTTTATAAAGTTTACTTCTAGCCTCACATGGTTGTTCTTCACAAATAGCAACATCTTTAAAAATGTCCATATTATAGAGGAGGTGTTGGGCATCTTAAAATACAGAAAGGTGGATAAATCCCTTTGATCTGATAAGGTGCTTCATAGAACTCTGTGGGAAGCTGGGCCCCTTGCTGAGATATTTGTATCATTGATAGTCACAAGTGAGGTGCCAGAGACTGAAGTTTTGCTAACGTGGTGCCACTATTTAAGAACGGTGGTAAGGAAAAGCCAGTGGTAAAGGAAAAGCCAGGGAACTAATTACCAGTGAGCCTGACATCAGTAGTGGGCAAGTTATTGGAGGGAATCCTGAGGGACAGGATGTGCATGTATTTGAAAAGGCAAGGACTGTTTAGGAATAGTCAACATGGCTTTGTGCATGGGAAATCATGTCTCACAAACTTGATTAGTTATTTGAAGAAGTTACAAAGAAGATTGATGAAGGCAGAGCAGGTGGTGTGATCTAAATGGACTTCAGTAAGGCATTCGACAAGGTTCCTTGGTTAGCAAGGCTAGATTAAATGGAATAAAGGAAGAACTAGCCATTTGGATACAAACCTGGCTCAAAGGTAGAAGACAGAGGGTGGTGGTGGAGGGTTGTTTTTTAGACTGGAGGCCTGAGTACCACAAGGATCAGTGCTGGGTCCACTACATTTTGTAATGGTAAAGGATTGTAGTAAATGATTTGGACGTGAACATAGGAAGTATAGTTAGTAAGTTTGCAGATGACACCAAAACTGAAGATGTAGTGGACAGTGAAGAATACAATGGGATCTTGACCAGATGGGCCAATGGGCTGAGAAGTGGCAAATAGAGTTTAATTCAGATAAATGTGAGGTGCTGCACTTTGGAAAGGCAAATCAGAGCAGGTCTTATACTCTTAGGAGTGTTACTGAACAAAGAGACCTTGGAGTCCAGGTTCATAGCTCCTTGAAAGTGGAGTCGCAGGTAGATAGGATAGTGAAGAAGACGTTTGATATGCTTTCCTTTATTGATCAGAGTATTGAATACTGGAGTTGGGAGGTCATGTTGCAGATGTACAAGACTTAGTCAGGCCACTTTTGGAATATTGTGTGCAATTCTGGTCTCCCTCCTATAGGAAGGATGTTGTGAAACTTGAAAGGGTTCAGATAGCATTTACAAGGATGTTGCCAGAGTTGGACAGTTTGAGCTATAGGGAGAGGCTGAATAGGCTGGGGTTAATTTCCCTGGACCATCGAAGGCTGAGGGGTGACCATATAGGGGTTTATAAAGTCATGAAGGGCATGAGTAAGGTAAATAGACAAAGTCTTTTCCCTGGGGTCAGGGAGTCCAAAACTAGAGGACATAGGTTTAAGGTGTGAGGGGAACAAGTAAAAAGGTACCTAAGAGGCAACATTTCCACGTAGAGGGTGGTATGTAAATGGAATGAGCTGCCAGAGGAAGTGGGGAGGCTGATACACTTACAACATTAAAAGGATGTCTGGATGGGTATATGAATAGGAAGGGTTTAGAGGGATATGGGCCAATTACTGGCAAATGGGCATAGATTAATTTAGGATATCTGCTCAGCATGGATGAGTTGGACTGAAGGGTTTGTTTCCATGCTGTACATACCTATGATTCTATGACTCTAAGCGACAGAAAACACAGATCCAGGTGTCATTGGGTTCCTTGATTATTCAGTTATATTTGGTTTGCTCTGTTTACAGATTTCTGCCGTGACATCTATCCCTTCAGTAAATGCTGTTTGCTCATAGATTTCAGAGTGTAAATCTTTCAGCCATAAGAGGAATTAAATATCTGCTGGGATTTGCTTTATAACTTTTAATCTAACATGAATAGAAATTGAATGAGTAATTTTCTTCTCACTAAGTGTTTTGTTCAAACTCAAATAGAATTTTCAGGTCGAATTTGAGCACACTCCTGCCAGCTAATTCCTCCATGGTGCTAATTTAAGTATCGTTTTTATATCATAATTGAATATTCTGTCTGAAACTTATTGGGAATAATCATTGGAATGACCATCTGGATACTGAAAGTAAAAATGTGTTCAATTCTCTTTGTGAGTATGACTCAAGCCAACATTATTAGACAATCCCCAAATTAATAGTAATTCAGCAACGGACTTCAGTCACATTCTCTTTCCTTCCATCCAAAGGCAATGTCCTCAGGTCATGTTCAGGAATGAAATTCTTTGAGAAACATCACAGAGGACAACAGGACGCAAGTTCAAGGCTGTGAATGGGTAAGATGTCAGGAAATATTTCCTTACTGAAAGACTCAGCAACAGCCGGAATGGATTGCCAGGAAGTGAGGCCGAGGCCAGGATATTGAGAAGGGGCTCACTGCTGAAAGGGGAGGAAGGTCAGGTCAATAAGGTCACATGAGCTGAGGGCTATTCTTTGCTTGAATCTGTCTTATGTTCTTGTATGAATTTTTAAAAAGGACATTTCAACAGGTTTAACAATATTATCACAAATCTTCGACACAGAGGCAAGCACTTCCAACTGAAATTAGTGCAAGATTGCTCTGCTTTGTTGATGTTTGTTTTTTTGTACAGATTCCTGTGTAAAAATCATCTTTTACCTTTTGTTTTGCCTGCATTGATGTAGTCCAGAAACACAGAATCCCACTGAAAAGAGGACAACTCAACCATCATCCTTCTCAAGTCTTCCATTACTTCTCTGTCTTCTATTAATTAGCCAATTCTCTAGCCCTGCTAACATAATACTCCCAACATCAGGGGCTCGTGTCTTATTAAATAAGCTGAACACGTGATACCTTATCAAATACCTTTTGAAAATCCGAATATATTGCATCGACTGGTTTCCTGTTTCTACCATGCTTGTTACCTCCTCAAAGAATTTAATAAACTTGTCAGGCATGATTTCACCTTCATGAAGCCATGCTGACCCTGTTTGATCATACTGTGTATTTCTAAATGCTCTGTTATTACCTCCTTCAAATAAAACCCTACTATTTTCCCAGTAATGGATGTTAAGCATCTGTGGGAAGAAACCAGAGTTAGAGTTTCACATCCAGTGATGCTTCTTCAGAACAGAAGTAAACCCTGCTTTGTCTCAACAGATGCTAACAGACTCGCTGAGTTTCTCCAGCAATTTCAGAACCAGTTCATTCTTTGATTTCTTGTTCTTTGTCACATTCTCTGTGGCTGTCTAGCTGGTACTGGTCCTTCCTTGATTGACCAATTCAACATCCAACCAGCTGCGAGTCCCTGAGCCTGAAGTGAATATGCATTTACAGAATTATATTTGCAGATACATTTTATTTTGCTCAGAAAATGCACAATCTGCAGGCAGTCAATGCAAGCAGTCAATACATGCAATATTTTGTAAATTCCACTTTGGAAATAGAACCAGTCTGACTCAAGATTGGGATACAGACAGACTCTAACTTTACACCTTTAATACATTGTTTGAGCTGAGATGTCACCTTTTGTGAGAAAACTTCAAAAAACTTCTGGGATTTTCATATTAATGAACTGAAACCTGAAACCTATTGTAAAAGGTGAAAGACTTAACAGCAATCTAGGTTTGTTCAATGTATCATTTCAGTTGCATGACACTGAAAACTTTTGTGATAAGTTCTGTGTCTTATGGTCCTGCACCACAACCACCTGATGAAGGAGCGTCGCTCCGAAAGCTAGTGCTTCCAAATAAACCTGTTGGACTATAACCTATAACCTGGTGTTGTGTGATTTTTAACTTTGTCCAACCCAGTCCAAAACTGGCTCCTCCACATCATAGGCAACATGAGTCAATGTACATATATAGAATACAGTAGTCAGAGTCTTTTTATAAGCTATCAGATGTGGTATCTGAATATAGGTCACATGAATAAGCATTTGTTTCTAAGATAAGTAGTCAGTACTTGAGGAGTCAGAGTCATAAAGCACAGAAACAGACCCATTGGTCCAACCAGTCCATGCTGACCAAGTCTCCCAAACTAAACTTGTCCCACATAGAATCATAGATTTACAGAGTCATAGAGTCACAGAGTCATAGAGTCTGAAAGTCTTAGAGTCTGGGTGTCTTAGAGACTTAGAATCTGAGAGTCATAGGGTATTAGAGTCATAGAGACATAGAGTATTAGAGTCATAGAATATTAGAGTTATTGAGTATTAGAGTCCTAGAATCTTAGAGTCATAGAGTATTAGAGTCATAGAGTCATAAAGTATTAGAGTCATAGGGTGTTAGAGTCATAGAGTTATGGAGTATTAGAGTCATAGAGTCACAGAGACATAGATTCATAGAGTTCTGGAGTCATAGACACAGAGAGCCATGGAGTTATAGAGTCATAAAATCAGAGTCTTACAATCATAGAGTCATAGAGACGTACAGCATGGATACAGACCCATCTGTCTAACTCGTCCACGCTGACCAGATATCCTAACCTAATCTAATCCCATTTGCCAGCACTTGGCCCATATCCCTCTAAACCCTTGCTATTCATATACCCATCCAGATGACTTTTACATGCTGTAATTGTACCAGCTTCCACCACTTCATCTGGAAACACATTCCATACAAGCACCACCATCTGTGTGAAAAAGTTGCCTCTTAGGTCCCTTTTAAATCTTTCCCCTTGCACCCTAAACCAATGTCATCTAGTTCTGGACTCCCCCCATCTCAGGGAAAAGACCTTGTCTATGTACCCTATTCATGCCCCTCATGATTTGATAAACATCCATAAGGTCACCCCTCAGCCTCCAATGCTCCAGGGAAAACTTGCCTGCATTTGGCCTAATCCCTCCAAACCTTTCCAATTCATGCACCTGGAGTTTGGTGGGGTGGAAGGGAAGGTCCAGGGGCCTTGTTGCATTGGGAGGGGTGGGGTTCAAGGGTGGAGATGTGAGAAGTGGTGGAGATGCATCAGCGACCACGCAGGAAAGAGAATTGTGGTCTTTGAAGAAGGAGGCCATCTGGAATGTTCTAGGCTGGAATTGATCTTCCTGGGAGCAGATATGGTGGAGGCAGAGGAATTGGGAATAAGGGAAAGCATTTTTCCAGGAGACAAGGTGGAAGGAGGTGTAGTTCATATACCTGTGGGAGTCCATGGGTTTGTAGTAGATGTCCGTGTTGAATCGGTCGCTGGAAATGGAAATGGAGAGGTCCAGGAAGGGGAGGGAGATGTCCGAGATGGTCCAGGCGAACTTGAGGTCAGGATGGAATGTGTTGGTGAAGTTAATAAACTGTTCAACCATCTCATGGGAGCACGAGGTACTGCCAATGCAGTCATCGATGTAGCGGAGCAACAGGTGGGGGATGGTGCTAGTGGAGCTGCAGAAGATGGTGTGTTCCACATACCCAACGAAGAGGCAAGCACAGCTGGGGTCAATGAGGGTGTCCATGGCAACCCCTTTGGTCTGGAGGAAGTGGGAGGATTGGAAGGAGAATTTGTTGAGGGTGAGGACCAGTTCAGCCAGATGGACGAGGGTGTCAGTGGAAGGGTACTGGTTGGGACGGCATGAGAGGAAAAAATGGAAGACTTGGAGGCCTTCGTCGTGGAGGATGGATGTGTACAGGGACTGAATATCCGTGGTGAAGATGAGGCAGTGGGGGCCGGGGAATGAAAAGTCATGGAGGAGGTGGAGGGTGTTGGTTGTGTCCCAAATGTAGGTGGGGAGACCCTGGACCATGGGGGATAGGACTGTGTCAAGGGATGCAGAGGTAAGCTCGGTGGGGCAGGAGCAGGCTGAGAAAATGGGTTGACCGGGGCAGTCAGGTTTGTGAGTTTTGATTCTGTTCCTTCGATGCTGCCTGACCTGCTGTGCTTTTCCAACACCACATTCTCGACTCTGATCGCCAGCATCTGCAGTCCTCACTTTCTCCTATCCATGCACCTATCCAAATGGCTTTTAAATGTTGTAACTGTACCTCATTTACCACTTCTTCTGGCAGTTCATTCCACATACAAACCAGCCTGTGTGTGAAAAAGTTGCCCCTCAGCTCCCTTTTAAATCTTTCTTCTCTGACCTTAATCTTATGTCCTCCCCCATCCTCGGGAAAAGGCCTTTGCTGTTCAGCTTATCTCAACTACAAAACTCATTATTTGTATATAAGCTATTGTAATCAATAAATTGCTAATACCAGCATTTAACCCACAATCTCTACCACTTGGAAAGATAAGGGCAGCATATGGATGGGAACACCACCACCACCAAGTTCCCCTCCAAGCCATTCACCATCCCACCTGAACATAAATCAGCTGTTCCTCCCTGGACCTCCCTCCATCCATCTCAAATGTCACCTCACATGTATCTACACCAGATACACAGGAGATGTTCGAGAAAGCAGCTCACCATCTTCTCAAAGGCAAGTAGAATGGGCAGTAAGTGCTGGCCCAGGCAGCGAAGCCCCTAATCCATGAAAGTACATCAGAGAGTTAAAGTGAGGACTCAGAATGTCGGTGGAGGAGAGGTGACACCAAACGGCAGCAAGTTACGTTCCAGCAGCAATGGGGCAGCGAATGCGCTCAGGCCTGACCACCAGGCCCGTGGGTCATGACAATGTGCTTAACATGAAGGACTTTAACGCTGAACACTTGTTCTTTATTCCTTTATTTTTCTGCCTTTATATTCTATGTTTTGGTTTATTTTCTATGTTATAAGATGGTGCTGGAGAGTGGCGACACTATACAACACTTTTCACCATGCTTTGTAACAAATACATGCGACAATAAGTAAATAAATCAAATTAAAGGCATACTTGCCTTCATCGAGGGCATTAAGTATAAAAGTTGGCAAGCCATGTTGTAACTGTGTAAATCCTAGGCCACATTTGGAGCATCGTGTGTAGTTCTGGTCACCACACTCTACGAAGGATGAGGAGGTTTTGCACAGGGCGCAAAAGAGGTTTAACAGGATGTTACCTGGATTGGAGTGCATGAACTATAAGGAGACGTTAGACAAATTTGGATTGTTTCTGCTTGATTGTCAGAGGCTGAGGGGTGACATGATAGAAATATATAAAACTATGACAGGCATGGATAGGGTGGAGAGTGGAGGTCTCTTTCCCAGGGTGAAAATATCAAAAACTCAAGGTTTAAAATGAGAGGGGAAAGTTTAAAGGAGAAATGTGAGGTAGGTTTTTTTACACTGAAGCGTGTTTCCGTGCTACATCTCAATGACTCTATGGTAGAAGTACATACAGTAGCAATGTTTAAGAGACTTTCAGACAGACACATGAACAGCCAGTGAATAGAGGGATATAGACCAATATATAGATAATGTAGTTAGCTGACAGCTTTGCCCCATAGCAGGGGAGTCCAGAACTAGAGGGCATAGGTTTAAGGTGCAAGAGGACAGATACAGAAGGGTCGAGAGGGGCAATTTTGTTTCTCACAGAGGGTAGTGAGTGTCTGCAACAAGCTGCCAGAAGTAGTGGTGGAAGCGAGTACAATTTCATCATTTAAGTAACATTTAGGCAGGTGCAAGGATGAGATAGGCATGGAGGGACCAAACACAGCAAACTGGGCTCATTAAAATTGTGAAACCTGGACAGCATGGGCAATTTGGGCCAAAGGGCCTGTTTCTGTGCTATAGGCCTCTATGGTTCTATGTGCAGGCAGATGGGATGACTTTAGAATGGCATTATAGTCAGCACAAGCATAATGGGCCGAAGGGGCTGTTCCTATGCTGTACTGTTCTGTGTTCTATATTTTGTGTACTTGGGGAATGAGGCACATTTTTAAAAAAAACATTATCCAGTGGCTCCTGCTTTTTGGTTCTTGGCCAAAAACAGTATTGGGCCTTGCTGCAAATCCCATTACACATCCCAACAATCACTCCAGCTGCATACGTCGGGAGTGGGAGTGAAGCGGCTGCTTTACCAACAGCCAGGGTGAGTACTTCGGGGAAACAGAGGCTGCCAAAAAGAAACAAATACAAACTTTACAAAAGAAAGAGAATGTATTAGCTAGGAATGGCATTATATATGGTTTCTCAATTTACCATCAAGTGAATTTAGAGAGATTGGACAAAGATCCAACAGCTATGATGTAAAAATCTGATTCATTTTATTTCCATGGTTTCAAACCAGACCACAGCTATAAAATGTTCTGGCTGGTGCTATTACGGGCCAAAAGTAATAAGAGAACTACAGAGCTGGACAGAAGTTTCATTTTAATGGCTAAATGCAAAGTTACAATTTCTGTACACTTGCTTTGAAAATGGAGGCCACTTTGTGTAAAATCAGTGAGGTTTTTTTCCCCCTTTTCCTTACTTGAACATTTTAAACAATTCAAAAAAAGAAATGTGCAAAGAACTCAGTCTGTTATAAGCAATTAAAATGGTTGGTAGAATAAAGTCAAAACTCCTCACTCATGAAATCATAAAGTCATTACCACAATCCTACACAGTTTTTAATAAGATTCTAAACTGAAAGTCAAAGGTCGAATGTCCAAAACAGTGCCCTGGTTGAACAGATTAAGTTTAGAACACTGTCTATTGTGTTTATATGAGATTACAAATACTTCGCCTGCCACCAATGCTGCCAAACTTGCTATTTTCTAAAAATGTCAAGTTTAATTAGGAGTCCAGTTGAAGTGGCTGTTTGAAATTGCTGTCTGGGAAGTTCTATAAGGTGAAAGCACAGCTGAGACAGATAGGTATTGAAGTGGTGACTAAACCATACCTGGAATAAATCTTCACAATTTTCTTTGCAACTGTTTGAAACATGTCTTGTCAATTCTCATTAGGAGTGACAGCTCCTTCAGATGTGAGCAGTGTTACTGATCAGCTGGATTAACAGTCAAATAAAAGTTAGAAAAAACTGTGGATGTTGGCAATCTGTAAAAAAAACAAAGTGCTGGAGAAACTCAGCAGCTCTGGTGGAATTATGGAGAGACACAGAGTTAATGTTTCAAATCCAAAGACTTCTTCAGAAGTGAAAGAGGCTAGAAAATAGAGCAGCTAGCTGGATAAACAGGTTGCTTATTCTCCTGTATCAACATTTTTAAAACATTTTCTTTATTTACTTGAGGATGGATGTCACTGGCTGAGCCAGCATTTATTGCCCATCCCTAGTTACTCCTTGAGAAGGTGGGGGTGAGCTGCCTTCTTGAACCGCTGCAGTCCATGGGCTGTAGGTAGACCCACAATATCTCTCAGGGAGGGAGTTCCAGGATTTTGACCCAGTGACACTGAAGGAATGGTACTATATTTCCAAGTTCAGGATGGTGTAATAATGTGGAGAATTCAGATCAGCCAGGATGGCAACTGAATGGTGAAACAAGCTCAATGGGTCGAGTGGCCTAATCTGGTTCCTTACTTGATTATAATTCTGAAACTCAGTTTATAAAATGTTTTTAAAAGTTTCAAAATTGTTACTAAGTTACAAGGTTACAAGGTGGCATCATGGTAATGTCACTGGATTGGAATCCAGAATCTCAGGCTGATGGTCTGGGCACATCAGTTGAATGATGAAATAAAATTCAACAAAATATGGAATTAAAAAATTAGTTTCCTGACTATGTAACCATTATGGGTTGTTATAAAAGCCTATCTTGTTCAGTAATGAAGGAACAGCTATCATTCCAAATAAGGATAGCATGTAGCCAGAATCCATTATCAATTCCTAATTTCCCCATGAGGAGGTGCTAGTGAGCCTCCTCCTTGAATGAGCTAATGGCTCATTTACAGGAGGAGTTACATGTTCCTGTGGGTTTGGTGTTATTGAGTATGTCAAACTGGCATGTTTCTGTCACCAAAGGACATTAATAAAGCACATGTACTTTTATGTCAATCCAGTCATCTTGCCCTCCTACACCCTCACCTCTTGATCATTTGCTCTTAGTTTGTCTGTGTAATGTGCCAAAATGCCTTGGGGATGTTTGAACCTAGGAATACGACAGTTACTGCTGTAAAAATTGAGTAGGGCTTTGCCCCTAGTGATGGCCATGCACTGTGAAGGTACACTTTGTGTTTCTCAGGAGGCCTGGTTTGGAATTCCAGGCGAGAAATGTCAAGGAATGCATGTGGAAATGGCAAAACAAAATGTTACTAAAATGTGAATGAGAAACTTGGAAGTATCTGCACACAGCAGAGTTTCTTAGTGTCTTCTAGTTAAGTGAAGAGTGTGGTCATAAATGAATTGTTTAATCAGATTATAAAGCTACTCACTGTGAAATCTGAGTGTGCTCCTCATCAGTATATTTTCTTACAGTTCTTATGAAAATGCACAAATTGATAATGGGTAACACAACATTTCTAACATTTAAAATGCCAAGGCGCTGGCTACTGCTGCTTCCTTACTTTGGCTAACATTTGTACATGATACTCTTACTCATTTGTTACTTGCAAATTATCAAGTTACAAGCTCAGGTTTTATATCATATTAGGACCCAACAATTGTTTATTTCATCTTCAGTTTTCTTTGAATATGTGAAATGCCGAGAGATGTTGAGGTCAAAAGGCAGTATCATAATGCTATTTGAAAGGTGAAGTACTGTCCTTCAGCTTATATGAAGTTTAGTCATAAAGATGTACAACATGGAAACAAACCCTTTGGTCCAACTCATCCATGCCGACTAGATATCCTAATCTAATCTAGTTCCATTTGCCAGCACTTGGCCCATATCCCTCTAAAACTTTCCTACTCACATACCCATCCAGATGCCTTTTAAATGTTGTAATTGTACCGGCCTCCACCACTTCCTCTGGCAGCTCATTCCATACATGCTTCTTTGATAAGAGAGAGGTGACCAAATTCAGGGATGTATTTGGGGCAGATGTTGTATAATGTTGTATTGTGGTGGAAAATAAAAATGACAGTTAATTGGAAGTTCAAGATGAGGCTTTTGGATTCTCATATTTTTTAACATAACAAGAATCTGCTTCACTTTAGATTCATTATCCAAGAGAGGTTCAGGCTGGTGCAGCTGCTAGTGAAGCAGTTCATCCTTTTACTGTGAAGAGTTACACTGACATTTCCTCGACGTAGAAACTTGCAAAGTGAAAGGTAAGGCATGATGGTCTTTTCTCTGAAGCAAACACTGAGCTTTTAAAGAGGGAAGAACAGTGACTAAGATTTCACAGTCTCTCTTCCTGCATTTCCCTCTGCTTGTTCTCTTAGGTAATACTTTAGAAGAGGTGATTTTTTAAAAAAAATTCTGATTCAACTCTTGTGAAATTGAACCCAGATAGAAAATCAATTCATTGGAATTTTGAAGATTAGTTTTCCACATCCTCTTAGGAAATACATAACTGCAGAGTTAACAATCCGAGCACAAAACTGTCCATCTGTCTGCAAAGGAACAGAAAATTCCCGGCCAAAACATCACCTTGAATTCAGAGCCTTGCATTCTCATTCTCTGCTTTCAGAATGAAAACAATGTTAAATGGTTTATTTGGGGAAAGAACCTTCCCTGTACTAACCCTGTCCTAACTACTGGAAACGTTACGTGTTCTTTTCTTGATACTCGTCCTATAAACCAGCTCTCCATATCCTAGTGACATGTGAAGACCTGGTAATCCGTTTCACCTGTAAACAAGACAAATATGTTTTTTTACAATGAATCTGAAGATACATCTCAATAACATGACCTTATTCTACTCATTCTTGTTTCTACTCAACTTACACTCTGGTGCATGTCTGATGGTTATACAATGTTCTCTTGGATTGGCATTGCTGATTATTCCCATGAGCAAGGTGTCCTCTTCGATCACTTGCTTATCAATATGGACATATACAATAGTGTGAGGAGAGGCTGTCACATAGAGGTCATCGTTGTGCATACCAGATAGGGTGACTAATAATCGCTCTGTACTACAGAACCTGAAAATTGCTGTAAAGTAATACAATTTGTCAAGCTGTTCGTCTTGCTGTCATCAAAACATTCACAAGAAGATTAATGTAAAGGGAAACAACATTGTATATGAAATGAAAAGAGAGTGCTGATTAGTTGGCAAGTATACTCTGATTGGCAGAGCCCATGGAGAATGCATCAGGTCGATGAGTGAGAATTAACTGCCAACATACCGTGATCTTATCTGCATCCTCATGGTATTTCTCCTAAGGCAGGCTAATAAACATTTCAGTGAGTCAGCATCGATTGTAAACCATCAATCTGGTTTACTTTGCACAAATTACAGTTTTGGAGGAGAAGACCATTTTCAATTAACTCTATTCCAATTCCTGTTCCTTATCAGAATACAGAAAATAAATGTATCTGGTGATCAACTCAGTTAAGGGTAAAATGCTCATTAAAATTATGGAAGCTCATATTAGTATGTTCATTCTTATCATTGGTTGTGATAGAAATATTACCAACGTTAATTAATTTATCTCTCATTGGATCAAATTGGATCAATGTTAATGGTAGTTTTGAATTGGTTCTCCCATTTGAACAATTTTTTTATTCATCTGTGGGGCTTGGGCATCACTGGCTGATAGGTCGGAGGGGAAGGTGGAGTGGATAGGTGGAAAGGAAAATTGACAGTTGGGACAGGTCATGAGGATAGTGCTGAGCTGGAAGTTTGGACCTGGGGTAATGTGGGGGAAGGGGAAATAAGGAAACTGATGAAGTCCACATTAATGCCCTGGGGTTGAAGTGTTCCGAGGTGGAAGATGAGGCGTTCTTCCTCCAGGTGTCAGGTGGTGAGGGAGTGGTGGTGGAGGAGGCCCAGGACCTGCATGTCCTCGGCAGAATGGGAGGGGGAGTTGAAATGTTCGGCTATGGGGTGGTGTGGTTGATTGGTGCAGATGTCCCAGAGATGTTCTCTAAAGCGCTCTGCAATTAGGCATCCAGTCTCGCCAATGTAGAGGAGACCACATCGGGAGCAACGAATGCAGTAAATGACGTGTGGACATGCAGGTGAAACTTTGATGGATGCGGAAGGTTCCTTTGGGGCCTTGGACAGAGGTGAGGGTGGAGATGTGGATGCAGGTTTTGCAATTCCTGCAGTCTAGCATCTGCAATGCTCACGTTCGCCTCTTATTGGTGATGGTCATTGTCTGGCATTTGTGTGGTGCGAATGTTACTTGCCACTTGTCAGCCCAAGCCTGGATATTGTCCAGAGCTTGCTGCATTTGAGCATGGATTGTTTCAGTATCTCAGAAGTCCTAAATGATGCTGAACACAATGCAATCATCAGCAAACATCCCCACTCCTGACTTTATGACAGAGGGAAGGTCATTGATGAAGCATCTGAAGATGGTTGGGCCCAGGACACTATCCTGAGGAACTCCTGCAGAGATGTCCTGGACCTAAGATGACTGACCCTCCAACAACCACAACCATCTTCCTCTGTGTCAGGTATGACTCTAACCAGAGGAGTGTTAGTCCCCTGATACTATTGATTCCGGTTTTGCCAGGGGTCCTTGATGCCACACTCGGTTGAATGCAGCCTTGATGTCAAGGCTGTCACGCTCCCCTCCCCTCTGGAATTCAGCTCTTTTGTCCATGTTTGAACCAAAACTGTAATGAGATCAGGAGCTGAGTGGCCCAGGCAGAACCCAAACTGGGTGTCACTGAGCAGATTATTGCTGAGCAGGTAGTGCTTGATAGCTCTGTTGATGATACTTTACTAATGATTGAGAGTAGACTGATTGGGCGGTGATTGGTCAGGTTGAATTTGACTGGCTTTTTGTATATGGGATTTACCTGAGCAATTTTCCACGTTGTTGGGTAGATGCCAGTGTTGTAACTGTACTGGAAGAGCTTAGCTAGGGAGCAGCTCTAGAGCACACATCTTCAGTACTATGGCTAAAGGTCTGGAGCACACATCTTCGGTACTATTGTTGGAATGTTGTCAGGGCCCATCGTCTTTGCAATATCCAGTGCTTCCAGCTGTTTCTTGATATCACATGGAGTGAATCAAATTGGCTGCTGTAATGCTGGGGTCGATGCCCTCCTACACTCTCCATTGAAGCAGGGTTGATCCCCTGGCATGATGGTAATGGTTGAGTGGGGGATGTGCCAGGCCATGAGATTACAGACTGTGCTGGAGTATAATTCTGCTGCTGCTGATAGCCCACAGCATCTCATGGATGCCCAATCTTGAGTTGCTCGATTTGTTTAAAGTCTGTCCCATTTAGCACAGCGATAGTGCCACACAACACGATGGAGGGTTTTCTTAATGTGAAGGTGGGACTTTGTCTCCACAAGGACAGTGCGGTGGTCACTCTTACTGATACTGTCATGGACAGATGCTCCTGCAGCTGGCAGATTAGTAAGGATGAGGTCAAGTATGTTTTTCCCTCTTGTTGGGCAACTACCTGGGCAACTCCCTATTAACTGTATCCCACTGCGCCAGCACCTCTGCTAGGTCTGTCCTGCCGGTGGGACGGGACATATCCAGGGATGGTAATGGTGATGTCTGAGGTGTTATCTGTAAGGTATGATTCCGTAGGAATGATTATGTCAGGCTGTTGCTTGACTAGGCTGTGAGACAGCTCTCCCAATTTCAGCACAAGTCCCCAAATGTTGGTGAGGAGGACTTTTCATGATTCCAACATGTATAACATAATGCCTCCATTAAATGTTGCATATTAAATGCTGCAACTAAATAACTGCTGCTGACATTCAGAAAGAAAAGTGTTTGAAACTTCTCCTTTTCACGAATGACCGCTGGGAGAAATTCTGGTGACTGTTTGTAACGTTAAATTGAAATATAAAGCTAGGCACAAAACAGTAGCCAGCCCTGTTAACCAGGCAGAGGACAGGTTTAATTTCTTTTCATTTCTTGGTCTTGATCTTTTCTTCTAGCATTAACAAAGATTATTTTTTGTGATGTGAGAATGATTTGGAGCCATAAGCATAAAGCAGCCTCATGCTGTGTTTCTGATGCTGTACAGCTCCTTTCAGATACACAATAAAATGATAAAATGAATAGTGGGGAGTACAGTCACATTCAAACTGTTGTGTGATGTTTACAAATTTCATATTAAATCACAACAGTTCTGTACACAAAGGAAACTACACAGTTCCAATTGAACAAAGTGTCCTTAAACCAGAGTGCAGCTACCTGATCCATTTTAATATTGCAATCTAAGAGTTGGCTCTAATGCAATTACACTAAATCCCATCTAATCTCCTTGCCAATCATCGTGAAACTTCACCTTTCAGTACTCAGCTGTTAATTGTTAAACATTTGCACTGTACATCCAGCCAGATGATGACAGAGGCACTACAGATATCAATGTCAATAGCTTTTATGAGTAAGGGGTGGGTGATAAGCATTACAGGAAAGTGCTAAAGGATTATTTTAACAGAAATTACATGAAACAGCTTTAAGACACTGAATCATTCCTGAAAAATGATATGCTGTTGATGAGCACAATAACAGGGTTTGAAAGAACTTAGACGAGGAGAAAAAGGCCGTGAACAAAATATTTCAGATATTGGAAACTGATAAACAAAGAAAGAAACTAATGAAAGCCCTCTGAAGTTTGGGAGAATGACTGCCCTGAGCTGAAACTCACTGACCTTCGAAACCTTGGCACCTTTTCCTGGATATTCTGGTAGATCATGTGATATCACTTTTGAGTAACAATTTTTTAGGATCTACTTTAAAATTACTTTGCACTTGTGTTCCATTAGGTGAGTAAATAGGATAATATTCCATATGAAAATAATATGGCCTTTCTTATTCACTCATGGGATGTGAGTATTGCTGGCTTGTCCAACATTTATTGTCCATCATTAATTGCCCAGAGGGCAGCTCAGAATCAACCAATTTACTGTGGATCCAAATTCAGATGTAGGCCACATGTGTATCGAGCATTGATGGCATATTTCCCTCCTTAAATGTCATGTGAACCAGATGGGTTTTACAACAGTCCCAAAAAAACAGGGTGGCATAGTGGCTTAGTGGTTAGGGCTGCAGCTTCACAGCGGCATGGATCTGGGTTCGATTCCAGCCTCGGGCAACTGTCTATGTGGAGTTTCCCTCTGGGTGCTTCAGTCTCCTCCCACTGTCCAAAAATGCATAGGTTAATTGGATTGGCCATGCCACATTGCCTATAGTGTGCAAGTTAGGTAGATTAGCCATGGGAAATGCGTGGGTAAGGGCGTGAATCTTGGTGAACTGGTCTTTGGAATGTCAGTGTGGGCTGAATGGCCTTTCTCCATACTGCAGGGATTCTATGATTTACTAAGTTCAAATTTGGCCATCTGATATCGTTGGAATTGAACATACATCTCCAGAATGTTTGGTCGCGTTCTGGATCCAGTTGCAATTTTCACCTTGTCTTTGCCATTTATTACATTCATATACATTTCTACAGTCACTTCAAGATCCTTTTATCATTCATTCATTTTCCAGGACTGTGTAGTTTGAGCTTTTCAGACATTTCCTCAGGAACGCATTGCTTGTGATGATTCAATCACATTTCTCTCTGAACACTTCCCAATGCATTTTATTACTTTTGAAGTGTTGTGATTGCAGAGTCTTCCAAATCTCCAACACTGGCCCAGGGCGTTTTCCTTTGCCAGTTTGAACTGAGCCAGTTGGGTGGATGGTCAGTTCTATGGGAACAAGGGATGCCATCCTGGCCACGAGAGTCACATGACCCCAAGGGCTGCTGACCCAAAGAGTTGGCATTTCTGCCACCTCAGCAATCCCACCCATTGTGAAGAGAATACAAAATGGTCTTTGACTGAGGAGGACTAAATGCTGAAGTTAGGCACCAGAAAATGGAAAATGAAAGTAAATGACAGTGGACATGTGACATTCTGCAATGCTGTTACAACACCTATCGCTGGCCAAAGTAGTAAGTAAAAATTTGGGAATAATTGATGAAGTATCAGAATGAGAAATCATCCATTCCTGGTCTCTATGGATAAACACAAAGAAACTGTGGTAGTGGGTACAAGTCAATTTCTTTGAAATGGAGAAGAAAGAGGATTTTGTTTTGCTCAATAATTATAACAAATGGCTAAATGTTGAATCAATGTGCAATAATACAAGTACCAAAACTATTGTGGTCTTCAAGATGTTGGTTTGCAACTTATGGGTTGCTACAGGTTTTGATGTCAGACGATGACCAATTTAGGTCAGAAGATTCTGAAATATTTCTGAGTAAGAACGAAGTTAGATACATGCTAATCCCAATGGATCAGCCATCATTGAAAAGTACGACAGAAGGAAGTGGACAGATTGTGAACAGGCCTTTTCAGAAAACTTTGCTGAACATCAAGCTCAGTATCAGATTCAAACCGGGCACGGTTGGCATTTATTGTCGATCCATAACTGTCCTTGAACTGAGCGCCTTGATCAGCCATTTCAGCAATCAATCAGCTTACTAGGAGTCAGGAGTCACATGTAGGCCACATCAGGGGAGGAGGACAGAGGATATTAGTGAACCAAATTGGTTTTCACAATGAATTACAATGGTTGGCATTAGCCGAACTTTTCATTTCATAATTTTTCCTGAGTTCAAATTGCACCATCTGCTAGAATGGGATTTAAACCTATATCCCCATAACATTAGACTGAAACTCTGGATTATTAGCTCAGAGACATTATCACAGCATGACCATCTCTGCTTCAGATATTGTTTTTTACTTATTTTTTTTATATTCATTTTTACGGGATGTGGGCGTTGTTGGCTGGGCCAGCATTATTTGCCCGTCCCTACTTGACCCTTGAGAAGGTGGGGGTAAGCTGCCTTCCTGAATCACTGCAGTCCATGTGCTGTAGGTAGACCCACAATGCCGTTAGGGAAGGAATTCCAGGATTTTGACACAGTGACAATGAAGGAACGGTGAAATATTTCCAAGTCAGGATGGTGAGGGGCTCAGAGGGGAGGTTACACGGAGTGGTGTTCCCGTGTACCTGCTGCCCTTGTCCTTCTAGATGGAAGAGATCGTGGGTTTGGAAGGTACTGTCAGAGGATCTTTGGTGAGCTTCTGCAGTGCATCTTGTAGATGATACACACTGCTGCTACTGAACGTTAGTGGTGGAGGGAGTGGATGCTTGTGGATGTGGTTCCAATCCAGGGGTCTGCTTTGTCCTGGATGGTGTTGAGCTTCTTGAGTGTTGTTGGTGCTACCCCCATCCAGGCAAGTAGGGAGTATTCCATCACGCCCCTGACTTGTGCCTTGCAGATGGTGGATAGACTACAAGTGTCAGGAGGTGAGTTACTTACTGCAGTATTTCCAGCCTCTGACCTGCTCTTGTAGCCACTGTGTTTACACGGTGAGTCCAGTTGAGCTTCTATCAATGATAACCCCCAGGATGTTGGTAGTAGGGGATTCAGTGATGGTAACACCATTGAATGTCAAGGGGTAGTGGTTAGTTTGTCTCTTATTGATGATGGTAATAGGCTGGCATTTGTGTGGCACAAATTTTACTTGCCATTCATCAGTCCAAGCCTGGACATTGTAATTGAACATAGATTGTTTCAGTATCTGAGGAGCCGCGAATGGTGCTGAAAATTATGCAATCATTGGTGAACATCCCCACTTCAGATCTTATGATGGTGGGGAAGGTCATTGATGAAGCAGCTGAAGATGGTTGGGCCTAGGGCACCACCCTGAGGGACTCCTACAGAGATGTCCTGGAGCTGAGATAACTGACCTCCAACAACCACAACTAGCTTCCTATGTTGATGTTGATTTGGTGAGGTTGCAATCTGGCAACCTTTGTACCTGTACTGTTTTACATTTTAATGGAAAAGTTGTGTTTTTTTTTAATGTGGAGTGTGTATATTATAATACAAGATCAGAATATTTTGTGACATTATCCTTGTTCTGCCATCTCTATTGGAGAAGTGTAAATAAAGTTAAAACAATGATGGCTGCTTGCTGTGTATCTTCATGGTAACCTGACTTGGTACAATACACATCCCAGATTTTAAGGCTCTAATTGTTATTATATTATACAATTGTTATTATATTAACAGCTTTTTTGTTAAATTCTCATTTATGTTGCTGTAAAGAACCACAAAATAAAATATCTTCCAAGTCTTCCAGAAATGCTTCTTCAGAAGCAGTTTACTGAATAAACACTAATGTGTTGGCTCCCGTTAACAACTTGGATTGAGAAGTTAAAAATCACACAACACCAGGTTATAGTCCAACAGGTTTAATTGGAAGCGCACTAGGTTTCGGAGCGACACTCCTTCATCAGGTGATTGTGGAGTGTTCGATCGTAACACAGAATTTATAGCAAAACTTTGCAGTGTGATGTAACTGAAATTATACATTGAAGAATTGATTGTCTGTTAAGCCTTTCATCTGTTAGAAGGCTTAACAGACAATCAATTCTTCAATGTATAATTTCAGTTACATCACACTGCAAATTTTTGCTATAAATTCTGGGTTACGATCGAGCCCTCCACAATCACCTGATGAAGGAGCGTCGCTCCGAAAGCTAGTGTGCTTCCCATTAAACCTGTTGGACTAAAACCTGGTGTTGTGTGATTTTTAACTTTGTACACCCCAGCCCAAAACCGGCATCTCCGAATCATGGATTGAGAAGATCATCGACGAATATGCTAAACATGCAAATGTTAATCAAATGACAAAACAACTCTGAAGCAAAGCAGTTTGAGACCATTTTTTTCAAGATGTCTCGTTCCATATCATCTGATATCAGATCAGATATTGCTTACAGATTCAGGAAGCATTCTTAAATGATTGTGTGCAAAATTACAATTACTTTCTAAATGTATCCTTAAATGACCAGTTTGTATCAGTAAATCATGATAACATAGCATGCTTCAGAAGCTGCTCCACAATTAGCTACTGATGCCTCTTCAGCTAGTGGATGTAAAATTCAGCTTGTTTCAGACTGGATACTGTTGTTTCCTTGAAAATTCAACACAGAATGCTGTTGATGCAGAACTGTACACAGCAATGCTGACATTGTCAGAAATCACATGACTCATGGTTTTAGTCCAACAGATTTATTTGAAATCATAAGCTTTCAGAGGGTAACCCCTTCTTCAAGTAATGAAGGAGCAGCGCTCCGAAAGCTTGTGATTTCAAATGAACCTGTTGGACTATAACCTTGAGTCGTATGATTTCTGACTGTGTCCAACCCAGTCCAACATCGGCACTTCCACCCCCACCTCCACCTCCATGCTAGCACAGTACATCTCCTTTCATGTGCAGTGGGCATGAATTGGCTCACAAGATGCAGGTGATTGACAGGACATGAACTCATTTCAGATTCGATACTTGGTCATCTGAAGGAAGTAATCCCATTGTCCCAGAGCTGTGACTGGATTTATAATCCATTGTCTGGAGAGAGTTATGTTTCACTAGGCAATGTTTCACATTTTGATGTGCCTGATCTTTTTAAGTATACAAAGTTAAACTGAATACCTGACACCCAGTCAAATCAAGGACATCACAGTTAAGAATCTAAAAGTCAGGCTTGGATTTTTTTATTTGTTTGCTTTCCTCAGTAATATAGCTACTTGTCTGCTTTCTGTAAACCAAAGCCAATGACTTGTCTTACCTGTCAGCTGGAATAATGAGCTGGTGCACCTCTCACCATCCTGACCAGGCAATTCACCAACAGGACTCACACCTTTTTCAGAAGCATAGCTTATGTCCCTAATTTACAGCTTATGATGTTCGTTTGAGTTTCCTGTCTCGGTAATTGAGATAATGATGAAAATATAGACATTTCTATGCTGCAAAAACTTTATCTTGCCTCCAGAAGACCCCAAGTAATCAGGATTTGGAGATGCCGGTGTTGGACTGGGGTGTACAAAATCACACAACACCAGGTTATAGACCAACAGGTTTAACTGGAAGCACTAGCTTTCAGAGCGTCGCTCCTTCATTAGGTGGTTGTGTCTTACAATTGTGTCCTCCACAACCACCTGATGAAGGAGTGGCACTTTGAAAGCTAGTGCTTCCAGTTAAACCCGTTGGACTTTAACCTGGTGTTGTATGATTTTTAACAAAGTAATCAGCGCAGAATTAGACCAGTCAGCCTGTCTAGTCTGCTCCACCATTCAATCATGGCTGATAGGTTTCTCAACCCCATTCTCCTGCCTTCTCCCCATAACCACTGAACCCCTTACTCATCAAGAACCTATGTATCTCTGTCTTAAACACATTCAATGACTTAGACTCTCCAGTCCTCTGCAACAATGAGTTTCACAGTATCACCACCCTCTGGCTGAAGAGATTCCTCATCTCAGTTCACTTAAATGCATGTCTCTTTATGATTTGGAGGTGCCAGTGTTGGACTGGGGTCTTGATCAACCACCTGATAAAGGAGCAACCACCTGGTGTTGTGTGATTTTTAACTTTGTCTCTTTACGGGTTTTTTTACAAAATGCTCGTAAAATAATTGCTTTTTTTGAAGGTCTGATTTTCCACCAATAATGATCTGCGCTGGAAATTTTAATGATTCAGTGCAAAATGTTGCCAATTTATAAAAGTATGTATTTTTGAAGACGGGGATCAGCATCCTGACATGTGGACTACACTTGTAATGTTGCCAGTTTTCGGTCCATACCATTCATTATCAACAAGAGGAAAACGATGCCATCTGGAAACAAATCTTCAAACACAATTTCGGTGAATAGTGCTCATTAATGGGAGCATGTAAATACTTGATTAGCTAACAAAAGAAATTGTAAGTCTTTGTAGCTGGAGGGCTTCTGCACATTGGCCTAATGAAACAGCTTCAAACCTTTTGAATATCACTTTGAACCATTGGAGTAATTCATGGAATATATGCTGTTGGCAGCGAACTGTGCCTATTGGTGGCATGCGTCAAAAATGTTGGCATAACAGCCTGTCATTTTGTTAAAATTAATAGCTGGAAAACACATGCAACAGAAGCCCAAATCCCCTTTAGGCGACAGGAACTGGCATTGTTCACCGAGTGGGTACACAGACTTGGAACATTGTTCCCACAATTACCTATGGAGAACAAACCTCCAGAGCAGATTTTAGTTCAGTTGTTCATTCTTAAAATAGAAGTGTTGATTGTCCAACGAGATGTGGTATATTATTCCCATGCTGGCATATTAATACTTTCCATAAAATTTCTTTTGTCTCCACAATCTTACTCAAGCTGTTAACCACTAAGCGAGTTACACTGCTTAAAATAAATAGGGCTACAATCTGATCAAATTTATGATGTTTTATATGAATGTGTGAATTGTTCTGATATTATAAACACATATTACAATGATGTATTCTAAGTTACTAAAGGATTTTTTCTGTTGGGAGCGTAGAGGTAATCATCTGTGTAAATTTTCATCAAACCAAAAGATCGATATTAATCCAACGACAATGCAGACAATCTGCACAAACACCTCACTATCTCATCACAAGAGATAGAAGTCAACTTATGGAACTCTATTTTGTAGGAAAGAAGAAAAGTATTTTAATAAACCTAACCATATATCTCCTACTTCTACACTGCATGTTACACAGTCATAGAGTCACCTATTTTAGAAAGAGACCCTTTGGTACAACCACTCCATGCTAACCATAATCACAAACTAAACGAGTCCCACCTGCCTGTGCTTGGCCCATATCCCTCCAAACATTTCTTATTCAAGTACTTATCTAAATGACTTTTAAACGTTGTAACTACCTGCATCCACCACATCCTCTGGAAGTTCATTTCACTCATGCTCTGTGTAAAAAAAAAATTGCCCCTCAAATAGTTTAGCTCTGTGATTTTTCTGGATGCTAACTGGTCTTAAAGCTATCACAAAAAAATATTTTTGGGGTTCTTCGCTTCTCCAGATGATCTCAGATATGTTTCTTGATCTTCACTGCTGCCATGATTTTCTCAGCAGTGAACCCCAGTGCTGCCACCTCTTTTGGTTATATGATTTGATATTAGATTACTTACAGTGTGGAAACAGGCCCTTCGGCCCAACAAGTCCACACTGACCCGCCGAAGCGCAACCCACCCAGACCCATTCCCCTACATTTACCCCTTCACCTAACAGTATGGGCAATTTAGCATGGCCAATTCACCTGACCTGCACATCTTTGGATTGTGGGAGGAAACCGGAGCACCCGGAGGAAACCCAGGCAGACACGGGGAGAATGTGCAAACTCCACACAGTCAGTCACCTGAGGCGGGAATCGAACCCGGGTCTCTGGCGCTGTGAGGCAACAGTGCTAACCACTGTGCCACTGTGCCACCCCCAATAAGTTTGGGTTCAAGACAGAGGTTGAGGAGAAGGCAAAGCCAAGAGCTGTTTTCAGACTTAGACTTCAAAGTAACATGCTTTATGATACGTTATACTGTTATGTCTATCTATCCCATTCCAATCTCTCTAATTCCTTCTGTGGGTGAAAGTTATGCCCAGTGAGGAAAAGCTCCATGACATCATCACAAGGCTGCTCCAGTATCCCAAAACCCCTAACACTCAACAGGAGGCTAAGGAAATTCAACATGTCCTCAATGACTCTTACCTATTTGTATGGTTGTACCATAGAAAGCCTCCTACCTGGATACATCACAGCTTGGTATGTAACTGCTCTGCTGAAGACCACAAGAAATTACAGAGTTGTGGATACAATCCAGTCCACCACAAAACCAGCCTTCCTTCCATAAACTCCATCAATACTTCCCACTGCCTCAGGAAAGCAGCAACAACATCAAAGACCCTCACACCCCGGTTAGACTCTCTTTCAACCACTTCCTTCAGGTAGAAGATATAAAAGTTTGAAAACACGTAGCAACAGATTCAAGAACAGCCTGTTCCCCACTGTTATCAGATTTATGAATGGATCTCTCATATATTAGAGTTGATCTTTCTCTGTACCTTCTCTGTAGCTGTAACACTATATTCTGCATTCTGTTCTATTATCCTGATGTACATATGTAAGGTATGATTTGTCTGGGTAGCAAGCAAAATAATACTTTTCACTGTATCTTGGTACATGTGACAGTAATAAATCAAATAACACAACAGGTGTAGTCCAGGACTAAGACATCTGCCTGTTAGCCAGAGATAATTGGAGTATAGCTTGAGGGAGTACCATTCTGAATCATGTATGGACATAAACTGCTATGTCTATCTCACCCTGGAGCAGGAATTGATCTTGCGCTGTTGGCTATAATCAGGAACACATACCAATTAGATAACCATTGGAGCAGACCGGCCCCTAATCAGGCTCAATTAAATAACACTGGCTCTCCATTTTGTGTTTTACAAAAAAATTAGTTTAAGAGCAGACTGCATTGCATAGCAACATCCACAAAAGGAAATTATTATTTCATGTACAGCATACATTTACTTTTTGTGGCAACACCATGATTTAGAAATATTCCTTTTCACTTGTGTTGGAACATGTTTTTCTGTTCTCATTTCATCCGAGTCTAATTAGTGAAATAAAATGTCACTGGTGGAAGAAAATCTGATGATGGTTAAAACAGCAGAAAAACAGCGTTATTTTTAATGTTCAATTAATTTTTAAACAACTTGGTTTTTAATTTCATTTTTGTTTTATAGCAGCTTTAGTTTTCAGGCAATTTTCATAAACTTTGCATCTCTACTACCCAGCTTGTACCTAAAAATGAGCCGGTAACAGCATTGCAATCGTGAATGGAATCAGGACATTAATTTTTCTTTGTGTGGTTTCAATTTTCAGGTAAACCAATCGAGAGAGCCAAAGAAACCAGCAGGAGCCACATTTAGAAGCTTAAATTGGTGTCTAATTACAGAGTTACAGCTTCTGGCACCAATTCCTTCTGTCTCTGTGCAGTAACCACAAATTCATGATCTGACCCACAAACAGTGGGTGGTAAAAGTCAGGAGGAGGCCATTACTGAAATATTTAATGGGATCCACAGAGTACTTGAAAAGTCTTAAAGCTCATATGATATTGTGTTTTTTCAAACATTTTCAAAGTACTTGTGGTTACAGTAGAATGTGTTAAATTCTTTGTCAGCCTTTAGCAGTGGTGTTCTGGGTTGTTTTATCTTTAATCTTCCCTACAGTGCTGTGAGAACCTCCGACCACTTGGAGTGCAGCTCTTCAGGCTTCACCATCTTCTTCTCATGGGCAGCTAGGGATGGGTGGTAAATGCCAGCTACGCCAACAAAACTCTAACCAGAGAAAAGTGGAACGTAACTGTCTGCTTGTCCTCCCTGATAGACAACTCTGTGTTTTCAGAAGCATACAAACCACTTGATTTGGCTATCACCATAACTCAGAGAGTGACTGAACCAGAAAGCCATGGCTTCAGTTCCCACTTGAACTCATGACGTATGGTCACACTCCACTTCAGTACTCAGCGTACCTGAGATCTAAGGTTACTGACCAACAAGAACAATCCCATTTTGGAGAAGAACAGGAGATCCCACCACAATCACCCATCCACCAATATTACTGAAACAGACAAACATTCTCATACTGTCAGTGGGAGCTTGCTGTTCACAAATTGGCTTCCACATTTTCTTATATCCCAGCAATATTGAGTACATTTTATGGGTATTCCAATTGACTCGAAGTTTATAGAATTCTTGAGACAATTTGTAGCTCGGGTTGTGGATAAAGTCGTGAATTCGTTCACTGAGCCGATGTGCGTTTCTGCAAACATTTCATCGCCTCACTCGATGACATCAAAGCATTTCTTTGATAAGGTGCTGGTGGTCCGTCCCACCTGGTATTTATATGTTTCTGTTTGTTGGTACTTCCAGTCCTGTATACGGGGTCCAGTTCAATGTGTCTATTGATGGAGTTCTGGTTGGAGTGCCAGGCTCTGAGGAATTCTCTGGAGTCTCTCTATTTTGTCTGTGCTAGGATGGTTATTTCATCCCAACTTGATGTTGTTATAAGACATTCTTTCTTTTACCTTCAAGGCTGAATTTTATTCTGGAATGCCATCCCAAATGGCATTGTGGGTCTACCTACAGTACACAAACTGCAGCTCCCTGTCAAGGGCAAAGAGAGATGGGTAATCAATGTTGGCCCAGTCAGCAATGCCCACATCCCATGAGTCAATAATACAAAAAAATTGAAATCTGAAACCCACTGTCCTCTGAGCAGGTCTAGCATGTTCATTGTCCCTCCAGTGAATTGCCCATGTTTCCATTTGACCCTGTCCTGTTTCCTTATACATTTGGTGTGGCTCGCTCAAACTCAATATTGGAGCCAAGGTGCTAGTTCTTAAGAAAGTGGGTGTGAATGATAGTTCATCTCTGAATGTTAGTTCAGTGTGAGAGAAAGTAGTGAAGTCATCAGGCCAAACCAGAATGTGGGGAGATGGAGATGACATGTACTGGCGCTTAAGCCTGTATTTGTGTCTCTAATCAAGACTTCTGCAATGGTGTGTTTAGTTTCTCAAGTAGGGGGAGAACGCATTAGCAATGCTCCTTCGCTTTCAGACATACAGCAGTATTTTTTACCAGTTAGTTGTTTATGCCACGGTTCAGAATGTCAGGTAACTGAGTAGAAGTCTTAGAATATTGTGAAAGTAGCAAGAGAATTGGAATGCTCAGGGGACAGAGATAAGTGTGGTTATGAGAAGAAATAAACCAGGCCTCAGAGCCTTTCGTAACCCCAGGGAACAGAAGTTTGTTTAACACTTGAACATTACTTGCTGCAGCACTTGGTATGTGTCAGTTGATAAGAAGTGAAAGAACTACAAACTAAAACATTTCCAAAATAAACAGATTAAATGTTACATGGCAAAACAGTCTAGAAAAGAACTTTTACAATCCAACACACACCTTACAACATTGCTCCTGATTTGTTCAATGTTCGTAGGAGAATGTTTAGCCTGTTGTACAACACTTGTTCATTTGTTTCAACTAAGGAACATATCTAATTATGTTAAACTAGCTCCTAGATGTTGGTTAATGTTACCTGAAGTAATTACTGGATTGTAATTTTGTGTTATTAATTGAAAGCTGTATTTTGTGTGAACAACACTAATCGCATGGATTATAATGACGAGAATATGCTGTTCCTAGCTGTTACTTTACTGATGCATGAAACAAATCCAAATTGACAAATTAAATTAATCAATGACTGATCAGTCCAGTGCCTGAAAGTAACAATGGATACTGAGGAAGGAATTAAAAGAACAAGTGAATTTCAGGAATTAAAAATATTTATGAATTCCATCAATTGAGTAGGTGCACCTGAGGAGTTCTAGAGTAAAACGATGCAAGAAGGATAGACATCACAGGACCTGGGCCTGTTTCTGAACTGCATGTCACTCATATCTGTCCCATGAACTGATTGCTGTGTAAGCACTGTAATGAATGATCTCCAGACATTCAAAAAATGTGAGATGTCAGTTCTCAAAATGACAGAAATTGGCCTGACATCAAAAAGAGTGAATGGTGGAAATATTTCAAAAGGATGCTGTCAGCTGATCCCATTCATTTAACAAACTCAGAACTAAGTGGGTGGGTCTATAATTAAGATAGTAAGGAAAGGCTTGAGATAAGGCTGTCTGTCTCACCACCACCTCCCACACAGCTTCAGCAAATCAGGAGACCTCTCCTCACCATTTTGGCAGTTTGCTCAGCATGTTTTAACGAAGGCACAGTTTTCCTCTGGACTTTCACTGATTCCATTCGCCCCGTTTAACACAATACTAATACCATGCCACCTTTTCTGTCATCTATTGGTCAATCAGATTGCAGTCTTCCAGGGTAACTTTATGCAAAAATGTAATTGGGTAACAGTGAACCACCTGCTAATTTTAACACATGCCCAAATTCCAGTGATGAAGCAGGAAGCAAACTGTTGGTTCATTGTCACTCCCTTTCAAACTGTCTGACAATTGGAAATTCAGCTCCACTGAGTCAAAGATGAGAGGTCTGCTTCAATTACACCTCAATGAACTCTGCGTTTCAGAGTGCATTCAATAAGAACATATCGTCACCAAGGCCTTACCCTCACTGTTAAAAATCACACAACACCAGGTTATAGTCCATCCGGTTTATTTGGAAGCACTAATTTTCCTTCATCAGGTAGTTAGTGGGGCAGGATCATCAGACACAGAATTTATAGCAAATGATCACAGTGTCATGCAATGAAAATGATATATTGAACAAACCTTGATTGCTGTTAAGTCTTTCATCTTTTAGAATGGGTTGCAGGTTTTGGTTCATTAATATGCAAATCCCAGAACTTCTTTTCAGTCACACTCTTGAGATAACTTTTGGTTTTATTAAAAAAGGTGACATCTTAGCTCAGACAACTCTACTAGCTACCCGATGAAGGAGCAGCATTCTAAAAGCTTGTACTTCCAAATAAGCCTGTTAGACTATAACCTGGTGATGTGTGACTTTGAACGTTTTAATGATGTTCATTGATAGAGAAGAATATAGGAAGATTATCTCGAATGATAGCCTGGATGTTCAGAGGATTCTCATTCTCTCACAGATTGCTATCCTGTTTCACATTTCAGATCATAGTATCCAATCAGGGCTCCTTCAGAAATGCAGAGCCAGACTCCCATTCTGACATAAGAAATAGAAGCATAAAAAGGCTTTTAATCCCCTCAAGCCTGTCCTGCTATCTCAACCCTGAACTTCTCTTTCACACCAGCTCTGCATAGCCCTCAAAAATCGGATTCTTAAAAAAGGAAAATCTACTTGCCTCCCCTTTAAATACACTCAGTGATCTAACATGAACAATGCTCAGGGTTGAAGAAGGAATTCCTTTGCATCATGCCACCTTACTCTGTAACTATGTCCCTCACCTGAAATTCCCCCACTAGTGGAAACATCTTCTCAATATCTCCCCTGTCAAGCCCCCTCAGAATCTTATGTGTTTCCATTAGATCACCCCTTATTCTTCCAAACTCTACTGAATGAAGAACTAACCTGTTCAGCCATTCTTAAAAAGTCAAATCTTTAATCCCAGGAATAAGACCATAAGACAGAGGAGTGGAAGTAAGGCCATTTGGCCCATCGTGTCCACTCCACTATTTAATCATGGCTGATGGGCATTTCAACTCCACTTACCTGCATTCTCTCCTGTATCCCTTAATTCCTTGTGAGATTAAGAATTTATCAATCTCTGCCTTGAAGATATTTAATGTCTCGGCCTCCACTGTACTCTGTGGCAATGAATTCCACAGGCCCACCACTCTCTGGCTGAAGAAATGTCTTCTCATTTCCATTCTAAATTGACTCCCTCTAATTCTAAGGCTGTGCCCACAGGTCCTAGTCTCCCCGCCTAACAGAAACAACTTCTCAGTGTCCATCATTTTTAAGCCATGCATTATCTTGTAAGTTTCTATTAGATCTCCCCTCAACCTTCTAAACTCTAATGAATACAATCCCAGGATCCTCAGCCATTCCTCATATGTTAGACCTACCATTCCAGGGATCATCCGTGTGAATCTCTGCTGGACACGCTCCAGTGTCAGTATGTCCTTCCTGAGGTGTGTGGTCCAAAATTGGACACCTTATTCTAAATAGAGCCTAACTACAGACCAAATGAAGCCTAACTATAAAGTCTCAGAAACACATCCCTGCTTTTATATTCCAACCCCCTTGAGATAAATAACAACATTACATTTGCTTTCTTAATTACGGGCTCAACCTGCAAATCAACCTTTAGAGAATCCTGGATGAGCTCTCCCAGATCCCTTCGTACTTTGGCTTTATGAATTTTCTCACCGTTTAGAGTCCATGTCTGCCTTCTTTTGTCCAAAGTGCAAGACCTCGCATTTGTTCGTGTTGAGTTTCATCAGCTATTTCTTGGACCACTCCCCTAAACTATCTAAATCTTTCTTCAGCCTCTCCACCTCCTCAGTACTACCTGCCTGTCCGCCTAGCTTCATATCATTGGCAAACTTCGCCAGAATGCCCCCAGTCCCTTCATCCAGATCATTTATATAGAAAGGTGGGGCGGCACGGTGGCACGGTGGCACAGTGGTTAGCACTGCTGCCTCACAGCGCCAGAGACCCGGGTTCAATTCCCGCCTCAGGCGACTGACTGTGTGGAGTTTGCACGTTCTCCCCGTGTCTGCGTGGGTTTGCTCCGGTTTCCTCCCACAGTCCAAAGATGTGCAGGTCAGGTGAATTGGCCATGCTAAATTGCCCGTAGTGTTAGGTAAGGGATACATGTAGGGGTCTGGGTGGGTTGCGCTTCGGCGGGGCGGTGTGGACTTGTTGGGCCGAAGGGCCTGTTTCCACACTGTAAGTAATCTAATCTAATCTAAAGTGAATAGCTGCGGCCCCAACTTTGAACCCTGCGAGATCCCACTTGTTATCAGCTGCCATTCTGAAAAAGAATCTTTTTTCCAAACTCTCTGTCTCCTGTCAGACAGCCAATTCACAATCCATGCCAGTAGCTCACCTCAAACACCAGCTCTTACTCAGCAGCCTCCTGTGAGGCACCTTATCAAAGGCCTTTTGGAAGTCTAGATGTATAACATCCACTGGGTTTCTCTGGTCTAACCCACTTGTTACCTCTTCAAAGAATTCTAACAGGTTTGTCAGGCATGACCTCCCCTTACTAAAACCATGCTGACTTATTCTAATCTGACCCTGCACTTCCAAGAATTTAGAAATCTCATCCTTAACAATTTACCAACAACCGAGGTTAGGCTAATCGGCCTATAATTTGCCCCATCTTTTGCCTTGATCCTTTCTTGAACAAAGGGGTCACAACAGCGATTTTCCAATCATCTGGGACTTTTCCTGACTACAGTGACTTTTGAAAGATCACACCCAATACCTCCGTTATTTCCTCAGCCATCTCTCTCAGAACTCTAGGGTGTAGCCCATTAGAGATTTATCAATTTTTAGACCTTTTAGCTTTTCTAGCACTTTCTCTTCTGTAATGGCTACCTTACTCAATTCTGCCCCCTGACTCTCCTTAATTGTTCCTATCCCCCCAGTCCAGGAACTCCCCACATATGTTCGAAACACCACCCAAGCCCTCCACCTCCACCCAAGACTTCCATTTCCCCAACCCCCAACGCCTCATCTTCACCATGAATATCCAATCCCTCTACACCTCCATCCGCCATGACCAGGGCCTCCAAGCCCTCCGTTCTTTCCTCTTCAGACGTCCCCAACAGTACCCTTCCACCGACATCTCATTTGTTTGGCCAAACTGGTCCTCACCCTTAACAATTTCTCCTTTGAATCCTCCCACTTCCTCCAGACCAAAGGCGTAGCCATGGGCACACGTATGGGCCCCAGCTATGCCTGTCTCTTTGTTTGCTACGTAGAATAGTTGATCTTCCGTAATTACACCGGCCCACTCCCCACCCCTTCCTCTGCTACATTGATGACTGCATTGGCGCCACCTCGTGCTCCCGCGAGGAGGTTGAGCAATTCATCAACTTCACCAACACATTCCACCCTGACCTTAAATTTACCTGGACCATCTCTGACACCTCCCTCCCCTTCCTGGACCTCTCCATCTCCATCAGTGACGACCGACTTGACACTGACATTTTTTACAAACCCACCAACTCCCACAGCTACCTGGATTACACCTCTTCCCACCCTACCTCCTGCAAAAATGCCATCCCATATTCCCAATTCCTCCGCCTCCGCCGTATCTGCTCCCAGGAGGACCAGTTCCACCACAGAACACCCCAGATGGCCTCCTTCATTAGAGACCACAATTTCCCTTTCCACGTGGTTAAAGATGCCCTCCAATGCATCTCGTCCACATCCCGCATCTCCGCCCTCAGACCCCACCCCTCCAATCGTAACAAGGACAGAACACCCCTGGTGCTCACCTTCCACCCTACCAACCTTCGCATAAACCAAATCATCTGCCGACATTTCTGCCACCTCCAAACAGACCCCACCACCAGGGATATATTTCCCTCCCCATCCCTTTCTGCTTTCCGCAAAGACCGTTCCCTCTGTGACTACCTGGTCAGGTCCATGCCCCCCTACAACCCACCCTCCCATCCTGGCACCTTCCCCTGCCACCACAGGAATTGCAAAACCTGCGCCCACACCTCCTCCCTCACCTCCATCCAAGGCCCTAAAGGAGCCTTCCACATCCATCAAAGTTTTACCTGCACATCCACCAATATCATTTATTGTATCCGTTGCTCCCGATGCGTTCTCCTCTACACTGGGGAGACTGGACGCCTCCTAGCAGAGCACTTTAGGGAACATCTCCGGGACATCCACACCAATCAACCACACCGACCCGTTGCCCAACATTTCAACTCCCCCTCCCACTCTGCTGAGGACATGGAGGTCTGGGCCTCCTTCACCGCCGCTCCCTCACCACCAGATGCCTGGAGGAAGAATGCCTCATCTTCCGCCTCGGCACACTTCAACCCCAGGGCATCAATGTGGACTTCAACAGTTTCCTTATTTCCCCTCCCCAACCTCACCCCAGTTCCAAACTTCCAGCTCAACACTGTCCCCATGACTTGTCCTACCTGCCTATCTTCTTTTCCACCTATCCAATCCACCCTCCCCCCCGAACTATCAACTTCATCCCCTCCCCTACTCACCTATTGTACTCTCTGCTACTTTCTCCCCACCCCCACCCTCCTCTCATTTATCTCTCCACCCTTCAGGCTCTCTGCCTTTATTCCTGATGAAGGACTTTTGCCTGAAACGTCGATTTTTCTGAAGCTCCTCGATGCTGCCTGAATTGCTGTGCTCTTCCAGCACCATTGATCCAGAATCTGGTTTCCAGCATCTGCAGTCATTGTTTATGTCCGGATAGGGTGCCAAGCTGATAGAGGGTAGAGTACCAGGTGGGTAATGTGCCAAATGGGTAAGATTCCAGATATGGAGGCTCAAAGTGCAAGGTAGCAACAGGACCCCACAAATGATAGGTGGGGATGGTTGGGAGACAACAAGCCTCGAGGGGCTCGGGTGGTGGTACCATTCTTGGAAGGAGTGGTCATGTTGGGGGGTGGGAGAGAGGTGTTGGAGTCCCTGTGAGAGTGGGGTAGGAGGTGTTAACATTGTAACCTTGTCACTCAGGTGCACGGCTGCTACAAATATTGAATAAAGCTCCCTGCAGGACCTGGGATTGCTGACAGAAGCCAATGGGCTGCCCAATTGGGATTTAACTCTGACCGTGGCCACCACCTCTCCACTCAGTGAAAACGACAATGGCTGAAACCATTTAACCCAGAGCAGTGTTAGCAGCAAACATTAATGTGAACATAGAAATGTTGGAGTTACTCAGAACATCAGAAACACCGATGGAGGGAGAAATAACATGAACATTTCAGATCAATATATTTCATCAGAACTGGTACATTAAAGGAAAATGTGCAGCCTTGAACATTTTGTCTCCAATATGTCTTTGTTTGATTACTTCATTACAAATTGATACAAGTTGCAGTTTCTGCAAAGCATTGAACCCATTTTTGTTGAATCTTTTTAGTTATTCTCTTCCTCAAAGAAACGATTTACCCTAAGTTGTCCACCCTCCAGATTGTCCACCCTCCGGATTGTCCACTCTCTGGATTGTCCACTCTCTGGATTTTCCAGTCTCCGGATTGTCCAGTCTCCGGATTGTCCAGTCTCTGGATTGTCTACCCTCCGAATTGTCCACTCTCTGGATTGTCCAGTCTCCGGATTGTTCAGTCTCCGGATTGTCCAGTCTCCAGATTGTCCACTCTCCGGATTGTCCACTCTCTGGATTGTCCACTCTCCGTATTGTCCACTCTCCAGATTGTTCACTCTCTGGATTGTCCAGTTTCTGGATTGTCCACTCTCTGGATTGTCCAGTCTTCGGATTGTCCAGTCTCCAGATTGTCCACTCTCTGGATTGTCCACTCTCTGGATTGTCCAGTCTCCTGATTGTCCACCCTCTGGATTGTCCAGTCTCCAGATTGTCTGCTCTCTGGAATGTCCAGTCTCCGGATTGTCCACTCTCTGGATTGTCCAGTCTCCAGATTGTCCACCCTCTGGATTGTCCAGTCTCCAGATTGTCCACTCTCTGGAATGTCCAGTCTCCGGATTGTCCAGTCTCCTGATTGTCCACCCTCTGGATTGTCCAGTCTCCAGATTGTCCACTCTCTGGATTGTCCAGTCTCTGGATTGTCCAGTCTCCGGATTGTCCACTCTCCAGATTGTCCACTCTCTGGATTGTCCAGTCTCCAGATTGTCCACTTTCCAGATTGTCCACTCTCTGGATTGTCCAGTCTCTGGATTGTCCAGTCTCCAGATTGTCCACTCTCCGGATTGTCCAGTCTCTGGATTATCCACCCTCCAGATTGTCCACTCTCCGGATTGTTCACTCTCTGGATTGTCCAGTCTCCGGATTGTCCACTCTCTGGATTGTCCAGTGTCTAGATTGTCCAGTCTCTGGATTATCAACCCAAGACAGTTATGGGGAGAAAGTAGGAATGGGGGACTAAGTTGGATGATGAGCCATGATCATATTGAATGGCGGAGCAGGTTTGAAGGACTGAATTGACTACTTCTGCTCTTATTCTCTATGTTTCTAAGATGGGACTCTGCAGAATTTCAGATGCAATGGCCACTCGGAGTTTGCCCGGGAAATTTGAACCTCTAACAATTCTCCTGCTTCTAGGAACACTCCAAAAAGCTCCATAACTCAGAGTTAGTGTCAAAGATTGCAGACAGTTCCAACTTAACCAACTGAATATTCTTGGGAGACAAATCCTGATTTTGATGCAACTGATCCACCAATTATCCCCAGTGACTCAAATACCCTCCTGACCTGACCCTCAAGCTGATTAACCCCACCACCTACTGCCACCAACCCCCTCACATCTGGCTTGATAGCCTTCCACTATCCACCCAACATCCAAACCCCAGCTCCCCTCCAAAAGGCCTGGTAACTCCTCCCAACCATGTCCAATGAGTCTCCAGTCCTCTGACCCACTTACCTAACTATCACCCTCCTCACTTCACCAGCCTCACACATCTTTTACACTACCTCTCTGCCACTATACTCCCATACTCATTGACCTCAGCCAACCTTCACTCATTCACCTTTTTACCCATTAATTAACAATCATGGTGGGACATGCAAACTTACTTTACAGCAGCTAGTTCCACAGAAAGCAATCATGACTTGTCTTAGCTTTGATGATAAAGTACAACTCTTCAGCTCACTCTCATGGAGTCCCTACATTGTGGAAACAGGCCATTGACCCAACAGGTCAATACCGACCCTCCAAAGAGTAACCTACCCAGACCCATTCCCCTACATTTACCCCAACTAATGCACTTAACCTGCACAGCCCTGACCATGATGGGCAATTTAGTACTTGCCCTGCACACCTTTGGACTGTGGGAGAAAACCCATGCAGACACGGGGAGAATGTGCAAACTCCACACAGTCGCCCAAGGCAGGAATCAAACCCATGTCCCTGAAATTGTGAAGCAGCTGTGCTAACCACTGAGCCACCGTGCTGCCTGTTTCTGAAGGAGTCAGGATCAGAAGACTCAATCCGAAATGCAGAACAGTGCCAAGACACAAAAATATTGGAAGAGAGCAGCAACCTGTTGATGACTCACATACAAACAAAAAGCAAAAAACAGGAATGGACCTCTCAGCTCCTCAATCCTGCCATTCACTAAGATCTGATTTTAATTCTCAACTCTTCATTCATGCATCCCTCAATAATCTTTCATCTCCTTAGTCATTATCCACAAAAACATAAATTGTTGGTGAAACACTAGCGACATCTGTGAGAACAAAGCAGAGTTTACATTTCAAGTCCAGTGACTCTACATCTTGTTTCTGTTTTTGTTTCAGAAAGATCACAAGCATCCACAATTCTTTGTTCCATTGTTTAAACTATCTACCTCTGCCTTAAAAAATATTGTCAAATTCTACATCGACTGCCTTTTTTTGAGGAAGGGAATTCCAAAAACTCCCAACCCTCTGAGAGTAGAAAATGTCTCCTCATCTTTGTCTTAAATGGCCACTCTCTGGATAATCCGAATCATCAATACCTTTCCTGTGTTGTCTGGAATCTTACTCAAAAATACTCACATTTATTATGCCAACATTATCTTCTACAATGACATCAGTATATTGAATGGACTAAGTATTTAAATAAAGTGAAACAAAATAGAATATTCTGAAGTCTTTGGTCAGAATTCCAAAGAAAAGTCACCTTTAAACAGTAACTCATTACGTTCCTCATGTTGAGATAGATAGAACTGCAGTTCTAAATGTTTCTGGCTTTTTGGATGAATGCAGCTGGGAAATCCAAAAATCATTGCTGGAACAGCTATGGTTCTGGATTATATATAATTGCAGATATTTTAAAAAGCTATAATAAAAATCTTCATACCATGTCCTAATTCCTTGGAGGTCATTTTCTATTGAGATTACAGGTGTAAAGTACCTTTCAAAACATTTTTTTAATAAAAATAATTTTCATTGAAAATGTCTGCCTAAACTTTGCTTTAACTTCAATGAATTTGGATCCAGCCAAATCACTTCCTGTAGTTGTTCACTTCTAACATTGTGCAAACTGTCAGGAGGTACTTTGGGGATCCTTGTGTCAGGCTGACAAGCTCAAAAACATTAAAATAACAGCAAAATCCGACAGTTGGTGGAAATTTTAATAACAATAGAAAATACTGGAATACTCAGCAGGTTCGGCAGCATCTGTGGAGAGAGAGTTAATGTTTCA
Organism: Chiloscyllium plagiosum; assembly: GCF_037043375.1. Taxonomy (NCBI): domain Eukaryota; kingdom Metazoa; phylum Chordata; class Chondrichthyes; order Orectolobiformes; family Hemiscylliidae; genus Chiloscyllium; species Chiloscyllium plagiosum. The sequence continues at coordinate 2,588,168 of NW_028270161.1, forward strand.
GATTGATGTCCTCTAAGGAGGTATTATACATTCTTGTCTTCACAAAAGTCAAGACATCTGGAAAGAATTCTCTCAATTTCTGATTCAATGAAAATAAAAGTTTTGACTTTTTTAAGGAAATAAACAACAAACACAAAATATAATTTTAAATTTATTCTGAAAAAAATGTATTTTTGACTTTTTTTCTAAGTTAAGAGCGTTATTTTAAAAGTTGCAGATTTTTGTTTTGTTGCTTTAATACCACTAGGAAGTAAATTTATGTACATTCAGAAATATGCTAAAATGGTTGCAAATTCTCACATCAACATGCACTGACCGCACTGTCCTTTGAGTCTGTTTATACTAGACAGCAGACTGACAAGAATTCTGGGCCATACGTAAAATGGCCAATAGCATTCTGTGAGTTCATTACCCTAAATAATATCATCTGACCTTGCGTGCTGCCTCCTGCCAAGTATCCCTCAAACAGACCACTTTATGTATTATCTTGAATGTTTAAAAGATTATGTCCAAACTGGTAAATACAGGTTTACATCATAAAATTACTTTTAGACCTTTACACAAGCAGCTATAATTTTATTCAACATCTCTGTTGTGTTGCCAATGGAATTCAAGTGGATATCTTTATTTCATGGTAAACATTTCAAAGTAAGCAAGATGAAAATTGCATATTTAATGCTTGCATCTGAAAATAGCACCATATCATAGCATCATAGAATGGTTACAGAATAGAAGGAAGCCATTGTGCCAGCCATGTCTAAGTGGTGTAGTGGAACCCAGACTGACAGCCTAATGTTCTCAGACATGGGTTCAAGCCCCATCATGGTAGACAGTGAAATTTGATCTCAATGAAATCTAGACTAAAGACTTTGACTAAAGGTGACCATGTAAGCATTGTCAAAAACACATCTGGTTCACTAATTTCCTTTTGGGAAGGAAATCTGCCTTCCTACCCAGCCTGGCCTACATGTGACTCTAGATCCACAGTGAAGTCATTGATTTGGGGTGGCATGGTGGCTCAGTGGTTAGCACTGCTCCCTCACAGTACTAGGGATCTGGGTTCGATCCTAGCCTCGGATGACTGTCTATGTGGAGTTTGCGCATTCTCCCCGTACCTGTGTGGGTTTCCTCTGGGTACTCTGGTTTCTTCCCATAATCGGAGCTGAAAATGTGTTGCTGGAAAAGCACAGCAGGTCAGGCAGCATCCAAAGAGCAGGAGAATCGACGTTTCGGGCATGAGTCCTTCTTCAGGAAATCTATAATCCTTCCCATAATCCAAAGACTCGCAGGTCAGTGTGTAGTAGCCATGGGAAATTGTCCCATAGTGTCCAGGGATGTGCAGGTTAAGGTAGAGTGGCCCTCGGAAATTGTCCCATAGTGTGCAGGTTAGGGTGGAGTGGCCATGGGAAATTGTCCCATAGTGTGCAGGTTAGGGTGGAGTGGCCAAGGGAAATTGTCCCATAGTGTCCAGAGATGTGCAGGTTAGGGTGCAGTGGCCATAGGAAATTGTCCCATAGTGTGCAGGTTAGGGTGGAGTGGCCATGGGAAATGTGGGGTTATAGGGTGGGGGTGTACAGTGGGTCTGGGTGGGATGCTTCAGAGGGTCAGTATGGACTTGGAGGGCTGAATGGCCTGCTTCCACACTGTAGGGATTCTGTGCATCTTCACTGCCCTCTGATCATTAAATGCTGGCAGAGCAGGTGATGTCCACAAGTTGTAAATGAACTTTAAAAAGCTGACTCCGTAGTAGCAACTTCACTGGTCCCACTCTCCTGGCTCACCATACAAATCTGCCTCCACCACATGCTGAGTGCACTTCAGATCCCAATCACTGCTATACGAAAATGAATCTCCATGTTCCTTTTGTTTCTGTAGCCAATCATTTTAATCTTTTGTCAATGCATGAAATATGACATCTCAAACCTTTTCAGCTCTTGATACACTCTTAAGGTGACTGCAGAAACCACCATCCAGGTCTCAGTAAAAGTAGACAAATATCAAGATAATTGACCTTGCCTTTTATGGTACTGACAGAGGAGATGGGAGTGGGGGAGGTGAGTGAGTGGGTGGGGGCTGTTAGTATTAGCCAGACATCTGGAACCCAAGAGAGTCTCCTTTGTGAAAACAGTGCCAGTGGGGTCTTTAGTATCCACCTTAACCAGAAATAAACATTTGAGCACCAAAGCATCAGGAAATATTATTTGCCATTTTTTTCAAATAGATTAAGAAGTATCATAACCGAGTTGTTGGTTCTGCCACAATCTTTTGGCCCAGCGTTGAATTTCCTATTCACTAAGCCAAGCTAATACAGAAAACATTCAACTGGGGAAACAGCCAATCCAACAAGTCTGTTTTTCTTACAGATTTTGCACAATTGTGTCCAAATATAAACTCAATCCAAGTTAGTTATCCTCCTGGTAAACATTTTGTAAAGTTTCTTGTTGATCTCTAAAAGTAATTGAATAAGACCCACAATTTATCCAATGGATCTTACAAACAGTTTAATCTAATACTGTCTGCTCTGCTCTGACATTTACAATTGAAAAGTGATGGAAGGTGTCATCAACATAGAAATACAAGATAGATGTTACATGTGGTCAGATGTCAACACTATCCAGCAGCACCTGCTCAGCAATAACCTGCCCAGTGATGCCCAGTTTGGATTCCACCAGGGTCACTCAGCTCCTGATCTCATTTCAGCTTTGGGTGAAACATTGCTGAAAGAGCTGAATTTGAGAGGTGAGGTGATAGTGACAGCACTTAACATCAAGCCTGCATTCAACCGAGTGTGGCATCAAGGAACCCAAGCAAAACTGGAATTAATGATTATCAAGGGGCAAACTCTGTACTGGTTGGAATCATATGGGTAGCACAATGGTTAGCACTGCTGCCTCACAGCGCCAGAGACCTGGTTTCAATTCCCGCCTCAGGCAACTGTCTGTGTGGAGTTTGCACATTCTCCCTGTGTCTGCGTGGGTTTCCTCTGGGTGCTCCGGTTTCCTCCCACATTCCAAAAATGTGTAGGTCAGGTGAATTGGCCATGCTAAATTGCCTGTAGTGTTAGATGAAGGGGTAAATGTAGGGGAATGGGTCTGGGTGGGTTGCTGTTTGGAGGGTTGGTGTGGACTTATGTGGGCCGAAGGGCCTGTTTCCACACTATAAATAATCTAATTTAATCAAATCTGATCTAATATCTGGCACAAACGAAGATGGTGATGGTGGTTGGAGGTCAGTCACCTTAGCTCCAGGACATCTCTGTAGGAGTTCCTCAGGATAGTGTCCTATGCCCAGCCATCTTCAGCTGCTCCATCAGTGACCTTCCCACCATTATAAGATAAGGGCCACATGGTGGCTCAGTGGTTAGCACTGCTGCCTCACAGCGCCAGGGGCCCAGGTTCGATTCCACCCTCAGGCGACTGACTGTGTGGAGTTTGCACATTCTCCCCGTGTCTGCATGGATTTCCTCTGGGTGCTCCAGTTTCCTCCCACAGTCCAAAGATGTGCAGGTTAGGGTGGATTAGCCATATGAAATGCATGGTTATAAGGTTAGGGTAGGAGGGTGAGCCTGGGTGGGATGCTCTTTACAGGGTCGGTGTGGACTTGTTGGGCCAAATGACCTGTTTCCACACTGTCGGGATTCTATGAATGTTCAGCACCAGTCATGACTCCTCAGATATTGAAGCAGTCCATGTCCAAATTGAGGAAAGTCTTGGACAATCTCCAGGTTTCAAATGACAACTGGCAAATAACATTCACATGGCACAAATACCAGGAGACAATCTAACCACCATCTCTTTACATTTAATGGTATTACCACCACCTAATCCTCCACTATCAGCATCCTGAGTTTTGCCAGTAATTTCTGTTTACACATTTCAGATATCCAGCATCTGCCGTTCTTTGGTTTCTGTTTTTGAAAGCATGGTACTTGGTTAATTCAAGCAATGTTACGTCAACTAACGATTTCGTCATAATTAGACCACATTCAGATCCCAAAATAAAAAAGACACATTTATGATGGATTTATCCATTTTCTGGTCCAACAATGAACCAAAACTGATTATGGTTTGTATTTCAATTTATCATTAATTTAATGGTTCATCAAACTATCCTTAGCAAACATTATTGGACCAAACTTTTAATAAAAACAAATTCTATGCTGGTTATACACACAAGTAAAATATAACACTTGGATGAAAAATAATATTACTAATTTAATAGTTTTTGATGGTATCAGTATGATCAGCATTATTCAAAATATCAGGGGTTATATGTTTCAACCCTTAAGTTGGCATGAAATTTATTTTCTCTTTGTAACATATGAACAGCTAAGCTTCAAGGCACAATACTTTCCCATCAACTTGTGTTTTTATTTATGATGGAATCTTAAATACCTTGCAACATAAATTTGAATGAATAAGAATTTGAATTGTGAGATATTTTTGCTGTACTTTTGTTTGTAATTCGCCCAAGAAAAGGGGAGCTGGTTGTTTCAATTACGTTAGCTTTTGCAGGTCACTTTTCACATTCACCAGATGCAGACATACACTGAAATGGTTCATTAATAGAACTGTAATATTATACCAGGTCTCTGTGCACCATGGTGTGAACAATGCAGAGCACTGATGTGTTGCTGTACCTCAAAGAAGTAAATTAAACAGTGAGCTTGGGCCAACACAAATAAAACTTGAAAAATATATTCCCAGGAGTCCCTATTAATAACTGACTCTTAAATCTAGGTGCTTGTCTAATTCAGTTACATTATTCAGCTGGTTATGAGAAAATTGATGACCTGAAATTTTATTTAATCAGGATGTGCTCCTATATACAAATAGAATGAGCTGTGCGGAATGGCCAGCATATTCCATAGTTAAGAGATTACTGCACAAATTGTGCCGACAGCCCAGAATCCTTTTCTTTTTTTGTTCATTGTATTGTGTTCTAAAAATATGCTGCTTAAATCTTAGGATACCAATCGAGTACAGTGCCAGATTTAGACAACATTGAATGAATAATGACTACGTTTAGATTTGGCATTGTCTTGGCATCCTTTGGGCATGAATGGTGTTGCTAGTGGCGTGCTGCTCTGAGAGACCTCTGTTCAAATCCTAGTACACTTTAATATTCTGAGGGCCATCAAATGAGCACCAGATTTCAAGAGATGTTGATGAGCACCTTTAGAAAGTAATTCTTGCTGTTATGTTCACCATAGTCTTACCAGACCATAGGGGCTGCTCTCTTATTAGAGAGAAGCAGCTGGTGGTGATTTAACTTGAGGACCACCAGTTCTCAGGTGAGGGAAGAGTTTGAGAAGGAGAGTCCTTCATGGTAACCTCAAACCGGTGATGGGAACTGAACCCACACTGTTGGCATTACCCTGCTCTGTAAACCAACAATCCAGCCAACTGAGCTAACCCAATTAAAAGTAAGCTTATGCTAAGATTTACAATGGTTCCTGGTGTAAAATGCTGCATTCAACGGCAGAATGGTCAATCTTCATGAACGCTTCAAGAATCTTCATGTCGAGAGAACATGGACTGCCCTATTGCAGGATGTGAAGAAAAGAAAAGCACCCTTCGAGATCCTTATCAAGTTGGTGCTAATCTATAATGTGTATAGTATTGAGGAATTGTTTTAGTTATACACTGAAATTAACTACTTTATTATTGAATTAATTTAGTTTTGATTTTGTCAACATTTTAGTTTAATATTCATCTCTTTAGCTTGGGCCACCAGGGTTGATAACAGTGAAGAGATGATATGTTCTTTATTTTTCCCTTCAAATCAAATTTTAAATTATTGCTTCAGGTATTGCCTTTTCTGTTTTTGTCTATTATCCTCCCCTCCCCTCCTTTCTCCTTACCATGCTTCTAGGCTTTGCTCCTCAGCTACTGACCAGCTCCATGTATATCAGTCATGTGTCTATTCCTCATTCATAAGGTTCAACTGCATAGTCAGAAATGGGAGGAGCTTGTGTGTTGTCCATGTTAATTGGCCTCACTCTACCTGAGAACACTGCAGTCCAGTGAACCGGGAGTGGAAATTTCAAAAGTCTATCTGTTGTCCATGCATATCACAGCCCATGCTTCTAATTGATTCATATTCTTTGTATTTTTTGAAATATTATTTTACTTAAACATTGACTCAAAGGATATTTTAAAAAAGCATTCTGTTATGCATGGATTTTTTTGCAAGTTGTATGAGCTTAAAATTAAATATTTTGTTAAGGAACTATGCCAGACTGACAATGGTTATCATGGAAAAATAAATGCAGTCCTTGAGAGAGCTGAGTAGATGCTTGTCTTTACCATTACCATGTTAAGCTGGAAGGTACAGAGAAAATTCTAGCTCTGAGCATCACACAACATTTCACACAATCCATCAGATTTTTCTGCCATTAACTAAATTCATTCATCTATGAAGATATATCTCTCTGAGCAACATATCCCTGGAGGGATAGACCAAAATCTTCTCCAATGATTGAGAATCAAATTTGCGAGAGGAAGGAAGTGTTCAGAATGATATTGACATCACACATTTGCTGGTCCAACCTTCAGCTGATCTGAATATTACAGCAAATGCACAAGGAAGACCAACCTTCCAGAGGAGCCCCTGGCCTCTGTCATCTCCTTGTCGGTCTGGACAGGCCCTCCACTGAAATGAGCAGAAACTCTAATTATGCTGTATTTTTTAAGAACTCTAATTTCCCAAAATCCAATCTGAAGTTTTGCTTGAACTGTTGGTTAGAAACAAATATGCTCTGTTTGTTATAATGCAACCTTAAATTTTTTCACAAGGAATGCTGAGAGTCATTGCAAATCTTCTGGTTGACCATCTGAAGCATGCCTTGTGTTTTATGGGATATCTGATCCAGAGAGTTAGAAGACAGCAGGTGGGTTACATGAAGCAGTAAATGTGTTCGCAAGCATTTGGATTTGTGAGGAACAGTATTCGGAAGCTCTTGGCTATAAGTTGCCCGAAGTACAGGGACTTTGAAATACCAGCAGTATTTAGTGGTCATCTGGCTTCTAATAGTTTAAGTTTCCAGTTGAAATGTGAGCTAATTATAATTCAAATGCAATGTTGATCATTCATTTATTATAAAATCACTTTTGCAGTGTTGATGCAGATGGATTTTAAGTCATTTTCCATATTGTGCACACTTCTAGACCAATAATTCGAGCAAATAGACTGGAGAGCCCACCAGGCATGGCAGGCAGTCCCGACATGGTTGACCCTTGAACTGCATGTGAAATGCAATTGCAAGTTCCAGGGTGATTAAAGCTACAGTGTCAGCTTTCAAATGGACGCTCTTGAAAATATTGCAACATGCAGAATTGGTCAGAGGGTGAGATTGCTGACAGACCCACAAAGCAAATTTCTCTACGATGTTGAATTTGAATTTTTCAATAAGAATTGTAGTGTGGAAATGTTACATTCTTTCCAATCATCTGAGAAGCTTTGAGATGATTTAGTTTACTGCAAATATCATGTTCAAGGATGGAATTGTAGAATTCTTACGGAAAAAATTTATAGTATCATTTATTTGAAGCACAATAGAGTTTTAGCATGTTATCTTTATTAAAATATATCTATATTTAAAATACAATATTGGAAACAAAATCATAAAAATCCTAATTGAATAAGCAATGATTTCCTTCATGTATTAACTGTGGTGAGTTTGTGATCTGTCTTTCAATTTCACTATACCCAACACACACAAACACATGCCCAGTCAAGTGACAAGATCCAAAATGAGAATATCATTGGACAGCAACAATAGCTTTCTCATAAAAAGCAGTGTCAAATCAATCTTTCACTTACCCCGGCAACAGTGTTTAGAGGAAGTTAGGCAGGACATGAACCACCTCGAAGTAATTAGATATGTGAAGAATAATCATTTTAAAAGAGACCACGTGGACTTATGGAAGCACAAAGGTTCCTTCTTCAGACGATGAAAGCATCTTTGTAATTCTGAGGGTCTGAATTTGGGATCTGCGGATATGCATGTCTCACCAAAAGGTATCACTTCCTAATTAATATTCATTTAAAGGAGACATGAAGCTCTACGAACATTAGAGTTATACTGGGTTATGACACGCATGCACTTGGTAAATTAACCTCCATCTGGTAAAACAAAACTCTTCGACAGTGAATAAAACCTCTTCTGTGCGTTCAAAGTAGAGCCATTTGTGGCAAGGCCATTTCGGGTCATTTCAACATGAGGTTGGAGTGTGTTCCCAGTTTGATTGTTGGTGCTGCTGTCCTCCCAGTTTCTTGCATTTAAATGGCAAGTTCATTATTTGTTTAATGATGCCAGATTTTTAAGTACTTCTTTCTTTCTTTCCTGTGCCTTGAATCTACTAACATTCAAAACGAATATCAAAGTGAACTATATTGCTGCAAGATTTCATTACAGGCAGTTCCAATTTAACATTTCAATAAAGTTTATCCTTCCTTCCTTATGCATAACTATCTCAAAATAGTTGGAATGTCCACAAAGCTTCACAAGCACATTAAAGCCATTCAGTCCTTTGACTGCCTAGTCTGATTCACATTGTTACAGTTTCTCCTTAAATTGTTCAACCTTTCTTTTTGGTTGCATGTTATTTTTGTATATTTTAGAATTTCTGGAAAGTGACTTGAGATGAAAAAGTTTCGTTTCTGAGTATTTTTGCATCTATTTTATCAGTGTTGTGGAAATGCACACAATTTTCAAACAGCTATCTACATGATAAATAATGGACTGAAGTTTTCTAAAATGTGCTTGTTTTGGGGAGCTTCATGGAGGGTCACTGTCTGTGAGCCCTGTGAATATGCTCCAGCAGTTTTACCCTGCTCACCTCTCATTAAGTATCCAGGAGAGAGTGAGGACTACAGGTACTGGAGATCTGAGTCATAAAGTGTAGTGCTGGAAAAGCACAGCAGGTCAGGTAGCATCCGAGGAGCAGGACAATCAGTGTTTCGGGCATAAGCCCTTCAGGTTATCCCCAAAACGTTGACTTCCCTGCTTCTCAGATGCTACCTGACCTGCTGTGCTTTTCCAGCACCACACTTTTTGACTCATTAAATATATGGTCTGCCAGAACGACACCACAGTTAGACTGTCTGGTGTTCAGCAGCAATCAATCTCTCTCTGGCTGAGGCCTTACAGAGTTCACCCCACGGGTACCCTGACGCACTTTATGTCAATGTGACCAGCAGCCTGGTCCAAAATCATCAGCTGGCTCATTGGAACAAGAAGAGGCCATTCAGCCCCTTGAACCTGTTCTGCTATTCAATGAGATCATGCCTGACGTGCAGCCAACCTCCATCTGCCTGTTTTGAGCCCATATCCCTGGATATCCTTGCGAAATAAAAAATTATCTATCTCAGATTTAAATTTAACAATTGAGTTAGCATTTGGGGAAGTGAGTTCCAAACTTGCACAACTCTTTGTGTGTCGAAGTGCTTCCTAACACCACTCCTGAATGGTCTGGCCCTAATTCTTAGATTCCAGAATCTTCAACCAGTGGAAATAGTTTATTTTTATCTACCCTGTCTTTTTCTGTTAATATCCTGAAAACCTCAATTAGATCACCCTTCAACCTTCTAATTTCTGGAGAATGAAGGCCTTATTGGTCTAATCTCTCCTCATAGCTTAACCCCTAAAAGCCCGGTATTGTCCTTGTGAACTTGTGTTGAAGTCTCTCCAATCTATCCTTCCTAAAGTGCAAGCCTAGATCTGCTACAGTACTCTGTGTGGGGTCGAACTAAGGATTTATATAACTGCAGCATAATGTCTACATCCTTATATTCCAGCCCTTTAGATATGAAGGCCAGCACTCCATTAGCCTTCTTGACTACTGTCTGCACCTGTTCATGATATTTTAAACAGCTATGCACCCGATCCCTCAAATCTTATTGGACATCCACAATGTTTAATATAATGCCTTTTAAAAAATATCCTGATCGATTATTTTTTGTGCTGAAATTGATTACCTCAGTGCAGTGTCTCTGGTCTGGAGGAATGCAAGATAATGTTGCTGGAAAGTTAATGAGGTTCTGTGATCTGCCAAGGTAAGTGCCACCATCTTCTCTCCGATACCTCACACTCTCTCTATCTCTGCCATAGTGCCCATCTCCCACCAAGACTCATGCTCTACCAGTCTCACTATTGCATCTCCCATCCATAGTTCTCTGCCAATCCATCCACCCAAACCACTCCTGCTCTCCATGCTCCCTGCTCACTCACTCGGATATCTCACCTCCTGTCCACACAGCCACTGACAAACCATGGCCCTCACTGTTCACCGCTATCAAATATAACAAGCTGCCTTCTATTTGTATGTTCCAAAAGCTAAGAGAAGGCTAAACAATGAGCCTGTGGGCATCCAAGTAAGCACAAAATGGCTGAACACTAAGAAAGCAAGCTAAGACCAAACTTAGGGTGGCACATTGGCACAGTGGTTAGCACTGCTGCCTCACAGCACCAGGGACCCAGATTCGATTCCAGCCTCGGGCAACTGCCTGTGTAGAGTTTGCACATTCTCCCCATTTCTGTGTAGGTTTCCACTAGGTGCTCCTCTCACAGTCCAAAGCTGTGCAGTGGAGTGGCCATGCTAAATTGTCCAGGGATGGACAGGCTTTAGATTAGAGTGGTGCTGGAAAAGCACAGCAGGTCAGGCAGCATCTGAGCAGGAAAATTGACGTTTTGGGCAATAGCCCTTCAGAGTCAGAGTAAATGCAGGGTTACAAGGATGGAGTGTGTCTGGGTGAGATGGCCTCTATCTGGACTGTAGAGATTCTCCTCTATGATTCTAAGGGCACTGAGACACACCCCGTTCTGAGTTGTAAGTGTGTAAAGCAACCTGACAGCATGACAACGTAAGGTGCTGGTGAACTCCAAAACATAGCATTGAATACTGAACTGTGTTAAATGTGAGTCCGAAATCTTTCCTGATGACACGATGAGGTTGATGCTCAGCTGATGCCAACCTCCATGGATGGAGGATAGAGTCAATTACTGCCCATGCAGCATGTCCAGGAGTATTTGGGAATACTGGCCAAGGTGGATACCCAGACAAAGTGCTGGAGAGTTACTTCAGCTGCCAGCTTCCTGTTCAGACATTCACACTGGGAATTGTCACTGTCTGACTTCTTTCCGGGAAACTAAAATATCTCACATAGATGAGATGAGATTGGGTGTTAAAGCACGCAAATAAGATCCAAGCTGTTCATTAGGAGAAAGTGACGACTGCAGATGCTGGAGATCAGAGTCGAGAGTGTAGTGCTGGAAAAGAACAGCAAGTCAGGCAGCATCCGAGGAGCAGGACAGTCGATGTTTCGGGCATAAACCCTTCATCAGGAACTTCATCAGCATTCCTAATGAAGGGCTTTTGCCTGAAATGTCGATTCTCCTGCTCCTCGGATGCTGCCTGACCTGCTGTGCTTTTCCAGCACCACTCTCCCAAGCTGTTCATTTGCAAGGTTCTCAATTGGCTATTCACACCTCGGAAGGAAAATCAGATTCCTTTCTCTCAACATTGAGAGTCTTATTTTTCCAGTTCTTGCCGTATTTCCCAGCTGACCCACGTATCATTCCTCACATTGTTTAGGGGTCGGGAAGATTCAGCTCAAAGTTAATGTTAACAACAATTCATGTAACTACTTATTAAGAAACATCCCATATACATTAAAACAGTAAACAAAGTAATGCCATATAACAGAGTCAAATTCTTGTTTTGGGTTTTAAATGTAAATTTTTCCTTATGTTCAATGTCACAGACCTCACCCATTGGTTTGTGAGCACAAGTCCATATAAACTGAAGATTATTTGCTGAGATCACCATAATGATAACAAGCCCAGGGAGGGCAGAGATCCCTCTTGTAGTTGAATGTATCATGCAGTTTTTGCAACTTTAGAAAAACAGATGATTCTGTGGCCTCCTCCTTCAATGAAATTGAATGACAATGAAAGTATTGATACAATATAAGTCGAAGAATTGTGGATGCCAGAAATCTGAAACAACCAAAATTGCTGGAGAAACTCAGCAGGTCTGGCAGCATCAATGGAGAGAAAGCAGAATTAACGTTTCAAGTCAGGTGACTCTTCACCAGAATATTATTGTTCTGTGCCCTTCTCATAATGGCGGCTGCAGGGACAGTGCTGTAAGCAAATTGTTTATTGACCAATGTACATTATATGCAGTGCCATGTGACTTGTCCCCCAATTGCCAATATCTCAAACTATGGTAAACTGCAGCCTCCATCAGATCTCACTGGCTGTCCCTCATAACTGTTGTAAACTATTTAATTCATTTTATGTTCAAGGCTCCTGACCTTCAAACTCCAAGAGGTGAGGATTAGCATGAAGAATGGCAAACACTTTCAAATAGATCCTCACAGGAGGATCTTTCTTGCTGCCGACCTCAGCATCTTGTCGCTGGGAATAAAACTGCCTGGAATAGCATCACTAGCCAGTGACAATGTAAAAGTGCCTCACATAAAAATCATGGTCAAAACATCCTGCTTTCGTCCATAAGGTGCTCTGGGCACTCATTGCTCTAGTTTTTAAAAAGAATAGTTTTTTTGTTCAAATTTCAGGTCAAAATACTTTGTAAATTGAAAGGCAGCAAGCATAAATGAGGAATGATTTGGAGATGCCAGGTGTTGGACTAGGGTTTACAAAGTTAAAAATGATGTTCTGTGATTTTTAACTAAATGAGGAATGTTTGACTAAAATAGTTTTTTTATATAAGAAATCCTTTTAAGTAGTTCTTTATATATTTAAGGGTGTTAACTAAATGCAGCTTGGAGTAGTTCAAAGTTTGTGCGAAGATTTGTAGCTCGGGTGCTCGTTGCTGTGGTTCTGTTCACCGAGCTGGAAGTTTTTGTTGCAAACGTTTCGTCCCCTGGCTAGGCGACATCATCAGTGCTTGGGAGCCTCCTGCGAAGCGCTTCTTTGATGTTTCCTCCGGTGTTTATAGTGGTCTGTCCCTGCCGCTTCCGGTTGTCAGTTTCAGCTGTCCGCTGTAGTGGTTGGTATATTGGGTCCAGGTCGATGTGTTTGTTGATGGAGTTTGTGGATGAATGCCATGCCTCTAGGAATTCCCTGGCTGTTCTCTGTCTGGTTTGCCCTATGATAGTAGTGTTGTCCCAGTCGAATTCATGTTGCTTGTTGTCTGCGTGTGTGGCTACTAAGGATAGCTGGTCATGTCGTTTCGTGGCTAGTTGATGTTCATGGATGCGGATTGTTAGCTGTCTTCCTGTTTGTCCTATATAGTGTTTTGTGCAGTCCTTGCATGGTATTTTGTACACTACATTAGTTTTGCTCATGTTGGGTATCGGGTCCTTCGTTCTGGTGAGTTGTTGTCTGAGCGTGGCTGTTGGTTTGTGTGCCGTTATGAGTCCTAGGGCTTGCAGTAGTCTGGCAGTCAGTTCCGAGATGCTCCTGATGTATGGTAGTGTGGCTAGTCCTTTTGGTTGTGGTATGTCCTCGTTCCGTGGTCTTTCTCTTAGGCATCTGTTGATGAAGTTGCGCGGGTATCCGTTTTTGGCGAATACCTTGTATAGGTGTTCCTCTTCTTTTTTTTGCAGTTCTGGTGTACTGCAGTGTGTTGTGACCCTTTTGAATAGTGTCTTGATGCAACTTCGTTTGTGTGTGTTGGGGTGGTTACTTTCATAGTTCAGGACTTGGTCTGTGTGTGTGGCTTTCCTGTAAACCTTTGTAGTGAATTCTCCGTTCGGTGTTCTCTGTACCATCACGTCTAGGAATGGGAGTTGGCTATCCTTTTCTTCTTCACTCGTGAATCGGATTCCTGTGAGTGTGGCGTTGATGATCTGGTGTGTTTTTTCTATTTCCGTGTTTTTAATGGTTACAAACGTGTCATCGACATATCTGACCCAGAGTTTGGGTTGAATTTGTGGTAGGACTGTTTGTTCTAACCTTTGCATAACTGCCTCTGCTATGAGTCCCGAGATTGGTGATCCCATGGGTGTTCCGTTGATTTGTTCGTATATCTGGTTGTTGAATGTGAAGTGTGTTGTGAGGCACAAGTCCAGTAGTTTAAGTATGCCGTCTTTGTTGATAGGTTCAGCGTCCTGTTTTCTGTTTTGTATGTCCAGTAGGTTGGCTATTGTTTCTCTGGCTAGGGCTTTGTCAATCGAAGTGAACAGTGCCGTCACGTCGAATGATATCATGGTTTCTTCTGAAACTGACAACCGGAAACGGCAGGGACAGACCACTATAAACACCGGAGGAAACTTCAAAGAAGCGCTTCGCAGGAGGCTCCCAAGCACTGATGATGTCGCCTAGCCAGGGGACGAAACGTTTGCAACAAAAACTTCCAGCTCGGCGAACAGAACCACAGCAGCTTGGAGTAGTCTTTGAGCTGGGGAATTTCCCTGAGCTAGGGGGTGTGTCTCTGAGCTGTGGGCGTGTCCCTGAGCTGGGGGTGTGTCCCTGAGCTGGGGGTGTGTCCCTGAGCTGGGGGCATGTCTCTGAGCTGTGGGCATGTCCCTGAGCTGGGGGGGTGTCCCTGAGCTGGGGGCATGTCCCTGAGCTGGGTGTGTGTCCCTGAGCTGGGGGTGTGTCCCTGAGCTGGGGGCATGTCCCTGAGCTGGGGGTGTGTCCCTGAGCTGGGGGTGTGTCCCTGAGCTGGGGGTGTGTCCCTGAGCTGGGGGCATGTCCCTGAGCTGGGTGTGTGTCCCTGAGCTGGGGTTGTGTCCCTGAGCTGGGGTTGTGTCCCTGAGCTGTGGGTGTGTCCCTGAGCTGGGGGTGTGTCCCTGAGCTGTGGGCATGTCCCTGAGCTGGGGGTGTGTCCCTGAGCTGGGTGTGTGTCCCTGAGCTGAGGGTGTGTCCCTGAGCTGTGGGTGTGTCCATGAGTTTGGTGGTGTGTCTCTGAGCTGTGGGTATGTCCCTGAGCTGGGGGCATGTCCCTGAGCTGGGTGTGTGTCCCTGAGCTGAGGGTGTGTCCCTGAGCTGTGGGTGTGTCCATGAGTTTGGTGGTGTGTCCCTGAGCTGTGGGTATGTCCCTGAGCTGGGGGTGTGTCCCTGAGCTGGGGGTGTATTCCTGAGCTGTGGGCATGTCCCTGAGCTGGGGGTGTGTCCCTGAGCAGGGGGTGTGTTCCTGAGCTGTGGGCATGTCCCTGAGCTGGGGGTGTGTCCCTGAGCTGGGGGTGTATTCCTGAGCTGTGGGCATGTCCCTGAGCTGGGGGTGTGTCCCTGAGCTGAGGGTGTGTCCCTGAGCTGGGGGTGTGTCCCTGAGCTGTGGGTGTGTCCCTGAGCTGGGTGTGTGTCCCTGAGCTGGGTGTGTGTCCCTGAGCTGGGGGTGTGTTCCTGAGCTGGGGGTGTGTTCCTGAGCTGTGGGCATGTCCCTGAGCTGGGGGTGTGTCCCTGAGCTGGGGGTGTGTCCCTGAGCTGAGGGCATGTCCCTGAGCTGGGGGTGTGTCCCTGAGCTGAGGGTGTGTCCCTGAGCTGTGGGCATGTCCCTGAGCTGGGGGTGTGTCCCTGAGCTGGGTGTGTGTCCCTGAGCTGAGGGTGTGTCCCTGAGTTTGGTGGTGTGTTCCTGAGCTGTGGGCATGTCCCTGAGCTGGGGGTGTGTCCCTGAGCTGGGGGTGTATCCCTGAGCTGTGGGCATGTCCCTGAGCTGGGGGTGTGTCACTGAGATGGGGGTGTATCCCTGAGCTGGGGGCATGTCCCTGAGCTGGGTGTGTCTCCCTGAGCTGTGGCATGTCCCTGAGCTGGGGGTGTGTCCCTGAGCTGTGGGCATGTCCCTGAGCTGGGGGGGGGGGTGTCCCTGGTCTGGGGGTGTGTCCCTGAGTTGGGTGGTGTGTTCCTGAGCTGGACAACGTGTCCCTGAACTAAGGTTTCAGCTGGGGGAGTGGGTGTCCCTGGTCTGGGGGTATGTCCCTGAGCTGGTGGGCGTGTCCCTGAGCTGGCGGTGGGTGTGTCTCTGAGCTGGGGGTGGGTGTGTTTCTGAGCACACAGTGACCTTGCTGCAGCATTTCAATAGGAGTTACTGGGGCAGACTGAGGGGCAGCATTGAAAGGTAGACTATTTTGTTAGTGGATTGTAGATGTGCCATGAGGGTTCACAGAAACTGGCACATGTCAGTCTCTGTGGTTGTGGGGTGTGGATGGCTGGTTCCTACGTGTGTTGGTGCCTGGCATCCAACTTGGAAGTTGTCTAGACCAAGTGATGGTTGAATTCACCAGGTTCTGAGGAAGGGTCACCAGATCCGAAACATTAACTCTGATCTGTCTCCACCAATGCTGCCAGATCTGACCTACCAAAATTTCTGTTTTTGTTTCTGATTTACAGCATCCACAGTTCTTTCAGTTTTTATTTTGAATTCACCAGGTGTCTGTTCTGGTTTCCCTGCTGAGTTTCCACATCTTTTGAGCTTGTTTGCTAAGTTTGGTAAGATAAAAAGATGAGGTGAGATGGACCATCAACAAGACATTTACCAGGTAATAATCCCCTTTAGTTTTGATTCTTCATTGTCTAACAAGAACTCTTGCAAAAAGCATAAAAAGATGATGTTGAGATCAGACTCGTCCAACTTCTCATCTGCTTCTGCAACTCATCTCGCTGCAGCTCACATCAGTCAAACCTTAAAGTGACTCTGCCCAACATCTTTGTAAATTGTAAGAGTGTTCGGAAATTTAAAGTGTAAAGTGCAAAGGGACTTGAGAGTCCTAGTCCAGGTTTCTCTTCAGGTAATCTTGCAGGTTGAGTCAGTAATTAGGAAGACAAATACAATGTGGTCATTCATCTCAAGAGGACTAGAATACAAAAGCAGTGAAGTACGTCTGAGGCTTTATAAAGCTCTGGTCGGACCACATTTAGAGTATTATGAGCAATTTTGAGCCCCATGCCTCAGGAAGGATGTATTGGCCCTGGAGAGGGTCCAGAGGAGGTTCATGAAAATTATCCCAGGAATTTCAGTTACATCACACTGTAATCTTTTGCCATAAATTCTGTGTCTTACGATCTTAAACTCCATAACCACCTGATGAAGGAGCAGTGCTCCAAACGCTAGTGCTTCCAATTAAACCTGTTGGACTATAACCTGGTATTGTGAGATTTTTAACTTTGTACACCCCAATCCAACATCACACCACCAAATCATATCCCAAGAATGAAACGTTTAACATATGAGGAACGTTTGAGGACTCTGGGTCTGTACTCGATGGAGTTTAGAAGGATGAGAGGTGATCTAATTGAAACTTACAGAATACTGAATGGCCTGGTCAGAGTGGATGTTGAGAAGATGTTTCCATTGGTAGGAGAGACTAGGACCCGAGAGCACAGCCTTAGAGTAAAAGGAGGACCTTTTAGAATGGAGATAAGGAGAAACTTTTTCAGCCAGAGAGTGGAGAATCTATGGAATTCATTCCCACAGAAGGCTGTAGAGACCAGGTCATTCAGTATATTTAAGATGGAGATAGATAAGTTCTTGATTGCCAAGGGGAGCAAAGGTCACAAGGAAAAAGTGGGAAAATGGGGTTGAAAAGCCTATCAGCCATGATAGTATGGCAAAGCAGACCTGATGGGCTGAATGGACTAATTTCTGCTCCTATATCTTATAGTCCTACAGTCTTTGGTTAGTGCACAATATCATGGAATCTGAATTTACATTTGAAATTCCTCAAACTTTACTGCTGATATGTAATGAGTTTGACTGATAGAAGTGATCAGTATGTGGCAAACATTGCAGACCTGATATGTATTTTTATATTTATTGAATAATCCTTTTGATGTTTAAATGAACAGAGATTCCACCACAGTTTATTTTGTGTAATGTTTCTGCTGCTTAATAATAGTCTTCTTCAGGAGTTAGTTAGTTGTTTTTTTTGTATTCTTTCTCAAGTTGCGTAATTTGCACTTACTCAGTCAATTGCGAGTCACATTTAATTTAAACATCGTATTAGGCAACAGAGTGTAGTCAAGTTTAATTTTATAGCCTCTGGAGCCAGACAAATTTGTGCATGTGTGACTGAGAAAACGTTTTAAAGTTTTTTTTTGTCTTCACTGTTTTCAAATAGCCTAAGGATCAAAATAATTCCTGGTTGCTGCAAGAAAGTCTTTTGTTCTCTGTGTTTTAAAGTCGGATCCTTGCCCTGCTTTAATCCATTGTATATAAAAACTGCTTGCTGACTGACAGACGATAGTAAACCTTTATCCTCCATTAATTAAAAACATGCACATGGGTTTACTCAGGGAACAGCTTGTGAACGCAATGCAGCATTTAGGGTAACTGATCACTCCCAAGCCTCATGAGAAACACACTTACCGTTCTTAGATTTTGACAAAATGAATCAAAGCAGATTAATTATAAAAAACCATTTAAAAACAGTTTGTATGACAAATTTGCGAACATTTCATTTATAAATTAAACCATAACTGCAGATTTCTGTTGCCATGCCAATACCTGTATGGCTAAGGTGGGAAAGCATGGAATCAGGGGACAAGTGGCAGAATGGTTAATAAACTGGTAACAGAAGAGAATCCAGAGAGAAAGGGTTAATGTTCCTCAGACTGGCAAATGTTGGGAGGTGGTCTTCCATACAGATCAGGGCTGGGGACACATACACACCCAGTTGGAGTAATGACTGCTGAAGGGAATGACAAGCTGCCTGGCTTTCAGCCTGCACTAAAAGAGAAGGCAAGGCCCAAGCAGGACAGGGCAAACCACCAATGCAGTGAGCATCCTGGGCTGTGCAAGGTGAGTGAGTGTGAAGAGCACAGGGAGCAGCATCCAGCTGCAGCCTGGTCCACTCCTTGAGCTGAGACCCCATCCCTGTGCACAAATTGACAACACACACCAGCATGTAAATGCTGCACATTCAGGCATACTGGCAGCAGAATACCAACCCACAGCAGAATTCCACACTTGCCAGTGTGCTGCATTGTTGAAGAGTAGTGGTGTACTGTAAATGGATGGGAGGTGTCCAACTCAAGACTGGGCATCCATGAGGCGCTGTGGTCCATCAACAGCAGCAGAACTGTACTCCAGCACAATCTGTAACCTCATGGTCCGGCATATTCCCCATTCAACCATTACCATAAAGCCAGGGGATCAATTAGAAGAAAGTGAGGACTGCAGATGCTGGAGATCAGAGTTGAGAGTGTGGTGCTGGAAAAGCACAGCAAGTCAGGCAGCATCCGAGGAGCAGGGGAATCAATGTTTCGGGGATAAGCCCTTCATTAAGAATAAGGCTTGTGGGCCGACGGGCTGAGAGATAAATGAGAGGTGTCGTGGGGTTGGCGGGGAAGGTAGTTGAGACTGCAATAGGTAGATATTACTGACTGAGCTGGATTTTTCCATCAATCAGCAATAGTTTCATCGTCACCATGAAACACTTAATGCCAGATTTTTATTGATTTCAAATTCTAACAGCTGCCATGGTGAGATTCGAACCTGAGATCCCAGAACATTACCTGGGTCTCTGGTCTTTGCACTGGATTAAGAGTCCAGTAATAGTGTCGCTGGGACAGTGCCTCCCATCACCCAGTGAAGGAACCAACAAGATGGAAATTGACTGCATCACCATGCTTCCTGTTTACAGATATATCAAAGCCCTCGCTCATGCTCTCTTCAAGAGGGTCGACAGTCACTAAGAAACAATCAGAGAAGGCTGTGCCATTCCAGACATTGCCAGTTGCTCTCAAAGGCCAACTGATGGCACCCATGAGGTCACATGAACGCTTCAATCTCCCTCCCACTTAGCCAAGGACATGCAGGTCCTGGGCCTTCTCCATCGCCAAACCTTTACCACCAGATGCCTGGAGGAAGAACACTTCATATTCTGCCTTGGGACCCTGCAACCGCACAGGTTCAATGTGGATTTCACCAGTTTCCTCATTTCCTCTCCCCCTACATTGTCCCAGTCCCAAGCTTCCAACTCTGCACCGCTGTCTTGACCTATCCATCACCTTTCCCATCTATCTGCTCCACCCTCCTCTCTGATGTATTACCATTAACCCCACCTCCATCTACCTCTGTCATTCTTGGCAACCTTCCCCCCAGACCCACACCCCCTCCCATTTATCTCTCAGCTCCCTGGCCCACAAGCTTCATTCCTGATGAAGGGCTTATGCCTGAAACATCGATTCTCCTGCCCCTCAGATGCTACCTGACCAGCTGTGATGTTCTAGCATCACACTCTCAAACCAGGGGAACAATCCTGATTCAATGGAGAGTGCAGGAAGACATACCAGGAGCAACACCAGGCATATCTGAAGATGAGGTGTCAACCTGATGAAGCTACCAAACAGGACTACTTGTAAGCCAAATAGTATAAGCAGCAAGTGACATTGATCCCTCAATGAATGGATCAGATCTAAGCTCTGCAGCCCTGTCACATCCAGTTGTGAATGGTGGTGGACAATGAAAAGACTCACTAGAGGAGGAGGCACCACAAATATTCCCATCATCAATGATGGAAGAGCCCAACATAGCAGTGCAAAGGATAAGGCTGAAGTAGTTACAGCAATATTCAGCCATAAGTGCTGAGTGGATGATCCAAATTGGCTTCCTCCAGTGATCGCCAGCATAATAGATATCAGGCTTCAGCCAATTCAATTCATTCCATGTGATATCGCGAGACAATTGGACTGGATGCTGCAAAGGATATGGGGCCTGACAACATTTCAGCCATTGTACTGAAGGCTTGTGCTCTGGAACTTGCATCTTATTTAATGGGCCTTGGGATGAGACCCTTTATTGCGATGCTAATAGCCCCCTGAGGACATTGTTAAAGCCAAAAGGAGCTCCTGGGGGGTGAGGGTTACATTTTCATGGTCTTCCTTTCTGATCAAAGGGTCCCTAAGGTATGCTCGCCCTCTCACCCTGACTCCAAGACTGTGTGTCCCAGCCCTTTCTCCCCAAGTCCAAAGCCTGCTGAGATATCCCCAACCAACCCTCTCCCTATCCAGGTCATCTTCACCCAGATCCATGGAGAAGCCCCCCCACCTGCTCCCAACATTCCTGCCACTCAGTCCTGACCCTCCTTCATGGGGACTGGAGGCAGTGCTAGCAGTGGGCACCACTCCCAATGCCACAGTTGGACCCAGGAGCTGCTCGGCAATCAGAGTGGCTGGAATGGGATGTTTCCTCTCCAGCTGGTGGTGCCAGTCTTATCCTGAGACACACATGCTCTGTTGAGTGTGAACCAGTTATGGATTAAGCCCACTGCCGTTATGAATTAAGCCCACTGGTGAGTTTCTCTGTGACATTTCAGACCCTGCTACCTGTTAGTGAGGACCATTGTGTCCAAAACAGTTGATCTTCCTCCCAATCCTTATGTAA
This sequence comes from Chiloscyllium plagiosum, assembly GCF_037043375.1. Classification (NCBI taxonomy): domain Eukaryota; kingdom Metazoa; phylum Chordata; class Chondrichthyes; order Orectolobiformes; family Hemiscylliidae; genus Chiloscyllium; species Chiloscyllium plagiosum. The sequence continues at coordinate 2,609,464 of NW_028270161.1, forward strand.
CGGCAGGATTGACCAAGGTGAAGATTGTAGTTCTAAATTAGTTCCACTCAGCCATTAATCTTGATTTTAATTTGTTTCATTTTGAGCATTGTGATTTTCAGCATTGCATTAAAATTTGCCAACGGAAATGAATCAGAGTTTGTCAACTAATACTTCTGTCAGTAGAGTGTAGATCCAATGGAACTATTTTGCTCTTGATTGAGAGTAAAACCATACTGGGAAAAACATGTGAAAGCCAGTGCTTCCAAATAAACCTGTTAGACTATAACCTGGTGTGGTGTGATTTTTAACTTAACTATATATTTAGTTTTGATCAATGAGATGCAATGCTTTGAAGGTTTGGACTTTAATTGAGAAACTGCAGAAATTGATTGCTTTAGAAATGGCTTTGTGCGTACAATAAAGAGTAAAATCCCTAAAATTCTGGCATCTCAGTTACCATTGGAAACAATATTCACAATGTTTTCAATTATCACACTACATCCTTTCAAAACACTTCATAGAGTGAGTTACTTCTGAAGTGCTGTAATTTTTATCTAAACAACTTCAACAGTCATTTTGTTGCTCCATTATCCAACATAATCAGTTGTGGTTTAAAACAGATATCTATTGCATTGTGACCCTTTTGAGAGAAACACCTGCCATTTTTTAGAAGAATTCAAACAGTTCAGTTGCTTTTGAATCTCATCGTGATTGCACACTACATCTCGTTTACGTTTGCTATTTCCACATGTTAATTTCATTCTAACATTCACTATCTTCACACACAATGTCATTTCCTTTTCTTTATTCAGTTTACTAATCTCCTGAGCTGTATCTCATTCCAATGTTAATGAGTGCCCTGTGGAGTTTTTATTTAAATATTAAATGGTTCTCTTTGAACCTGGTGTCCCTTTTTCTTTACTTATTTATTTCTCCACCCTCCCTCAAAGTATCTTTCTTCTGGAATTTGCTTTGGGCTTTGATCTTCGTCTTTCTGTGTCTTCAGGGTTTACCACATTCTCTTTATATCCTGCAGGCTTTGTGTTGTGCTATTTGGGACTCCACTGTCTAAGCTGTTGGTGTTTATTCCACATTGCAGACATTGTCATGCTTGATGTATCCTGGACACATCACAAATAAAACTGTCTCCCTTTTTTTAACCAGTGCTTTCAGCATGAGCCCAAGAATACCCAGGGACTGTACTGTATTCAGAAAGACATGATATGGAGGTGCCGAAACAAATCTGTTGAACAATAGAACCTTACAGCACAGGAACAGGCCATTCAGCCCTCCAAGCCTGCGCTGATCCAGATCCTCTATCTAAACCTGCCGCCTATTTCCTAAGGATCTGTATCCCTCTGCTCCCTGCCCATTCATGTATCTGTCTAGATACATCTTCAATGATGCTATCGTTCCCGCTCCTACCATCTCTGAAGGCAGCGCATTCCAGGCACCCACCACCCTCTGTATGAAGAACTTTCCACACATATTTCCCCTAAACCTTTTCCCTATCAATTGAACTTGTGACCCCTAGTAATTGAGTCCCCCACTCTGGGAAAGGTTTCTTGCTATCCACCCTGTCTACACCTCTCATGATTTTGTAGGCCTCAGTCAGGTCCCCCCTCAACCTCCTCCTTTCTAATGAAAATAATCCTAATCTATTCAACCTCTCTTCATAGGTGGCACCCTCCATACCAGGCAACATCCTGGTGAACCTCCTCTGCACCCTCTCCAAAGCATCCACAAATTTGGGCATGCATTTGGGAAAGCAAATCTTAGCAGGACTTATACACTTACTGTAAGTTCCTAGGGAGTGTTGGTGAACAAAGAGACCTTGGAGTGCAGGTTCATAGCTCCTTGAAAGTAGAGTCACAGGTAGATAGGATAGCGAGGAAGGCGTTTGGTATGCTTTCCTTTATTGGTCAGAGTATTGGGTACAGGAGTTGGGAGGTCACGTTGCGGCTGGACAGGACATTCATTAGGCCACTGTTGGAATATTGTGTACAATTCTGGTCTCCTTATCGGAAGGATGTTTTGGTTCAAAAAAGATTGATAAGGATGTTGCCAGGGCTGGAGGATTTGACAATAGGGAGAAGTTTAACAGGCTGGGGTTGTTTTCCTTGGAGTGTCGGAGGCTAAGGGGTGACCTCATAGAGGTTTATAAAATTATGGATAGGGTAAATAGACAAAGTCTCTTCCCTGGGATGGGGCTGTCTAGAACTAGAGGGGATAGGTTTAGGATGAGAGGGGAAAGATATAAAAGGGACCTAAGGGGCAACTTTTTCACACAGAGGGTGGTGTGTGTATGGAACGAGCTGCCAGAGGATGTGGTGGAGGCTGGTACAATTACAACATTTAAAAGGCATCTGGATGGGTATATGAATAGGAAGGGTTTGGAGGGATATGGGCTGGGTGTTGGCAGGTGGGACTAGATTAGGTTGGGATACCTGGTCGGCATGGACGGGTTGGACCAAAATGTCTGTTTCCGTGTTGTATATCTCTATGACTCTGTGGTAATGTGGCAAACAGAACTGGACACAGTTTTCCAAATGTGTCCAAACCACCAAGTCTTACACAATTGTAACATAGCCCGTCCGATGAAGGAAGGCATGGAGTTGTGTGATTCTTAACTTCAGAAAGACAATTAGATTAACAACTTAGCTGCTGCCTGGCTGCTCAGACTGAATTCAAACTTCTTCAGAATCCACCTTATTAACACTGAATGGAATTGGACCATTTCACCCATCACGTCTACTCTCCAGTTCAGTCATTGCTGATATGTTTCTCCACCCCAATCTCTTGCCCTGGATCCCCTTACTAATCAAGAACCTTTCCAGGTCTGGCAGCACCTGTGAAGAAAAATCAAAGTTAACGCTTCAGGTCCAGTGACCCTTCTTCAGAACTGATTTACAGCATCCGCAGTTCTTTCAGCTTTTAAGAACCTTGCTATCTCTGTCTTAAATGCACTCAATGTATTGATCTTCACAGCCCTCTGCGGCAATGTGTTCCATTGATTAACTACCCTCTGGCTAAATAGATTCCTCCTCATCTTCATACTAAGGGGTCTTCCTATCATTCTGAGGTTGTGCCCTTGCATCCTAGTCTCTACCACCAATAGAAACATCTTCTCCTCATCCACCCATGCAGGCCTTTTAGTGTTCTGTAAGGTTCTGTCATATTCCCCCTCATCCTTCTAAGCTCCATCAAGGACAGACCCAGAGTCGTCAACCGCTCCTCACATGAGAAGCCTTTCATCCCCGGGATCATTCTTACAAACCTCCCCCAGACTCCCTCCATGCTTCCCTCGGTACACGGCCCAAAGCAGCTCACAATACTCCAAATGTAGTCTGACCAGAGTGTTATACAGCCTCAGCCATCCATTTTTATTCGTGTATTCTGACCCTCTCAAAATAAATGCTAATGTTGCATTTCCCTTCCTAACTGCCAACTGCATGTTAACTTGAAGCGAATCCTTAACTAGAACTCTCAAGTGCCTTTGTGCTTCAGATTTCCAAAACTTTCCATCATTTAGAACATAGTATACACCTCTGTCCTCCCTACAAAGTTCATAACTTCACATTTTCCCACGTTGCATTCCATCTGCCATTTCTTTGCACACTCTCCTGGCCTGTCCAAGTCCTTCTGCTGCCTCCCTGCTCTCTCAGCAAAACCTATCCCTCTACCTATCTTTGTGTCTTCTGCAAACTTAGCAACAATGCCCTCAGTTTCTTTGTCCAGATCGTTAATGTATAACATGAATAATTGTGGTCCCAACACCGACCCCCTGTAGAACTCCTTGAATCACCAGCTGCCACCATGATAAAGAGACCTTTATCCCCACTGTCTGCTTGCTACCAGTCAGTCAATCCTTTATCCATGCTCGTACCTTGTCCCTAACAACATGGATTCTTGGCTTATTCAGCAGCCTCCTGTGTGGCACCTTATTAAAGGTTTTCTGGAAATCCAAATGCATCACGTCCACTGGCTCTCCTTTGTCTAATCTGCATGTTACCTCCTCCAAAGACTTCTAACAGATTTGTCAAGCATGGTTTCTCCTTGACGAAGACGTGTTGACTCAGCCCTATTTTATCATGCACTTCCAAGCAGTATGCAATCTCATCCTTAATCTGGACTCTAAAATATTACCAGCTGAGGTCAGCTAACAGCCTATAGTTTCCATTTTCCTGCCTCCCGTTCCCTCTTAAATAGTCACATTACATTAGCCATTTTCCAGTCCTCTGGGACAGTCCCTGACTGCAGTGATTCCTGAAAGATCACTACCAAAGCCTCTACAATCTCCTCATCTATCTCCTTCAGACCTCTGGGGTGTAGTCCATCTAGTCTGGGTGATTTATCCACCTTTAAACCTTTCAGCTTCCCCAGCACTTTCTCCTTAGTGATGGCCAATAGACTCATCGCTGCCTCCTGACTCTTGCTCTGGTAAGTCACTGGTGTCTTCCACCATAAAAACTTAAACAAAATATTGATTCAATTCCTCCGCCATTTCTTTGTTACCCATTGCTATTTCTCCAGCCTCGTTTCCAGCGGTCCAAAGTCAACTCTTGATTCTCTCTTTGAGATATCTAAAAAAGTCTCTTGTAATCTTCTTTTATACAATGAGCCAGCTTACTCTGATATTTCATCTTCTTCACCCTTTTTTTAAGTCTTCTTCTGCTGGTTTTTAAAGGCTTCCCAATCCTTTAGCTTCCCATTAATCTTCACCACATTGTATTTTTTTTTTTGCTTTTGTGTTGCCCCTGAATAATACTTGCCAGCCATGATTGTGCCATCCAGTCCTGAGTATGTTACATCTTCCTTGGGATGAATTTCTGTTGTGCCTCTTGAATTACCCCCAGAAACTCCTGCCATTGCTGCTCCACCACCTTCCCTGCTCGGCTCCCCTTCCAATCCATTCTGGACAGCTCCTCCCTCATGTCTTTGTAGTTATCTTTACTCAAATGTAACCTCATTACACCTGATTCCAGCATCTCCCTCTCAAACTGCAGGGTGAATTCTATCATAGTGTGATCAATATTAGTATAGTGCCCTCCTTCCCTTGAACTGGTGCCAAGGCCTCATGAATACAAACGCATTCCTCCCAGTCCAAGCTTTGAGCCACACATTTACTTTTTTTAATCTTGTTGACCCTGTGCCAACTTGCTGGTGACTCAGGTAGTAACTCAGAGGTGTGGGTTTGAGTTCTCACACCGGCTGAGCTTACCATGAAGGACTCTCCTCCTCAACCTCTCCCCTTGCCTGAGGCAAGTTGACCCTCAGGTTAAACCACCACCAATCATCTCTCTCTGAGGGGAGAGCAGCCCTACGGTCTGGTGAGACTGTGGTAATTTTATCTTTTACCGAGTTATCTATTATTTATTGTAAGTAACTCATGAATGCCAATGAATATTCCTTAAAATCTTTAAATCACTTCTAAATTGTACCATAACATTTCAGACATAAAATACATATTGTTAATTTCTTCTACAAATACTCTCATCAACAGTGAAAAAAATCATTTTGATAATATACCATGTATGCAATTGAAAACTGAAAGTGCAGGTATGGGTGGACCAAAGCTATTAATTATACACGCTGAGTATTGGGGAAAGAAGACAGGCCTTTAAAATAATTACATGACATCGCACCATGTGATGTTGTGGTGTGAAGGTACCCGGCTCATCATCCACCACCCTCTCTGTGTATTGGAGTCAGTGTCGTCAGTCCATCCATCTGTGTCTAATAGGCAAAAGGAAGGACTGCAGTTGCTGGAAACCAGAGTTTAAATTAGAGTGGTGCTGGAAAAGCACATCAGGTCAGGCAGCATCTGAGGAGCAGGAAAATCGACGTTTCGGGCCCAACGTGTGTGCAGAAGTCTGTGATATGTGACTGTTGTAAATATTTACCGTCGGACGCAGACTCCAAGATATTTGGCTCAACAGAAGCTTTGTCCTTTGTATAGAATATATAAAAATGTTTAAAAGACAAAATACATCCTTTCCAGATCGATCATCACTTTCCAAAATACATCACTTTCACCCAGCATGGTGGAAGTTAGATCATGAACAGTGCTCCCTTTACCAGTATCCACACACAATGTAATGTTACTGTTTAATAGACCAGCTCTCTACTTGTCCTGGAAAGTTATAAGTTCAGTTTGAAAACAACATTGTTTAGCAAAAGTTGCAGTTGTACTTGCACAATCAGTGGTGTGGAATTGTGTCCTTTGGCTATTTGAGAGTGTGATGCTGGAAAAGCGCAGCAGGTCAGGCAGCATCCAAGGAGCAGGAAAATCTCTTCATCAGGAATTTGCCCGAAACGTCGATTTCCCTGCTCCTCGATGCTGCCTGACCTGCTGTGCTTTTCCAGCACCACACTCTTGACTCTAATCTCCAGCATCTGCAATCCTCACTTTCTCCTTTGGTGTTATTTGCCAGTTGTAATGGCACAGTCAATGGGGTGGAATTATCTCGTATGGTTATTTGCTTTTACTGGTTCAGGTGCAATGAGCTAATAGCAAACTCTCGGATTGTTAAAGAAACACCTACTGTGTCAATACAAATCCCCAATTCAACTTCACACCAGTCAGAATTATCATAACTGACTTAGAGTATCAGCATTCTTCTCATTTACAGATAAATCCATTCAGCGACTGCAGCTGACGAGTAACAACGTTTTTGTAATTTTAACACAGCACAGGCTGCAGCAGAACAATTTGAAAAAATACATAGAACAAAAGGTAAAAATTATTGTACAAGCGCACAATAGTTTACACAGGAGTATGACATGGGATTGTTTATTTGATGAGAGCTCTTTAATTTGTAAATCTTTCCATTTATGATTTACTCTGCCACATTTCACAGTTTAGTCCCAGTTATCATAAACCTTAATTAGTATGATTTGTATTTTACTGCAAATTGAATGTGCTATAAATGAGCACATTTTCTTGAATGAAAATAATGTAACAGAGTGAATGAAGCAGCACTGGTTTGGAGATAAACACAGGGAGTGATGTTCCCCTTCCTAGGGGTGACAGGGGGAGATAACGGGGTGAGTTGGTCTTGGAGAGAAATCACCTTCTTCTTGCCATCTGATTGTTGAGGTGCTGGGGAGATGCTCCATGAGACTTTTTCAAAGCATCAGCAATGGAAGAGCTTCTGTGGTTAATTAATGGCTCCTTCAGTGCCTCAACTCACCATCTGCCCAATCAGCTGCCTCCCCAATGGGCAACTCACTATCTGCCAAATCAGCTGCCTCCCCAATAGGCAACTTACCATCCCCCCAATCAGCTGCCTCCACAATGGGCAACTCACCATCTGCCAAATCAGCTGCCTCCCCAACAGGCAACTTACCATCCCCCCAATCAGCTGCCTCCACAATGGGCAACTCACCATCTGTCAAATCAGCTGCCTCCCCAACAGGCAACTTACCATCCCCCCAATCAGCTGCCTCCACAATGGGCAACTCACCATCTCCCCAATCAGCTACCTCCCCAATAGGCAACTCACCATCCCCCCAATCAGCTGCCTCCCCAATAGGCAACTCACCATCTGCCCAATCAGCTACCTCCCCAATAGGCAACTCACCATCCCCCCAATCAGCTGCCTCCACAATGGGCAACTCACCATCTCCCCAATCAGCTGCCTCCCCAATAGGCAACTCACCATCCCCCCAATCAGCTGCCTCCACAATGGGCAACTCACCATCTCCCCAATCAGCTACCTCCCCAATAGGCAACTCACCATCCCCCCAATCAGCTGCCTCCCCAATAGGCAACTCACCATCTGCCCAATCAGCTGCCTCCCCAATAGGCAACTCACCATCCCCCCAATCAGCTGCCTCCACAATGGGCAACTCACCATCTCCCCAATCAGCTACCTCCCCAATAGGCAACTCACCATCCCCCCAATCAGCTGCCTCCCCAATAGGCAACTCACCATCTGCCCAATCAGCTGCCTCCCCAATAGGCAACTCACCATCCCCCCAATCAGCTGCCTCCCCAATAGGCAACTCACCATTCCCCCAATCAGCTGCCTCCACAATGGGCAACTCACCATCTCCCCAATCAGCTGCCTCCCCAATGGGCAACTCACCATCCCCCCAATCAGCTGCCTCCCCAATAGGCAACTCACCATCTGCCCAATCAGCTGCCTCCACAATAGGCATCTCACCATCTCCCCAATCAGCTGCCTCCACAATGGGCAACTCACCATCTCCCCAATCAGCTGCCTCCACAATGGGCAACTCACCATCTCCCCAATCAGCTGCCTCCCCAATAGGCAACTCACCATCTCCCCAATCAGCTACCTCCCCAATAGGCAACTCACCATCTCCCCAATCAGCTGCCTCCACAATGGGCAACTCACCATCTCCCCAATCAGCTGCCTCCCCAATATGCAACTCACCATCCCCCCAATCAGCTGCCTCCACAATGGGCAACTCACCATCTCCCCAATCAGCTACCTCCCCAATAGGCAACTCACCATCCCCCCAATCAGCTGCCTCCCCAATAGGCAACTCACCATCTGCCCAATCAGCTGCCTCCCCAATAGGCAACTCACCATCCCCCCAATCAGCTGCCTCCACAATGGGCAACTCACCATCTCCCCAATCAGCTGCCTCCCCAATAGGCAACTCACCATCCCCCCAATCAGCTGCCTCCACAATGGGCAACTCACCATCTCCCCAATCAGCTACCTCCCCAATAGGCAACTCACCATCCCCCCAATCAGCTGCCTCCCCAATAGGCAACTCACCATCTGCCCAATCAGCTGCCTCCCCAATAGGCAACTCACCATCCCCCCAATCAGCTGCCTCCACAATGGGCAACTCACCATCTCCCCAATCAGCTGCCTCCCCAATGGGCAACTCACCATCTCCCCAATCAGCTACCTCCCCAATAGGCAACTCACCATCCCCCCAATCAGCTGCCTCCACAATGGGCAACTCACCATCTCCCCAATCAGCTGCCTCCCCAATAGGCAACTCACCATCTCCCCAATCAGCTGCCTCCCCAATAGGCAACTCACCATCCCCCCAATCAGCTGCCTCCCCAATAGGCAACTCACCATCCCCCCAATCAGCTGCCTCCACAATAGGCAACTCACCATCTCCCCAATCAGCTGCCTCCCCAATAGGCAACTCACCATCCCCCAATCAGCTGCCTCCACAATAGGCAACTCACCATCTCCCCAATCAGCTGCCTCCCCAATAGGCAACTCACCATCTGCCCAATCAGCTGCCTCCACAATTGGCAACTCACCATCTCCCCAATCAGCTACCTCCCCAATAGGCAACTCACCATCCCCCCAATCAGCTGCCTCCACAATGGGCAACTCACCATCTCCCCAATCAGCTACCTCCCCAATAGGCAACTCACCATCTCCCCAATCAGCCGACTCCCCAATAGGTAACTCACCATCTCCCCAATCAGCTACCTCCCCAATAGGCAACTCACCATCCCCCCAATCAGCTGCCTCCCCAATAGGCAACTCACCATCCCCCAATCAGCTGCCTCCACAATAGGCAACTCACCATCTCCCCAATCAGCTGCCTCCCCAATAGGCAACTCACCATCTGCCCAATCAGCTGCTTCCCCAATAGGCAACTCACCATCTGCCCAATCAGCTGCCTCCACAATGGGCAACTCACCATCTGCCCAATCAGCTGCCTCCCCAATGGGAAACTCACCATCCCCCAATCAGCTGCCTCCCCAATAGGCAACTCACCATCTGCCCAATCAGCTGCCTCCCCAATGGGCAACTCACCATCCCCCAATCAGCGGCCTCCCCAATAGGCAACTCACCATCCCCCAATCAGCTACCTCCCCAATAGGCAAGAACATGTTCATATTCCCGACTGACAAACTAGGACGTGCTGCCTTTCGGGTTGTTGGGAGCAGTCATCTGCTGACAACAACCACCAATAACCCCATACCCCTCCCAAACACACACACACTCTCACACTCTCACACACACACACTCTCTCTCTCACACACACACACACACACACTCACTCTCACACACTCTCTCTCTCACACACACACTCACTCTCACACTCTGTCTCTCTCTCTCTCTCACACACACTCACATTCACACTCTGTCTCTCTCTCTCACACACACACACTCACACTCACACTCTATCTCTCTCTCTCTCAAGCGCACACACACATGCACACACACACTCACTCACCCTCACACACTCACTCTCACACACTCTGTCTCTCTCTCTGTCTTTCACATACACACCTTTGCAAGTCGAGCTAGAAAGAGGATTGCCACCTATCATGGGAGCTGATAGACAGCTCAGGCATGGAGCTGCACAGTTGTCTCCTGCTGCTCACAGCCCAGTTGGACACCGAGTGAATAAGGCCACTGTCTGCCCATGTTAGTCACTCATTACAGACAGGAGCCGAAATAGCCTCATGTGACCTCATGGGTGCCATCAGTTGGCCTTTGAACCTAAGGACAGCTGGCAATGTCTGGAATGGCACAGCCTTCTCTGATTGTTGCTTAGTGGCTGTCGACCCTCTTGAAGAGAGCATGAGCGAGGGCTTTGATATATCTGTAAACAGGAAGCATGGTGATGCAGTCAATTTCCATCTTGTTGGTTCCTTCACTGGGTGATGGGAGGCACTGTCCCAGCGACACTATTACTGGACTCTTAATCCAGTGCAGAGACCAGAGACCCAGGTAATGTTCTGGGATCTCAGGTTCGAATCTCACCATGGCAGCTGTTAGAATTTGAAATCAATAAAAATCTGGCATTAAGTGTCTCATTGTGACCATGAAAACATTCCTGATTGATGGAAAAACTCAGCTCGGTCAGTAATGTTCTTTAGGGAAGGAAACTGCCATCCTTACCTGGTCTGGCCTACATGTGACTCCAGGAGAAAGTGAGGACTGCAGATGCTGGAGATCAGAGTCAAAAAACTGGAAAAGCACAGCCATTCAGGCAGCATCTGAGAAGCAGGAGAGTCGACTTGTTGAGCTTAAGTTCTTCATCAGGAATGTTTCGGGGCCAGAAGGGGGCTGGGATATAAATGGGAGAGGGATGGGGCTCAGGGAAGGTTGCTAGGAATGCAATAGGTAAATGAAGGTGGGGGGTAATGGTGATAGGTTGGAGTGGAGGGGTGAAGCGGGTAGGTGGGAAGGAAGATGGAAAGGTAGGACAGTTCAAGAGGGTGGTGCTGAGTTGGAGATTTGGATCTGCGATAAGGTGGGGGGAGGGGAGATGAGCAAACTGGTGAAATAAGCATTGCTGCCTTGGGGTTGGAGGATCTCAAGGTGGAAAATGAGGTGTTCTTCCTCCAGGCATCAGGTGGCCAGAGTTTGGTGGGGGAGGAGGCCCAGGACTTATATGTCCTTGATGCAGTGGGAGCAGGAGTTGAAGTGGTCAGCCACAGGGTGGTGGGTTCTGGATCAGTGGTGCTGGAAGAGCACAGCAATTCAGGCAGCATCCGAGGACAGGCAAAATCGACGTTTCGGGCAAAAGCTCCTGATGAAGGGCTTTTGCCCGAAATGTCGATTTTGCCTGTCCTCGGATGCTGCCTGAATTGCTGTGCTCTTCCAGCACCACTGATCCAGAATCTGGTTTCCAGCATCTGCAGTCATTGTTTTTACCAACAGGGTGGTGGGGTTTTCGGTCCGTGTGTCACAGAGATGTTCTCTGAAACGTTCCGCAAGGTGGTGTCCTGTCTCCCCAGTGTAGAGTAAAGCACATCAAGAGTGGTTTGAGGAGTGAACCTAACAAAACCTAATTGCTAATCTTACTGATCCAAGACTGGGTCGTTTGTAATGTGTCCTGTTTAATAAAACAAACAGCAAGTATTGATGTTACAATACTTTCAAGGGACAATATGTAATCCTCAGTGTTTAAATGTAGCAAAATGCTTATTCAACTAAACTGAGTAAATATAAGAAAACAATTTAGTACAAAGCTGTAAAATAATTTCAACTTGGGGTAAGCCTGCTCTCCAGTTTAAGCAAGGATTGTTAAGAGATAACTGATTTGGAGGAGCTGGTGTTGGACTGGGGTGGACAAAGTTTTTAAAAAAATCATACAAACCAGGTTTTCGTCCAACAGGTTTATTTGGAATCACTACTTTTCGGAGCAATGCTCCTTCATCAGGTGGTTGTGGAGCAGGGAAATAAAACACAATTTATAGCAAAAGTTTACAGTGTAATGCAGCTGAAATATATTAAATAAACTCAGATTAAGTCTTTCATCTTTCAGAATGGAATTGCTAGTTTCAATTCATTAATATGTAAATCCCAGAACTCCTGTGAGTCACATTCTCAAGATAACTTCAGGTTTTCTAACAAAATATGTCATCTCAGCTCAGACAATGCATTAACAGTATGAGGTTAAAGTCTGTCTGTATCCCATCTTGAGTCAGACTGGTTCTATTTCTAAAGTGGGATTTACAGAATCTTACACAGATTGACTGTAGGTTATGCATTTTTTGAGCAAAATAAAGTATAATTCTGCAAATACAGATTCACCCCATAAACGTGTGTGTGTGTGTGCATGCAAGAGAGACAGAGGGAGTGTGTGTATGTGAGTGTGTACGTGTGGGTGTGAGTGCATGTGATAGAATGTTGTTTGTGCGTGTGTGTAAACTTAGTCAAGTATGTGTGTGAGTGTGATGGGGTATAAGCCTGTGAGAGGGTGCATGCGTGGGTGTGAGTATGGGAGGTGTATATGTGTGTGTATGAGAGAGGGAGCTTGTGTATAAGAGAGGGTCTGTGTAGTGTGTGAGCATGTAAGTGTTTGTCTGTGTGTGTATTAAAAGTTTGTGAGAAGATTTGTAGCTCGGGTGCTCGTTGCTGTGGTTCTGTTCGCCGAACTGCAAGTTTTTGTTGCAAACGTTTCGTCCCCTGTCTATGTATGTCCCCTGTGTGTGTATGTAAGTGTGTGTGTGAGAGAGAGAGAGTATATAGTGTAGCGGGGTTACCTATAGTGTGACATGAACCCAAGGTCCTGGTTGAGACCACCCTCATAGGTATATTTTATTTCACTCAAAACATCAGTGAGGATAAGCGACAACACCTTCTCCACCATCATCCTTAGTACCAGTACCACAAAAGGCTGTGTTCTCAGTAACACATTTTAACTCTGATTTGTCCAGCGTCTGCAGTCCTCACTTTCTCTCCTTATACACTCACAACTGTGTGGCCAAACTCTGCTGTAACTCCATTTACAAATTTGCTGATGATAGTGGGTTGGATCTCAAACAACGATGTGATGGTGTACAGGAAAGAGAAAGACAGCTTAGTGACATGGTGTAAAGGCAGCAATCTCTCCCTCAATGTCAGCAAAATGAAGGAGCTGGTCATTGACTTCAGGAAGTGGAGTGGAGGACACTCCCTGGGGGAGATTGTTGAAAGCTTCAAGTTCCTAGGAGTAAAGTCACCAAAGATCCATCTTCGTCTACTCACATTGAGACAACAGGCAAGAAACACACTGATACCTCTACTTCCTTAGGAGGCACATCCACAATGACTCTTACTTAGTTTTATAGATGTACCATAGAAAGCATTCTATCTGGATGCATCACAGCTTGGTATGTAACTGCTCTGCTGAAGACCGCAAGGAATTACACAGAGTTGTGGATACAATCCAGTCCACCACAAAACCAGCCTTCCTTCCATAAACTCCATCAACACTTCCCACTGCCTCAGGAAAGCAGCAACAACATCAAAGACCCTCACACCCCGGTTAGACTCTCTTCCACTCTCTTCCATCGGGCAGAAGATATAAAAGTTTGAAAACACGTACCAACAGATTCAAGAACAGCTTCTTTCTTGCTGTTATCAGATTTATGAATGGATCTCTCGAAAACTAGAGTTGATCTTTGCACCTTCTCTGTAGCTGTAACACTATATTCTGCATTCTGTTCGATTACCCGGATGTACTTAAGTAAGGTATGATTGGTCTGGTTAGCACGCAAACTGTACTTTTCACTCTATCTCGGTACTAAATCAAATCAAATCAAATCAAATCAAATGTTTATTGCCCTAATTACTCTTGAGAAGGTGGCAATGAACAATCTTCTTGAACTGCTGCAGTTCATCTGGTGAAAAGACAAAAAAAAAACTGCAGATGCTGGAATCCAAAGTAGATATACGCAGGAGGCTGGAAGAACACAGCAAGCCAGGCAGCATCAGGAGATGGGAAAGTCAATGTTTCGGGTGTAACCCTTCTGCAGGACTGGGGGTGGGAATGGGGGGAGCTGCAGATAAAGAGGGTAGTGGGGGCAGGGTGTTGAGGTGGGGTTGGGTGAAGACAGGTAGAGGGTACAACCTATAGAGGGTAGGCCGATGGGTGGAATGAATCCGGTTGGTGGCTAGAAGGAAGGGTCGATGGGATGAAGGGAAGGGATGGGAAGGTGCTGGGAAAGGAGTCGTGAGATGGGAAGGAAGGTTATCTCAAATTGGAGAACTCAATGTTGAGTCCTCCAGGCTGTAGGCTGCCCAGGAGGTGTTGTTCCTCCAATTTGCGCTCTGACTTGCTGTGGCAATGGAGGAGGCCAAGGATGGTCATGTCAGAAAGGGAGTGGGAAGGGGAATTAAAATGGGCGGTGACTGGGTGGTCAGGTCGGCCCCTGTGGACCTGGCTGTGACGCTCAGTGAACCATTCCATTAGTTTACATTTGGTTTCCTGATGTAGAGAAGACCACATTGAGAGCATCAGGATCACCAAACTGTAAACTCTTGAACCTCTCTAAGGTATCTTCCCTTCCAAGCGGAAAAGATGCAAAACCTGTTGGTCCACCATCTCCCTCACCTCCATTCAGGGCTCCAAACAGTCCTTCCAGGTGAGATAGAGGTTCACCTGCCTCTCTTCCAACCTGGTTTACTGCAGCAGGTGTTCCAATGTGGTCTTCTTTACATCAGGGAGACCAAACGTAAACTTAGGGAACGTTCACCGAGCATCTCAGCTGGGCCTGCAGGGCCAATCGCACCTCCCAATCACTGCCCATTTTAATTCCCCTTCCCACTCCCTTTCTGAATAACCATCCTTGGCCTCCTCCATTGCCACAGTGAGTCAGACTGCAAATTAGAGGAACAACACCTCATCTTCCACTGGGCAGCCTACAGGCCTGAGGACTTAACATTGAGTTCTCCAATTTCAAATACCCTCTCTTCCCGACCACCGTCTCCCTTTCTAGCTCCTTTCCTTCCCTTCCACTGCTCTGGCCGACCCTTCCTTCCAGCTACCAACCCAATTCATTCCTCCCATTGACCAACTAGGTCGCACCCTCTACCTGTGCTCACCTATCCCCACCTCACCACCCTGCCTCTTTGCCGACCCAAAATGCTCCCCAACATCCCCCCTTTATCTGGAGCTCCCCTTACACCCACCCCAATCCTGAAGAAGGGTTGCATCTGAAACGCTGACTTCTCCACCTCCTGATGCTGCCTGGCTTGCTGTGTTCCCTCAGCCTCCTGCCTGTCCCTCCTGATACTGCCTGGCCTGCTGTGTTCCCCCAGCCTCCTCCCTGTCCCTCCTGATACTGCCTGGCCTGCTGTGTTCCCCCAGCCTCCTCCCTGTCCCTCCTGATACTGCCTGGCCTGCTGTGTTCCCCCAGCCTCCTCCCTGTCCCTCCTGATACTGCCTGGCCTGCTGTGTTCCCCCAGCCTCCTCCCTGTCCCTCCTGATACTGCCTGGCCTGCTGTGTTCCCTCAGCCTCCTGCCTGTCCCTCCTGATGCTGCCTGGCTTGCTGTGTTCCCTCAGCCTCCTGCCTGTCCCTCCTGATACTGCCTGGCCTGCTGTGTTCCCCCAGCCTTCTCCCTGTCCCTCCTGATACTGCCTGGCCTGCTGTGTTCCCCCAGCCTCCTCCCTGTCTCTCCTGATACTGCCTGGCCTGCTGTGTTCCCCCAGCCTCCTGTTCATCTGGTGTCGGTATAGCACAGTGAACTCACAGAGGGAGGTCCAGGATTTTGACCCAGTGACAGTGCAGGAACGGCAATATATTTCCAAGTCAGGATGGCGAGTGGCTTGGAGGGGAACTTGCAGTTGGTGGTGTTCCCATGCATCTGCTTCCCCTGTCCTTCAAGATAGTAGAACTGGTTTGACTGTTAACTCATTCATTTTAGGAGATAATATTTCTGCCCAAAAAATTGTAAAAAGAATTTCATGCAATTGTAAAAACTGCTCACAATCATACATACTACAATGTTTAGGCATTAGTAATTTGTCAGATTAATTATGTATTACTAACACTTCAACATGTGGCTTAATGTCTGAGTGTAACTTTAACTCTTTTGAAGCCATTAAGTTGCTTTTTCAAATTATACTTCATTTTTAAAAGTAATGTTTCACACTTGTTAAAATATTGTAGTAGCCAAAATCTCAGTAATTTTAATGTATTCTCATTTTATAATTAGCTATAGGAATGCTTTTAAAAGAAACTAGTTTATATTAACTCGGTGCAAATATTAGTACTGCTATAGAGTTACAAATGATTCTGAAATCAGAAACCTTCCAAAAGCTTTCTCTGCAGAATGATGGTACATTTAACACAGAGTTGGATAGGTGCCGAACAATTTGGAGATGATGAGAAATGAGACAGAATCACACGAGTAGACCCAGTGAAGCCTCGAGGTAAACACAATGACTGCAGATGCTGGAAACCAGATTCTGGATTAGAGTGGCGCTGGAAAAGCACAGCAGTTCAGACAGCATCCAAGGAGCAGGAAAATCGATGTTTCAGGCAAAAGCCGTTCAAGAAACGTCGATTTTCCTGCTCCTTGGATGCTGTCTGAACTGCTGTGCTTTTCCAGCACCACTCTAATCCAGTGAAGCCTCTCTCAATGTCAGGAGCAATTCACTGCATCAGTTAACTCAGTTCCAAGCGTCAAGGTGAGGTTTGTGTTCAGGACTGTCAAGCTGCTGACTAAACCAGTTAACAACCTTATTAACTGCACATCTCACCTTGCAAATATGCAGATTCCCATGTTGCCACTTCTGTCTCACCATCTCGCAAACGGAATATCGAGAATTCTCGACATGGCAGTCCAAGCGGGTACCTGGTGGTTTCAGCTAGATGCTGGCTGTGAGGAACCTCCACGCTGCTCACAAAGCAACAGAATCTCAGAGCACCATCCCCAGGCACCAGCCGCACACACTCCTCGTCATAGCTATTGCGACCGGATAATTGCCAACCCCTCAGGATCCTCATGGTACCCTGTCTGATCGATGTGCAGACTGACAGTGCAGGGTGCCCCAGCTCCTGGTAGTAACAGGCTACCACAGGAACCCCATGTTCAGGGACAGGCACCAGCTCACAGTTAAACCAGGCTGTAAATGAAGATCGCACCCCCGTTCTCTCAGTGCTCGCTCACTCACTCAATGCCAAGATGAATGCTCGCAGTAGTCCCACCCAGCTTTCGTGAATCAATCACACGATCCTGGGCACACCATGTGCCAGCAGCTTACACATCAAACCCACTGCTTGGGCAGCAAGGAGGCAGCTGGGTCTCAGAGATTTACGGGAGGTGCCCTCACTGAGTACCATGGAGGAAGCTGTCTGTCAGAGTTCCAGCTGTAAGTCAAGGGTCGGGGGGGTCACGGTCAGGGGGGATCTGGGTCAGGAGGGGCCAGGGTCAGGGGGTTCAGGATCGGGAGGGAGTCTGGGTCAGGGGTTCAGGGTCGGGAGGGTCACAGTCAGTGGGGTCAGGGTCAGGGGGGTCATGGTCAGGGGTGTCACGGTCAGGGGGGTCAGGGTCACAGAGGTCAGGGTCAGGGGGGTCACAGTCAGTGGGGTCAGGGTCAGGGGTGTCACGGTCAGGGGGAGTCTGGGTCAGATGGGTCAGGGTCAGGGGGTCAGGGTCACGGGGGTCAGGGGCAGAGTGGTCACAGTCAGTGGGGTCAGGGTCAGAGGGGTCAGGGTGAGGAGGGTCATGGTAAGGGAGAGTCTAGGTCAGGAGGGGCCAGGGTCAGGGGGGGTCACAGTCAGTGGGGTCAGGATCAGGGGTCATGATCAAGGGGGTCAGGGTCAGGAGGGGCCAGGGTCAGGAGGGTCACGGTCAGAGAGAGTCTGGGTCAGGAGGGGCCAGGGTCAGGGGGGGTCAGACTCAGTGGGGTCAGGGTGAGGGGTCATGGTCAGGGGTCATGGTCAGGGGGCTCAGGGTCAGGAGGGCTCTGGGTCAGGGGGCTCAGGGTCAGGGGGTCAGGGTCAGGATGGGCCAGGGTCACGGGGGTCACGGTCGGGGGATCTGGGTCAGGAGGGGCCAGAGTCACGGGGGTCAGGGTCAGGGGGGGTCAGAGTTAGGGGAGTCAGAGTCAGGGGGTCACGGTCAGGGGGGTCTGGGTCAGGAGGGGCCAGGGTCACGGAGATCAGGGTCAGGGGGTCACAGTCAGGGGGGTCACAGTCAGGGAGGTCTGGGTCAGGGGGGTCACAGTCAGGGGGTCACGGTCAGGGGGATATGGGTCAGGAGGGGCCTGGGTCGGGGGGTCAGGGTGTCACGGTCAGGGGGCTCAGGGTCAGGGGAGGCAGGGTCGGGGGTCACAGTCAGGGGGATCAGGGTCAGGGGGGTCACAATCAGGGGGGTCACGGTCAGGGGGTCACGGTCGGGGGGTCTGGGTCGGGGGGGGGGTGTCACAGTCCACAGCAGCCAGTCCAGGGTTGGAGGGTCAGGGATAGGGTAGTCAGGGAGATGGACAGGCATCAGTTAGAGTCCCATCAGGCTGTTTGGTCAGGGAATGGGTCACAGAAAGTCTGCAATGTCTGTCCACAGACACAGAGTGGAGAGGGGGAGTGAGGGGGATGGAATGGGATGGCTGCTATTGCAGGTGGAAGGGCTAGGAACCTGGTCGTGATGATTGGAGGCTGCGTGGTAAGATGGCATAGGGGCAGATAGGTAATTAAGTAAGTTTGATAAGATATTACCTCGGGCGACTGTCTGTGTGGAGTTTGCACATTCTCCCCGAGTCTGTGTGGGTTTCCTCAGGGTGCTCCGGTTTCCTCCCACACTCCAAAGATGTGCAGCTTAGGTGGATTGGCCAAGCTAAATTGCCCGTAGTGTTCAGGAATGGGGAGGTTGGGTGCATTAGTAGGGGAATGGGTCTGGGTGTATTACTCTTCAGAGTGTTGGTGTGGACTTGTTAGGTCAAATGACCTGTGTCCTATTCTAGTGTGGGACATTTGGATGGCACGGTGGCTCAGAGGTTAGCACCGCTGCCTCACAGCATCAGGGATCTAGATTCAAACCCAGCCTCAGGCAACTGTCTGTGTGGAGTTTGCACATTCTCCCCGTGTCTGCTTGGGTTTCCTTCAGGTGCTCCAGTTTCCTCCCACTGTCCAAAGATATGCAGGATAGGTGGGTTAGCCATGGGAAAGGCAGGAATAGGGTAGGGGGCTGGTTCTGTGTGAGATCTCTCTCAGCGGGATAGTGTAGATTTGATGGATGTGAATCCCACCCTCTGCAGGGATTCAATGACTCTCTATGATACAGTAAGAAATCTTGCTCTACCTCCTGGAGAGAAACCCTCTGAAACTCAACAAAATTGACACTGAGTGAGGGGAAAAAAAAGTAGGGTTCAACCGCTAAAATTTTGTTTGCATTTTGGAACCAGAAGATTATTTGACAAGGCAGTCACCCTAGTCTTGCTGTCTCACTACAGGGAGAGACCTCAGGCAGTTTAACCTGAGGGTCACCATCCCTCACGCAAGGAAGAGATTGAAAAGGAAAGTCCTTCCTGGTAGCCTCAGACATTGCAGGATTTGAACCCATATTATGAATAACACTCTGCATCACAAACCAACAGAGCTAACCAGCTGCCTGTTAAGCTAGCTTTGCAAATTATTATGTCACTATATTTTATGCACCCAGAACCCTCAATTCCTGCAGTTCTTCTTCAATATGCAAATTGACAGATTAAATATTGAGGACAGTTATAGTTGAATAATTTGATATTTTCCTTCATCTGAATAAGTTTGAAGCTGTCCAAGGATACAAAGGTTGATCAACAGAAAGCTGGACTTGAGATTACTGACAAGTCAGTGCCTGGACTGAGATATATCATGACCAGGTTGATGGAGTAGCAATCAGCGCTCCCTGCTAGTTAAAAGTTCCTCACAATTAGTCACCTTAGACATTTTTCATGATTTTGTTCAGACACACTGTGATACAGTTCTAGAACAGCTGGAATTCTGGTTCTGGTTCTGAGCGAAGGACATTACCATTGCACCATAAGAACCCAATTAACATACACTCTACATTTGCACCAATTAGCAAAGGGAGGTTAATGGTTCAGTCTTAGAGCATAGAACATAGAACATGGAAAAGTACAGCACAGAACAGGCCCTTCGGCCCATGACATTGTGCCGAGGATTATTCCTAATCTAAAATAAAATAACTTAACCTACGCACCCCTCAACTCACTGCTATCCTTGTGCATGTCCAGCAGTTGCTTAAATGTCCCTAATGACTCTGCTTCCACCACCACCGCTGGCTACGCATTCCATGCATTCACAACTCTCTGCGTGAAGAACCTTCCTCTGACATCTCCTCTAATCTTCCTCCTAATATCTTAAAACGATGAACCCAAAAGAGAAAATGCTGGAAAATCACAGCAGGTCTGGCAGCATCTGTAAGGAGAGAAAAGAGCTGATGTTTTGAGTCTAACTGACCCTTTGTCAAATCCTGCCCTGGGGAAAAGTCTCTTCTTAAGTTCAATAATGGAATATATCATCAAAACTAGAACTGAACCCACAAGGTCCAAGGAATGCTGTCTCCCAGCTCGCTCTGAATCCAGGGTTTATGGCTAATTGAAGGCTCCTGTTCATCAGTGTGAAAGCAGACTTGCCCTTCTCTCTACACCCTCAGTGACCTCACATCAGGCACTAACTTGGCAATCGCCCTCAAAGAAGCCAGTGTGTGGCCTTTCTACGGAGTCTGGGGTGAAGGAATATTGGAAGGAGAATTTTCTGGCCATTCCAAGTATTGACAGCATAAATGTATGTGTGAAAACTTCCTCTGTTACATTTTCCAAATGGAATTGTGAGGATTTTGCATTGACATTTTGAACACTTAAGTTGAATATCTAAAAATTAAATATTATTTTTGGCTGCTGATCATTAATCAAGGGAACATGAATTCACTCTCAGACTGCACAATGTCATAATCAAAGCATGTCCAGGCAACTATTAACAAGGGTTTGAAGAAATATAACAATCTCTAGAATAATTAGACCAAATTCATTAACAAGGGTTTGAAGAAATATAACAATCTCTAGAATAATTAGACCAAATTCATACATCTTAAGGTTTTTATAGCTCCCCTAAGTGCAAGCTTTGTGTTTTTTCAGCATTATATTTGACCAATAAACATTCATAAACTACAATGCTTCATTAAGAAAAAGCCTCTTTCAATTATTCACCATGGCTCTTTTAGAAATCAAATAATTCATAAATGATTTATTGGTTTAGGTATTGATGCCGAGGTTTAGACTTATTCACTCATGGGACATGGGCATCACTGGCTGGGCCCGGCAATAATTACCCGTCCCTAGGTCCCCCCCTTGAGAAGGTGGGGGTGAGCTGCCTCCTTGAACCATTGCAGTTGTGTATAGATCAAAAACGCCTCTATAGGCAGAGTTCCAGGATTTTGACCCAACAACGCTGAAGGAACGTCGATATATTTCCAAGTCAGGCTGCTCCACGGTTTGCAGAGGTGGTTAGATTTGTTTCAGATCCAGCATAAATTAGAATTATAGTGTTAAGGGTTTAGATGGAGAGGAATTTGTTAAGTGCATATAAGAAAATTTTCTGGTTCAGTATGTAGATGTTACGAATAGAGAAGGTGCAAAACTTGACCTACTCTCGGAAAATAAGACAGGGCAGGTGACTGAGGTGTCAGTGGAGGAGCACTTTGGGGCCAGAAACCATAATTCTAATTGTTTCAAAATAGTGATAGAAAAGGGTAGACCAGATCTAACAGTTGAAGTTCTAAATTAGAGGAAGGCTAATTTTGACAGTATTAGGAAAACTTTCAAAAGCTGATTGGGCGCAGATGTTCACAGGTAAAGGGACAGCTGGAAAATGGGAAGCCTTCAGAAATGAGATAATAAGAATTCAGAGAAAGTATATTCCTGTCAGGGTGAAAGGAAAGGCTGGTAGGTATAGGGAATGCTGGACAACTAAAGAAATGGGGGGTTTGGTTAAGAAAAAGAAGGAAGCATATGTCAGGTATAGACAGGATAGATTGAGTGAATCCTTAGAAGAGTATAAAGGCAGTAGGAGTATACTTAAGAGGGAAATCAGGAGGGCAAAAAGGGGATAGCTTTGGCAAATAGAGTTAAGGAAAATCCAAAGGGTTTTTACAAATACATTAAGGACAAAAGCGTAACAAGGGAGAGAACAGGGCCCCTCAAATATCAGCAAAGCGGCCTTTGTGTGCAGCCACAGGAGATGAGAAGGTACTAAATGAGTATTTTGCATCAGTGTTTACTGTGGAAAAGAACATGGAAGATATAAACTGTAGGGAAACAGATGGTGACATCTTCCAAAATGTCCAGATTACAAAGGAGGAAGTGCTAGATGTCTTGAAACACATAAAAGTGTGTAAATCCCCAGGACCTGATCAGGTGTACCTGAGAACTCTGTGGAAAGCTCAGGAAGTGATTACTGGGCCTCTTGCTGAGATAATTGTGTCATTGATAGTCACAGGTGAGGTGCTGGAACACTGGAGGTTGGCTAACATGGTGGTAAGGACAAGCCAGGGAACTATAGACCAGTGAGCCTGACATCGGTGGTGGGCAAGTTGTTGGAGGGAATCCTGAGGGACAGGATGTACATGTATTTGGAAAGGCCAGGACTGATTAGGGATAGTCAACATGACTTTGTGTGTGGGAAATCATGTCTCACAAACTTGATTGAGTTTTTTTAAGAAGTAACAAAGAGGATTGATGAGGGCAGAGCGATAGACGTGGTGTAAATGGACTTCAGTAAGGCGTTTGACAAAGTTCCCCATGGGACACTGGTGAGCAAGGTTAGATCTCGTGGAAGCTGAAAATGTGTTGCTGGAAAAGCACAGCAGGTCAGGCAGCATCCAGGGAACAGGAGAATCGACGTTTCGGGCATAAGCCCTTCTTCAGGCTTATGCCCGAAACGTCGATTCTCCTGATCCCTGGATGCTGCCTGACCTGCTGCGCTTTTCCAGCAACACATTTTCAGCTCTGATCTCCAGCATCTGCAGACCTCACTTTCTCCTCATAGATCTCGTGGAATACAGGGACAACTCACCATTTGGATACAAAACTGGCTCAAAAGGTAGAAGACAGAGGGTGATGGTGGAGGGTTGTTTTTCAGACTGGAGGTCTGTGACCAGTGGAGTGCCACGAGGATCGGTGCTGGGTCCACTACTTTTCATCATTTATATAAATGATGTGGATGTGAGTTAAAGAGGTATAGTTAGTAAGTTTGCAGATGACACCAAAATTGAAGGTGTAGTGGACAATGAAGAAGATTACCTCAGATTACAATGGGATCTTGATCAGATGGGCCAATGGGCTGAGAAGTGGCAGATGGAGTTTAATTTAGATGAATACAAAGTGCTGCATTTTGGGAAAGCAAATCTTCGCAAGCCTTATACACTTAATGGTAAGGTCCTAGGGAACAAAGAGACCTTGGAGTGCAGGTTCATAGCTCTTTGAAGGTGGAGACGCAGGTAGATAGGATAGTGAAGAAGGCGTTTGGTATGCTTTCTTTTTTTGATCAGAGTATTGAGTACAGGAGTTGGAAGGTCATATTGTGGCTGTACAAGACATTGGTCAGGCCACTGTTAGAATATTGCATGCAATTCTGGTCTCCTTCCTATCGGAAGGATATTGTGAAACTTGAAAGGGTTCAGAAAAGATTTACAAGGATGTTGCCAGGGTTGGAGGATTTGAACTAGAGGGAGAGGTTGAATAGTCTGGGGTTGTTTTCTCCGCAACGTCGAAGGCTGAGGGGTGACCTTATAGAGGGGCATGGATAGGATAAATAGGCAAAGTCTTTTCGCTGGTGTGGGGGAGTCCAGAACTAGAGGGCATCGGTTTAGGGTGAGAGGGGAAAGATATAAAAGAGATCGAAGGGGTAACTTTTCCCCACAGAGAGTGGTACGTGTACGGAAGGAGCTGCCAGAGGAAGTGGTGGAGGCTGGTACAATTGCAACATTTAAAAGGCATCTGGATGGGTATATGAATAGGAAGGGTTTGGAAGGATATGTGCCGGATGCTGGCAGGTGGGACTAGATTGGGTTGGAATATCTGGTCGGCATGGACGGGTTGGACCGAAGGGTCTGTTTCCGTGCTGTACGTCTCTATGACTCTGTGTGTACCATGTACCATCTGCAGTTCTTTTTTTAATTCAAATATTGAGAGTTCTAGATACAGTAGATGTGGAGAAGATGTTTCCACTGGTAGGAAAGACAACAACCCCAGGGGCACTGTTATGGTGTGGAGATGCCAGTGTTGGACTGGGGTGGACAAAGTTAAAAATCCCACAACTCCAGGTTATAGTCCAACAGGTTTATTTGGAAGCACTAGCTTTCAGAGCACTGCTCCTTTGTCTGGTAGCTAATGGGGCAGGATCATAGTACACAGAACTTATAGTAAAAGATCAAAGCATCATACAACTGTTGCAATATATTGAACAAACCTAGATTGCTGTTAAGTCTTTCATCGTTTAGAATGGGTTGCAGGTTTTGACTCATTAATATATAAATCCCAAATTTCTTTCAAGTCACATTCCCGAGAATTTGTTTGTTCAATATATCGCATCAGTTGTATGATACTTTGATGTTTGTGTCCTATGATCGTGCCCCATTAGCTACCTGATGAAGGAGCAGCGCTCTGAATGCTAGCACTTCCAAATAAACCTGTTGGACTATAACCTGGTGTTGTGGGATTATTAACTTAAATTATGTCACTATTTTAATGAAATGTATTAATGCACCAGACTGAATAATTAAGGTAAAGGTAAAATCTTATCATCCTACTGGACCTCAGGGCTGCTCTCTCATTCAAGAGAAATGATTGATGGTGTTTAACCTGAGGGTCACACGCCTCTCAGTAAAACAATCCAATTCCTACAATCATACCATTCGGACTCACCTTCAGTAGACTGTATATCGGGGATCACATTATCGCTTCATCTTCCTAAAATTTAAAGCTACATTCCCAAAGCATTAACGTCTTCTATACCTTGTAATTGTGACAGGACAGGAATTTATACAGGGCAAATCAGACTGTACTATACACAAATCTGCTCATAGCCATGGCAATTATTTATGTAGAGAATTAGAAAATTATATTTCTGAATTATTTTATTCATTTGCAATGTTTCTGTCAGGATGCAAGTCATTTTGACCTGCATTAGTTTAATGCTTCGAGTTCAGACTGACATCATCAAAGTTGCTGCATCGATTTGGTTCGTGAGCATTATATACATAATATTATACAGCAAGATGTTACTGTCTTCTGAGTATTTGTCTTTGCTGGTATCAATCAGTAGCTGCTTTCATACTCTCAGAAGTTCATATTCTCACACACACAGAACTCTGCACGTTTTAGACATCTAACACTTAATGAATGAAGGCTTTAAAGCAGAGCTTTTTGAATTGTTGATGTATTCCAGAAATCCAGGATCAAAGGTTAACTTGCCATGCATGATTTAGCATTCATTAAAATTAATGAACGAACAACTGTATGCAACACACTCATATTTCTGTCAAAATTCTCACTGTGGAACTGTCATGCAGTGAAGCTCTGAACTGGGACTATTGGTTGCAAACAAAATTTTGAGTTTCATGTCAACCGTTGCTGTGAGCATAGTTTTGCAGTTTGATTCTGAGACTCACTGTACTTCTGGGAACTGTTCTCCTCGTTTACTTTGTAGAATAGTTTTAAATCTGCAGCAGTCTAAAAGACCACCATTCCTGTGCATCTATTGAGCTGAGATCTGAAAAGGCATTAAGCTGGGAGGAATCTCTTAAGTCTTGTGCATTAGGTCTAACACGTAAATTATCAAACTAGGACCCAGACAGATACCCGGCGACTATGGCAAGAACTGAATGACATCACAGGTTCTAAAAAGAGACAATGCAAGATAGCAGACAAAGACACATCCCTCCCAGATCATCTCAATACCTTCTATGCTCACTTTGAGCAGAATTTCAGTGGAGAGGTAACACCTATGGTGACAAGTCCTGGCGAACCTATGCCAACAGTCACTGCATCAGAGGTCAGATCAGTTTTCCTTCGTGTGAATCCAAGGAAAGTGATGGCACCAGACGGAGTACCAGGCCATGCACTCAGGGCATGCGCAGACCAACTGGCAGAGGTCTTCTCAGACAACTTCAACCTCTCCCTGCAGCAGGTCACTGTCCCTGCCTGTTTCAAGAGGCCAATATCATCCCTGTGCCTAAGAAGGCTCATGCAGCATGTCTCAATGATTACCGCCCAATGGCCCTAACTTCAGTGGTCATGCAGTGCTTTGAAAGGCTGGTCATGGCATTAATCAACTCCAGCCTCCCCGCTACTCTTCACCTACTCCAATGTGCCTATCGGACCAACACATCCACATCAGATGCCATATCACTTGCCCTTCACTCCTCCCTAGAACATCTTGACACCAAGAGCAGCTACATAAGAATCCAACTCATTGACTACAGTTCAACTTTCAACACTATTATCCCCTCGAGACTGATTACTAAACTTAGTGACCTCAGACTAAACCCCACTCTCTGCAACTGGATCCTCAGTTCCCTGACCCACAGGCCACAATCAGTGAAGATTGGGGACAATATTTTATCGTCACTAACACTCAACACTGGAACTCCCAGGAATGTGTACTCAGCCCCATACTGTACTCACTGTATACCCATGACTCTGTCACCAAATGCTAGACTAATGCCATTAACAAGTTTGCTGATGCCACCACCACAGTCGGTTGAATCTCAGATGGCGAAGAAACAGATTAAAGACGGGAGATGGTAAACCTGGAAAAATGGGTGCACTGGGACAACCTAGCTCTCAATGACGGCAAAACCAAGGAGCTCATTATTGATCCTCAGCGGGATGTTACTCATGCCTCCCCCTACACATTAACAACACAGAGGTGGAACGAGTGGAAAGTGTCAAGCTCCTGTGAATGGCCATCCACAACAAGCTTTCTTGGACTCTTCATGTGAACTCACTGGTTACAAAGGCCCAACAACGTCTCTTCTTCCTCAGGCAGCTGAGGAAACTTGGCATGACGGTGAATACCCTTGCCAACTTTTATAGGTGCCCCATCGAGAGCATTCTGTCTGGATGTATCACTACCTGGTATGGCAACTGTACCATTCAAGATCAGAGATGGTTAAAGAAAGTGGCAAACTCAGTCCAGATAATCACAAAGGCCAACCTCCCATCTATAGAATCCATCTACCAGGCCCGCTGTCAAGGAAAGGTCGCCAGCATTTTCAAAGATCCATCCCACCCTGGCAATGTTTTTCTACAACCTCTACCATCGGGGAGAAGGTACAGAAGCCTGAACATGAGCACCAGCCGGTTTCGTAACAGTTTCTACCCTACTGTTGTTAGAATACCCTTTGTGGGCGGCACGGTGGCACAGTGGTTAGCACTGCTGCCTCACAGCGCCAGAGATCCGGGTTCAATTCCCGCCTCAGGCGACTGACTGTGTGGAGTTTGCACGTTCTCCCCGTGTCTGCGTGGGTTTCCTCCGGGTGCTCCGGTTTCCTCCCACAGTCCAAAGATGTGCAGGGTCAGGTGAATTGGCCATACTAAATTGCCCATAGTGTTAGGTAAGGGGTAAATGTAGGGGTATGGTTGGGTTTCGCTTCGTCGGGTCGGTGTGGACTTGTTGGGCCGAAGGGCCTGTTTCCACACTGTAATCTAATCTAATCTAATCTAATCTAATACTGAATAGACTCACAAGCTCTTAACATTCGCCTGTACCTGTGTTTTTGTTTTTGCTGCTGTTTACCTATTATTTACTTATCTATGCTCCTTAACTCTGTGATCTGTCTGTATTGTTCGCAAGACAAAGCTTTTTACTGTGCCTCGGTACACAGGACAATAAATTCAATTCAATTCAATTCAATTCAGTTCTGACTGCGTGCTTTGCTATTTAAAGTGCATTCTGATTCAGATTAGAATGCAGGGCAAGGTTACAAAGCTCCTCTTCAGGATGTTGTACACTGCACAGGTGCTGCACTCTCTAAACTTGTGGTGCAGTGGTAATGTCCTTGCCTCTGATCCAGGTGTTTTGAGATTCAAGCCCTATCTCCTGCAGAGATGTGTAATAACATCCCTCAACTGGTTGATTCAGAATTTCGAATGGATTAAATCTGATTGTGTAATGTACTAATGAAAACATAGAATTTGTCATTGCCAGAAGTAATGTAATGTGATGTGATCTTGCTCTTTCATGGCTGGATGGAGCCAGGGTAAGCTTTTATCGAAATGAATTTTAATATTTTCCTTACAGCAGCGGACTTTGTAAATATGCTTCACCAGCACAATGAGACCAAAAATGTTGTGCTTTCAACATCCTTGAGAAATATTGTTACACTCATGGACCTTAACATAGAATGTTACAGCGCAGTACAGGCCCTTCGGTCCTCGATGTTGTGTCAACCTGTGAAATTAATCTGATGCTCATCTATCCTATACCATTCCATTATTATCCATATGTATCTCCCATCTCCTTAATGTCGGGAGTCTATTATTGTTGCAGGCAGGCTGTTCCACACACGTACTACTCTCTGAGTAAATAACTACCCCGATATCTGTCCTAAATCTATCACCCCTCAACTCATGAGAAGCTGGGAGAATTTGTGGCAAGCATCAGAGATTTGATATGACCCAGAACTTACCCAGGATGACACACTATTGAGAATTAGCCTGGCAGGACTGCAGAGTGAGGGTGAGGAGCTGATGAGCAAAGAAAGATTGGAATCTTACTGGTCAGTGGCATGTTTATTAAAGGTGTAGCTCATCTCCCACAGCTGATGCAGTAGACATTTACACCATTAATCTCCCAAAGTTCAGGCATCAATCAGACTGGGGCTGAAGGGTATAATGTCTGAAAATATAATTCTCTTAACTCTTGCCTGGTTTGGTAACTTGCATTAGCATTTGAAGCTAACTTTACAAATTTAGCTAGTGGTGTTGCAACAGCGCTATTAACAATGAACATATTGATGTTTTTTACAAGAAATGTCTGTTATTGAACCAAAGGCTGGGTTAACATTCTTACTAAAATGGCAGGGAGATCATTTTAAACAGACATCTCAATTTGTGTATTACAACTGTCACAAATGAATTTACAACTCCTCAAATGTCAGTGAACATGGTTTTATTGTATAATAGATTTTGTGCAAACCACTAAATTGCTTATTTCCTAATAAGCACTTAATTATAATTGCTTTATTTATACACCTACTTTTCGGATAGTGAATATTGTCTGTAAAATATCCGATAGAAAAGTATATGGATAGCAATCTGCTTCCAGACTTGTTGAGGTTGTGTTTAAAGTGTTCCAATCAAAGTAAATAATGGTTGAAGATGAGAACATTCAGGTGGCTAGACACCAGCTGGGATCCTTGGGACTAACATTATGTTACCTGCTGCATCTGCAGCCAGTGCAATGTCTCGTTGTCAGTGTAACCATTCCTGCAGGCTCTGGGTCAGTGTGGAGGTGGTGAAGGTCTCGCCTTGCTGTTAAACATCACACAGCACCAGGTTATAGTCCAACAGCTTAATTTGGAAGAACAAGCTTCTGGAGTGCTGCTCCTTCATCAGGAGCTAGACTCTAACCATATACCTTTAATGTATTGTCTGAGCTGAAATGTCACCTTTTTTTATAAAGCCAATAGTTACCTCAAGAATGTGACTTGGAAGAAGTTCTGGGATTTTCATATTAATGAATCAAAACCTGTAACTCATTCTAAAAGATGAAAGACTTCACAGCAATCTAGGTTTGTTCAAGATATTGCATCAGTTGTATAACACATTGACTTTTTACTGTAAATTCTGTGTCCTATGATCCTGCCCCACTGGCTACCTGATGAAGGAGCAGCGCTCTGAAAGCTAGTGTCTCCAAATAAACCTGTTGGACAATAACCTGGTGTTGTGTGATTTTTAATTCTTTTTTGTGAGGCAGAGAACACAACAATAATGTCTGGAATAAGTCCTTCAGCTAATCCAGAATAGGATGTCCAATTACATAGAACATAGAACATAGAAGAATACAGTGCAGTACAGGCCCTTCAGCCCTCGATGTTGCGCCGATCCAAGCCCATCTAACCTACACTAGCCCACTATCCTCCATATGCCTATCCAATGCCCGCTTAAATGCCCATAATGAGGGAGAGTCCACCACTGCTACTGGCAGGGCATTCCATGAACTCACGACTCGCTGAGTAAAGAACCTACCCCTAACATCGGTCCTATACCTACCCCCCCTTAATTTAAAGCTATGCCCCCTTGTAATAGCTGACTCCATACGTGGAAAAAGATTCTCACTGTCAACCCTATCTAAACCCCTAATCATCTTGTACACCTCTATCAAGTCACCCCTAAACCTTCTTTTCTCCAATGAAAACAACCCCAAGTGCCTCAGCCTTTCCTCATACAATCTTCCTACCATACCCGGCAACATCCTGGTAAACCTCCTCTGCACCCGTTCCAGTGCCTCCACATCCTTCCTATAGTATGGCGACCAAAACTGCGCACAATACTCCAGATGCGGCCGCACCAGAGTCTTATACAACTGCAACATGACCTCAGGACTCCGGAACTTAATTCCTCTACCAATAAAAGCCAGTACGCCATATGCCTTCTTCACCGCACTATTTACCTGGGTGGCAACTTTCAAAGATCTGTGTACATGGACACCAAGATCCCTCTGCTCATCCACACTAAAAAGTATCCGACCATTAGCCCAGTACCCCATCTTTTTGTTACTCTTACCAAAGTGAATCACCTCACATTTAGCTACATTGAATTCCATTTGCCACCTTTCTGCCCAGTTCTGCAGCTTATCTATATCCCGCTGTAACCTGCCACATCCTTCCTCACTGTCTACAACTCCTCCGACTTTCGTATCATCCGCAAACTTGCTCACCCAACCTTCTAGCCCCTCCTCCAGGTCATTTATATAAATGACAAACAGCAATGGTCCCAAAACAGATCCTTGCGGAACACCGCTAGTGACGGCACTCCAAGATGAACCTTTGCCATCAACTACTACCCTCTGTCTTCTTCCAGCCAGCCAACTCCTAATCCAAACCTCCAACTCACCCTCAATGCCATACCTCCGTATTTTTTGAAGTAGCCTACCATGGGGAACCTTATCAAATGCCTTACTAAAATCCATATACACCACATCTACCGCTTTCCCCTCGTCCACCTCCTTAGTCACCTTCTCAAAGAATTCAATAAGGTTTGTGAGGCACGACCTGCCCTTCACAAAACCATGCTGACTATCCTTGATCACATTATTCCTATCCAGATGTTCATAAATCCTATCCCTTACAATTCTCTTTAAGACTTTGCCCACAACAGAAGTGAGACTCACCGGCCTATAGTTACTAGGGTTATCCCTACTCCTCTTCTTGAACAAGGGAACCACATTTGCTAGCCTCCAATCTTCTGGCACTACTCCTGCAGACAACGAGGACATAAAAATCAAGGCCAATGGCTCTGCAATCTCCTCCCTTGCTTCCCAGAGAATCCTAGGATAAATGCCATCAGGCCCAGGGGACTTATCTATTTTCACCCTTTCCAGAATTTCCAACACCTCTTCTCTCCATACCTCAAAGCCATCCATTCTACTTAATTGTGACTCAGTACTCACATTGACAACAATGTCCTGTTCCTGATTGAATACTGACGAAAAGTATTCATTCAGTGTCTCCCCAATCTCCTCAGCCTCCACACGCAACTTCCCACTACTATCCTTGACTGGACCTATTCCTACTCTAGTCATTCTTTTATTCCTGACATACCTATAGAAAGCCTTAGGGTTTTCCCTAATTCTATCAACTAAGGACCTTTCATGTCCCCTCCTTGCTGCTCTTAGCTCTCTCTTCAGGTCCTTCCTGGCTACCTTATAACTCTCAATCGCCCCAATTGAACCTTCACGCCTCATCTTTACATAGGCCGCCCTCTTCCATTTAACAAGGGATTCCAATTCCTTATTAAACCACGGCTCCCTCACACGACCCTTTCCTCCCTGCCTGACGGGTACATACTTATCAAGGACACTCAATAGTTGCTCCTTGAACAAGCTGCACATATCAATTACGCCCTTGCCTTGAAGCTTACTTTTCCAGGCCACACATCCTAAGTCATGCCTCACCGCATCATAATTTCCCTGCCCCCAGCTATAACTCTTGCCCTGTAGTGCACACTTATCCCTCTCCATCACTAGAGTAAAAGTCACCGAATTGTGGTCACTGTCCCCAAAGTGCTCACCTACCTCTAATTCTAACACCTGGCCTGGTTCGTTACCCAGTATGGCCTCACCTCTTGTTGGCCTATCTACATATTGTGTCAGGAAACCCTCCTGCACACATTGGACAAACACTGACCCATCTAACGAACTTGAGCTATAGCTTTCCCAATCAATATCAGGAAAGTTAAAGTCCCCCATAACAACCACCCTATTACTTTCACTCTTCTCTTGAATCATCCTCTCAATCCTTTCTTCTACGATTCTAGGACTATTAGGAGGCCTGTAAAAGACTCCTAACAGGGTGAGCTCACCTTTCCTATTCCTAATCTCAGCGCAAACTACCTCAGATGGCGAGTCTTCATCCATCGTCCTTTCCACAGCTGTAATACTATCTTTGACAAGCAATGCCACACCTCTTTCAACCTTCTGACTCATTCCAATGAAGCCAAGCACAATATCTTTGGGCTGAATATTATCGTTGTTTTTGACTGAGTCTGACTTGTGTCGGTTTTTTGGAGGGATTTTCACGGTGAGGCTGAGTGAGTTCTCTCACCCAATCCTGATCCTGTCTTATCGGGTACCATCTCCGGAGCAGTTCCCCACTCAGCAGATATCCGTATCAACATTCCCAGCATTCCTGCAGCTGTACCATCTTTAAAAGGCATTCCAAAGCTGACCCTCTCAATGAAGGATATTTCTGAAAAATAGGAAGATGGCACTCCAATTCTTGACAGGGATTTGAGATTCTGCTTGAGGGGTCGGTGTAACGGAGGGGTGTCCTATTTCTAGAGGACCAGCCGAAAGGCCATGCTAGCTGATCCTGGCAGCCTGGTCCAAGGGCAGAGCCCTTGCCATGGTAAACAGGAAAGGCCAGTCATGTCATTAAAAAGGCCAGTGGGCTTCTCCTCATGACCCGCTTCCCACCAAGGCAAATGGCCTACCGCACTCTCTATAGTTTGCAATATTCCCTCTCCCTCCGTCTCACCAACCATAATATCTGACACCCGACAAAGCCTCTGCTCTGTCAACTTGCTCACTCTGAACAACTCACCACCTGCTGACCACTTCCATCAGGACTAACAGTGGTGCCTACTCAATTCCTCTCACTGAATTCTTCCCTTTCTCTCATTATAGGAGATGACAGTCCACAAGAGGGCAGAGGGAGCCCAAACAGGGAGGGGCACATTAGGCTCCTCATCCTAAGAGGGTAGGATTTTGCCCCTCACAGGAGAAGACCAGGAATGTTCCAATGGGGATACTGAGACATCTGAGTGCTGCCAACCAAGTGAGTCCCACTCTTTATTCCACCGCAACCTCACAGTAAGCTCGCTGTCAGTGTTAATCATTGTACACCACATCTAGCCACTGGCTGAGATGGCTTATCTGAGATACCCCCACAGGGTATCCATCATCTCTGCACAAAACTGACCAGCTCTGCAAGAAGCCACTTCTGGGATCTCTGAGGACAAGATCACCGAGATCACAGAGCAACCATCAGCAGGGTTGTTTCCCTGAGCCCCATCACCAGCCCAGATACTGGCACCTTCAACAACATGGAAGTCATTCAGAGCCAGTGGCCAGCTG
The DNA here is from genome assembly GCF_037043375.1 of Chiloscyllium plagiosum. Classification (NCBI taxonomy): domain Eukaryota; kingdom Metazoa; phylum Chordata; class Chondrichthyes; order Orectolobiformes; family Hemiscylliidae; genus Chiloscyllium; species Chiloscyllium plagiosum. The sequence continues at coordinate 2,643,480 of NW_028270161.1, forward strand.
AATCCTCCAGTAGCCACTCTGGTTTCCCTGTGGAGGTTTCATGATGCTGAGCTTGTTTGCTTTAAGATAGAAAGTTGAATATTAATGAGGGAAGGGTTAAGCTATTAACTAATAGAGAGAGATGCTTCTGATGTCATGACTCCTGATGAAGAGATTATGTCCAAAACGTTGATTCTCCTGCTCCTCAGATGCTGCCTGACCTGCTGTGCTTTTCCAGCACCACACTCTGGACTCTGATCTCCAGCATCTGCAGTCCTCACTTTCTCCTCTCTGATGTCTTGACCAGCCTTGCTGGGTTTCTAGGAGAAAGTGAGGACTGCAGATGCTGGAGATCAGAGCTGAAAATGTGTTGCTGGAAAAGCGCAGCAGGTCAGGCAGCATCCAAGGAACAGGAGAATCGACGTTTCAGGCATGAGCCTGAAGAAGGGCTCATGCCCGAAATGTCAATTCTCCTGCTCCTTGGATGCTGCCTGCCTTGCTGGGTTTCTAACCAACTCTGCCACAAATCCCAATATAGCAGCCATCACTCAGATATCTATAACATGCCACCCTGTGTGTTTGCTGTCCACAGTTCAAACAAGTGTTTGATACATAATTGCCAGGCAGCGGTGTGAATGTATTTTGGGTCATGAACACATATTCTCCCAAACCTATCATCACAGAAAAGGAACACCCTTTCGAATGTTGGATCCAGTTGCACATATTGCACATTCAAATCAATCTTACATTGTACCACATCACAAGCCAGTGCAGCTTACCTTTGTTGTATTTATGTGTCAATGAGCTTTAAGTCAAGAAATAACAAGGATCTAACAGTAATTGCCTGAACTACACTTTACACTTTTCTTTCTACAGAAGACATGAATTTCTAAGATTACCTCCTCAAAATTGGTCAAGGAATTTGGGGCCTTCCTCAATATAGGCTTTGATACAGAATTCTGTACCCTGTTCTGTTGTGTAGAGTAATTAATAGTAAGGCATTGTACTCTGAAGGACCATGTACACTGACAGCCCGATGCCTATCCTGTCGTCGGCCCCACTAGGTAGAACATCATTCTGTAATTGTGTAGAATAAATGGTACTGCATTGGTCCAAGGTTTTTAAAAATAGTTTATTATCTCTTTGCTGATGTCAAACCTTTCAGCTACTTCCATGATGTTCACGTTGGGTCCTCTCTGTGCCAGATATTGCATTCCAGTTCTTAAAGGGTTGCCAACATTGGAACACCCTTTGCATACACTCTCAGGCAGCATGAGAAGTTTGATTTGTCCCTCTGATTCTCATCCAAAGACTCCTAGCTCTTGTCATTCAGTTTATTTTCCATTGACTACTTTCCCCAATGATAAAATTAGTTTAACCTTCCAATTTTTCCCAGGATCGTCATTTGGCAGCCTAGTTTATGGACTATATAGAACTGCTTACCATCATCTCAATGCTTTGAAAGTTATTACACTGCTTTTAGAGATATGACAGCAATGGCCTTCCAATCTGCCCCTCCCCACATTGTCTTAGCCCAGAGCAACAGACACAATTCATGCTGGGATTTGGCGAGGTTTGGAATGTGCTGATTCTGAAGATTCAGATTGTTGGACAAAGCTGAATTGAAATATCCTTCCCAAAGGAACTCCAGGATGGAAAGAAGCCCTTTGACTGAACTGTCTGAATTTGTTGTTATTTATTAAGGTATTCAATCAAGATGGCCAAAAACCTTAATGGAATAACTGCAGTCCTCACCAGTTGTTTTGCACTTTAAAAAGATTTAATTTAATGTTCAGAGGAAATTCTTTCCACCAACAAAAAACATTGACAAATGTCTCCAACATTGTCTCCATCTGGCTTTACTTAGAACAGGCTATTTGGAAAAATTATCATTGGCATTAGAAACAAAATGGTTCATTCCTCAACTCGAAAACATTCTCATTTGTTTAACATACAGGGAATTAATTTAATGTTAAAATCATATTGGTTGGCTTAATTTTACAGATTTTAAGAGATAAGACATAATTTACAGACAGTAATGAATGTAAATCTGAAAATCACACCCCAGGACTATAGAACATAGAACATAGAACATAGAACATAGAACATAGAACATAGAACATAGAACATAGAACATAGAACATAGAAGAATACAGCGCAGTACAGGCCCTTGGGCCCTCGATGTTGCGCCGATCCAAGCCCACCTAAACTACACTAACCCACTATCCTCCATATACCTATCCAATGCCCTCTTAAATGCCCATAAAGAGGGAGAGTCCACCACTGTTACTGGCAGGGCATTCCATGAACTAACGACTCGCTGAGTGAAGAACCTACCCCTAACATCAGTCCTATATCTACCCCCCCTTAATTTAAAGCTATGCCCCCTTGTAATACCCGACTCAATTCGCGGGAAAAGGTTCATACTGTCGACCCTATCTAACCCCCTAATCATCTTGTACACCTCAATCAAGTCACCCCTAAACCTTCTTTTCTCTAGTGAAAACAGCCCCAAGTGCCTCAGTCTTTCCTCATACGATTTTCCTTTCATACCAGGCAACATCCTGGTAAACCTCCTCTGCACCCGTTCCAATGCCTCCACATCCTTCCTATAGTATGGCGACCAAAACTGCACACAATATTCCAGATGCGGCCGTACCAGAGTCTTATACAACTGCATCATGACCTCAGGACTCCGGAACTCAATTCCTCTACCAATAAAAGCCAGTACGCCATATGCCTTCCTCACCGCACTATTTACCTGGGTGGCAACTTTCAGAGATCTGTGTACATAGACACCAAGATCCCTCTGCTCATTCACACTACCAAGTATCCGACCATTAGCCCAGTACCCCATCTTTTTGTTATTCTTCCCAAAGTGAATCACCTCGCACTTAGCTACATTGAATTCCATCTGCCACCTTTCTGCCCAGCTCTGCAGCTTCTCTATATCCTGCTGTAACCTGCCACATGCTTCCTCACTGTCAACAACTCCTCCGACTTTCGTGTCATCCGCAAACTTGCTCACCCAACCTTCTAACCCCTCTTCCAGGTCATTTATAAAAATGACAAACAGCAATGGTCCCAAAACAGATCCTTGCGGAACACCGCTAGTGACGGCACTCCATGAAGAAACTTTGCCATCAACTACTACCCTCTGTCTTCTTCCATCCAGCCAATTCCTAATCCAAACCTCCAACTCACCCTCAATGCCATATCTCCGTATTTTCTGCAGTAGCCTACCATGGGGAACCTTATCGAACGCCTTACTAAAATCCATATATACCACATCTACCGCTTTCCCCTCATCAACCTCCTTCGTCACCTTTTCAAAGAATTCAATAAGGTTTGTGAGGCACGACTTGCCCTTCACAAAACCATGCTGACTATCCTTGATCACATTATTCCTATCTAGATGTGCATAAATCCTATCCCTTACAATTCTCTCTAAGACTTTGCCCACAACAGAAGTGAGACTCACCGGCCTATAGTTACTAGGGCTATCCCTACTCCCCTTTTTGAACAAGGGAACCACATTTGCTATCCTCCAGTCTTCTGGGACTACTCCTGTAGACAAAGAGGACATAAAAATCAAGGCCAATGGCTCTGCAATCTCCTCCCTTGCTTCCCAGAGAATCCTAGGATAAATGCCATCAGGCCCAGGGGACTTATCTATTTTCACCTTTTCCAGGATTTCCAACACCTCTTCTCTACATACCTCAAAGCCATCCATTCTACTTATTTGTGCCTCAGTATTCTCATCGACAACAATGCCCTGTTCCTGAGTGAATACTGAAGAAAAGTATTCATTCAGTGTCTCCCCAATCTCTTCCGCCTCCACACGCAACTTCCCCCTACTATCCTTGACTGGACCTATTCCTACCCTAGTCATTCTTTTATTCCTAACATACCTATAGAAAGCCTTAGGGTTTTCCCTAATCCTATCTACTAAGGACCTTTCGTGTCCCCTCCTTGCTGCTTTTAGCTCTCTCTTCAGGTCCTTCCTGGCTACCCTATAACTCTCAATCGCCCCAATTGAACCTTCACGTCTCATCTTGAGATAGGCCGCCCTCTTCCATTTAACAAGGGATTCCAATTCCTTATTAAACCACGGCTCCCTCGCACGACCCTTTCCTACCTGCCTGACAGGTACATAATTATCAAGGACACTCAATAGTTGCCCCTTGAACAAGTTCCACATATCATTTACACTCTTGCCTTGGAGTCTACTTTTCCAAGCCACACATCCTAAGTCATGCCTCACCGCATCATAATTTCCCTTACCCCAGCTATAATTCTTGCCCTGTAGTACACACTTATCCCTCTCCATCACGAGAGTAAAAATCACCGAATTATGGTCACTATCCCCAAAGTGCTCACCTACCTCTAATTCTAACACCTGGCCTGGTTCGTTACCCAGAACCAAATCCAGTATGGCCTCACCTCTTGTTGGCCTGTCTACATATTGTGTCAGGAAACTCTCCTGCACACATTGAACAAACACTGACCCATCTAACGAACTTGAGCTATAGCTTTCCCAATCAATATCAGGAAAGTTAAAGTCCCCCATAACAACCACCCTATTACTGTCACTCATCTCCTGAATCACTTTAAAATAACGTGGAGCCATGCATTAGACAGCTTGTTTGCCTCAAATTAATTTTCCATATCAGGTGACAGCTTGCTCTGGACTTTTCCAATGGTTTACTAAGTTTATCCAAACTGCAGGTGAAGTCAAACACAACAAGAGAATGGTAAACTCAATTCCCTGTTTTAATGATGAGGCTGTTTCCAGGGAATTCTGGTCAGTCACGGGTGTGTTTCAGAGTCTGGGTGACTGAGGGAGGTCTCAGCCATGTTTTTGTCTGCTTTTCTCAATCCAAAGGCTTCTGCTGAAAGTGGGCTTCACTGCAAAATATACCCCTCCCCGCCACAATCCACACTTCCTGACACCTTAACACTTGGGTTCACAGGTCAGTGCAACATCAAGGGCTGAAGGGCCTGTATGTTCTCTGTTTCATATGAAATAATACCACAGAGACTGGTATCCCATCACCAAATCGCCCTTTATTTACTCTTGGAGAGACCTTGACACTGATCCAGGTCCCTCGAGCCAGCTCACATAGTGAACAGGATGTTTGACATTTCTGTTTTTATTCTTTGCCTCACCCCCCACAACCCCAGCTCCCTTCCCCCCCCCCCCCCCCACACAACTGCCTAACAGCAGTAGTGCGCATTTTTCCCCAGCACCCCCATGTCATGTGAGTGCAGGTATTGGACACAGTGAGAAAGAAAACACCCAAGTGGCTACTGGCAAGCAGTGCCCTTCTCAGAGGGCAACACTGTGTGATCAGACAATGAAGGGGAGGGCAGGGGTTAAACCAAAATAGAGACGGAGGGGGAAATAATACACTCCACTCCCTGTGGTGCCCATCTATCCCTGAAAAGCTCAAGGGCGTTAGTGGATACTGCTCATTCTCCAGGGCCACCTAGGCTTAAAACCTTCCTGTTTCTTTGCCCCACACCACCAACTAACTGCGGTAGTGCTTATTTTTTTTGCCCAGCACCCATTGTGTGTGTGTGTGCAGGTGTGAGACACAGTGAGAGACACAAGGTGCATGAATCTTTATTCAGTTTCCACCACCAGGAAGAAAGGAAACACTCGGGTGGCCAGTGACAAGCAGTGCCCTTCACATCAAAGGGCAGTGCTGTGTGATCAAAACAGTGAAGGTGAGGGTAGGGACTAAATCAAAATAGAGTTGGAGGGAGAAATGATGCACTCCACTCCCTGCGGCGCCCACCTCTCCCTGAACAACTCCAGGGTGTTGGTGGACACCGCATGCTCCTTCTCCAAGGACACCCGGGCCCTAACGTAACCGCGGAAGAGGGGCAGGCAGTCAGCCTTAACGACCCCCTCCACGGCCCGCTGCCTGGACCTGTTGGTGGCCAGTTTGGCCAGGCCCAGGAGCAGACCCACGAGGAGGTCTTCAGACCTGCCCTTCCTCCTCCGTACCGGGTGCCCAAAGATCAGGAGCGTAGGACTGAAGTGCAACCAAAAGCAGAGGAGGAGGTTTTTAAGAAAATCAAAAAGGGAGTGCAAATGCCCACACCCAATATATACATGGTCCACGGACTCCACAGGGCCACAGAACAAGCAGTTGGGCTGGGAGTCCATGAACCACCGCAATCTGTGGTTGCAGGGGACTGCTGCGTGCAGCACCCTCCAGCCCAGATCCCCGAGAGAAAGGGGGAGGACTCCCGCGTAGAGAGCCCTCCACTGGGGATCCCCACCGCCCGGTGGCAAATGGGCACGCCAAGGCGTGTCCGGACGGTGGATGAGGGAGAAGAGGTGTACGGTGTGCAGCAGCAGACGATACAGGGCCCGCCTTTTTACCCCCTGGCAGGGAACAAAATTAAAATTCCGGAGGTGGCTCAGGTTGTGGGGCACAGGCTCCCGCGGGAAGTATGGGACCTTGGGGCCAATGTGAAATTCCGTCCGGGCTGGGGTGAGCGTGGATGGGATCCCACCGCACACCCGATCGCCCTCCAACTGGTGCACTACGTCAGGTCCGAGCACCGCCGTTTTAAGGCGTCAGATGGTGGTGGCTCCGTACTGGACGTCTACCGCTGCCCTGTTCACTATGTCCTGCGGCAGCGTCCAGCCCAGGCCCCCGGCACCCAGCACGTCCCCGACCCTGGTCGCCCTCACCACCACGGCCCTCCCCTCCGACAGCCATTCGAACCCGCGAGTACGGAGGTGCGGATTCCTGAGCAACAGCTTCCTGACGACAGCCGCTACTCCAGCCGGAGTGATCAGGTCCTGGTAAAAGACAGGCAGCGTCTTGAGGGCGACCTGCAAACCGCGGTCGACGAACAGGAGCTGCGTGTTGTAGTTGAGGCTACGCACCTGGCGGAAAAAATACGTCGCCAGGGCCCACCACCCAGGAGGAGGCTCGACGTAAAAGGTATTGCCGCAAGGTCTGAACGCGGAACGTCGCGACCTGGGTGCGGACGCACACCAGCGACTGAGCTCCCTCCTCAATAGGGAGACTCAGAACCTGTGCAGCGACCCAGTGCATCTTTTTGTCCCAGAAGAAGTCGACCAACGTTCTCTGGATGTCAGCGACAAAGCCAGGAAGAGGGACCAAAGTGACCAGCCGGTACCACAGCATGGCAGCCACCAGCTGGTTTATGACCAACACTCGACTCCTGTAAGATAGCACTCGGAGCAGTCCTGTCCAGCAGCCTAGGCGAGCCGAGACTTTGGCCTCCAGCTCCTGCCAGTTGGCCGGCCAGGCTTCCTCAGCCGGGCTGAGGTAGACCCCCAGGTAGAGAAGATGGGTGGTACTCCAGCTGAACCCCCGTAACTCCTCCGGCAGAGAGTCCACCCGCCATGGACCGACCAGCAGTCCAGAACATTTGGCCCAGTTGATCCTGGCGGAAGATGCCGCCGAGTACACGGCCTGGCACTCGCGCATCCTCCTCAGGTCAGCCGGGTCGGTGAAAGTGAGGAGCACGTCGTCGGCGTAGGCCAAGAGGACCACCCCCGTGCCCGCACCGCACAGAACCAGCCCCGACAACCTCCTCCGCAAGAGGCGCAGGAAAGGCTCCACGCACAGGGAACACAGCTGGCCGGACAGGGGGCAGCCTTGACGCACTCCTCTCCTGAAGGGAAGGGGCGCCGTCAGGGACCCGTTAACTTTAACCAGACACTCTGCGGCGGCGTACTAAAGTCGGATCCGGCCGACGAACCGCATCCCGAACCGGAATGCCCGCAGAGTCCCGAGCAGGTACTCGTGATCGACCCTGTCGAACGCCTTCTCCTGGTCGAGAGACAGGAAGGCGCTCGGCAGACCAGCCCGTTGACAGAATGGATCAGGTCCCGGACCAGGTGGACGTTATCGTGTATCCTCCGGCCCGGGACCGTGTAGGACTGGTCCGGGTGAATCATGTGGGCCAGCACGGAGGCCAGGCGAGAAGACAACACCCTGGCGAAGATTTTATAGTCCATGCTGAGGAGGGAGACCGGACGCCAGTTCTTCAAAGAACGAAGGTCCCCCTTCTTTGGCAGCAGGACGATGACTGCCCTGCGCCAAGAAAGGGGCAGCTCTCCGGCATTTAGACACTACCCCAAGACGTCCCAGAATGCCCTGAAGAACTCCACAGTCAGCCCGTCCCGCCCTGGAGACTTGCCCCTCGAGAGCCGGTCAAGGGCGCCGGTCAGCTCCTCTAAAGTGACGGGAGCGTCGAGCCTTCCGGCGTCCTCCGGGCCTGTCTGCGGCAGGTCCTCCCACAGAACTCTGCGAGCATCCTCGCTGGACGGATCCGGAGAGAACAGAGCCATGTAATAGTTTCGGACGTGGGCCCTGATGCCCTCCGGATCAGAGACGAGGGACCTGCCGTCAACCAGCAGCACAAGGAGCTGCTGATGGGGGCCACGCCTTTTTTCCAGCGTGTAGAAGAAGGGGGAGCCGCGGTCCAGGTCCTGGACGAACTGGTTCCGCGACCTCACGTACGCGCCCCAAGCCCCGACGAACTGCGGGTCCCGGAGCGCAACCTTCTTCTCTTCGTACGCCCCGCGCAGGGCCGGGTCCACATCAGGCTGACTGAGGCGTGACTCCAGGTCGAGCATCTCCCTCTCCAACTCCCCAATCATGTATTTTCACCTCTTCGTCGACCCCCTCACGTACTCCTGACAGAAGACGCGGACATGAGCCTTGCCCACGTCCCACCATAGCCTCAGGGAGGGGAAGCTTCCCCGCTTCCTTCTCCAGCCGGCCCAGAAACGACGAAACGAGTCCCGGAACCATTTGTCCTCCAGCAGCAGGTTGTTAGAGTGCCAGTACGCGGAGCCGAGCCTGGCGCCGAACGGAAGGAGTTCCGCCCACACCAGGAGATGGTCCGTGTACGACAGCTGCCACGTGGAGGCCTTCGGAAAACAGGAGGCGTACGCCCGTGAAACGTACAGGCGGTCGATTCTGGACGCTCCCACCCCAGGCCTCACGAAGGTGAAGGCGACGGAGTCAGGATGGAGATTCCACCAGATATCCACCAGGTCGAAGGACTTGGCCAAATCCCCCAACCTCCTCCCCGACGCCCAACCAGTGCAGGCACCGCCATGGTCCCTGCCCTCGAGGACACAGTTAAAATCTCCCGAGGACGACGCACTGGTTCTCGTCGATGGAGGCGAGATGAGCGGACACTTCTCCGAAGAAGCTCGCTTGCCTCGGCCCGGCCAAGGGAGCGTAGATGTTCACCAATTGGAGCACCGCACCCCCCAGCCGAACCGTCAGTTGAAGCAAACGGGCTGGCACGGGTTCCCTGACCCCCAAGATCTCCGGCTGAAAATGCGGGGCCAACAAGATAGCCACCCCGCCAGATCTGCAGGTGAGGTGACTCATGTAGACCCTCCCCTTGTCACTCCAGGAGCCAGGTGGCTTCGTCTCCCGGGGTAGTGTGGGTTTCTTGCAGGAAGCACATCGCATACCTCCCGTCCTGAAGGATCGAGTATGTGTGGAATCTGCACTGTGACTCGCTGCTGCCGTTGATGTTGAGGCTGGCTATAGTTGTCTCCATGTTGGAAGCATTGTGAAATCTATATACACATTTACTGGGAGGACGAGGGAGGGACACAGAAGTCACTCACCCTCACCAGGAGTGCCCCCAGGATGTTCCTGACTCGCTTTCGCTCGTTCATGTCGAGCCCAGGCGCCTGGTGAGCAGCGTGGGCCGACCAGTAAACTCTTTCAAAGGAGCTCCAGCGGTCGAGCGCCAGTTGGGCTCTATCCCGGCGACTCAGTTTCCTCGACAAATTCCCTGAGTTCCTCGAGGGGGATGAGGGGGAGATCGGTGCGGGGCACCTGGGACTCAAATATCGCTGCAGACAGAGTCCGCGTCATCCACGGTGTTCGCCACCTATCACAAACCCTCCTCAGGGAGGTCGCCCTCGGTCACTGACCCCTCCCCCACCGAGAGAATGGGGGGTGGTCTGGCGCCACCAACTGGCTCAAACCCCCAGCAACCCCACCCCCAGGGTCACCGGCAGTACCTTCCTCGGCGCACCCCCTTCCTGGAACGCCCCGAGTTCGGGTTGTCGGGCGGCAGAGGCTCGGTGCCCCGCTCCTCTCCTGACACCGGGACGCCCAGCTCCTTGGGGAAAAGGTCCTCCCCCCAGGGCCAAGGCCCCCAGAAAAACACAGTCTGGGAGGGAGGAGCGAGGATAACACCTTCCTCCCCTCCACCACTCGACGACCCAGCAGAGGGTCCTCCATTGTCACCCGCACCACAGCCCGTGTGGTTATTAAAGTCCTCCCCAGGAGCTGGAGGAGTTGAGGCAGCAGGAGGCCCTGCTGTAGCCCCTGGGGGTTTGGGTAGGTCAGGCCGCAGTGAGGGACAGTCAAGAGGCACCGTAGGCTCTTCCCCTGGAGAGGGGCAATGCTGCCAGTGCACTGCTAGAGTGTCTCTCCCCTCCAGGGGCTGGTGCCTCTTCCCTAGAGAGACCGGGGGGGGAATTTATGGGCCTTCCCCTCCCCGCCCATCTTGGTGGTCATGGGGCCCGAGGTCCCACCCCCCAGCCTTTCCCGGAATATGATTGGCTGGGGGAAGTCAGGGGGTGTGGCCAGGGTGGGGCAGGTTAGCTGTGTCACTTCCTGCCCTGCCCCTGGTTTATCAGGTGATGGTGGGCTGGGGCCTAGTTCCGTCTCCGAGACCTAGAGACGTCGTTGCTGCAGGAGTTGGGGCAGCGGTGGTTCCCCCAGGTTAGTGCCAGGGTGTGGCTGGCTGGGTAGGGGCTCGGGCCCAGGAGCCCTCGGGCCAGGCATTGAAGCCCCAGGGGTTTCTCTATCGGGGTGAGGGGGTGGATATGGGGTCAGTGGGGCCAGGATCAGGTACGGGTTTGGGGGTCAGGGTTCCCGCGCCAGGGTGATGTTGGCACAGCCGCAGGGGCATTGTTGTGCCGGGGCGGGGCAGGTCGTGGGCTAGGTGTCGGGGAAGGGGATAGGGTGGTCTCCCCGTGGGCGGGCCTGACACGTTGCGTGTTCCTGAGCGCCTTCTGGCCGGCCGGACGCTCACCCCCCTCTCTGCTAGAGGCTGGAGCATTGGAAGCCTCCTGCTTAGCCCCCGCTGCCGGGGCTTGTGGTGTTGATTTCGGGGGAGGGGGAGTGGGTGCGGCAGCGGCACCACCCTCAGCGGTTGGTGTGAGCTGGGCTGCCTTCTGGGTGGGGCAGTTTTTTCTTATGTGCCCCACCTCGCGGCACAGGTGGCACCGCACGCCGTCCGCCGTCCAGAAGGCGTGGTAGGCCGCGCCCTCGTGGAGGAAGGTGAAAGAGCCCTCGGTGACCTCCTCCCGGGTCAGGCAAATGAACACCTGGCATCGGAAGGAGTAGATGTATCGGAGGGCGGGGTCCTTCAGACCGAGCAGGAGCGGTTGGACACCCGACCGGATCTCCCCCAAGGTGGTGAGGTGGGGGAGAACGAGCTCACTGGCAATGAAGGGCGGGACGTTGGAGATCACGACCCTCTGGGCCGTACCCTCCAAAGGGTCGACGGGCAGATGTGTCCCGCCCACAGTGAGCCCCCTCTCCACGGCCAGGTGGACCGCCTGCTCGGTCTTAGCCGAGCCTTGCTGCAGGCCTCGATGGACATATTGGGATGGGGATAGGTCTTTACCCCCAGGTGTTTAGTTAAGTGCCTGAAGGGGCTCGTGGTTGCAGCCAGGGTTGGAGTAGCTGAGCCTAAGGCAGCGGCTACCCCGGCGTGGGTGCGGCTGGGCCCCGCGACCTTCGGGCTCGCCGTTCTCTGCTGCTGGATGTTGGTGTGCCCCAAGCAGCAGTGGTGGAGGTGGGCCTCTGGCAGCAGCAGTGGCGGAAGTCCTGGAGAAGTGCCCAAGGTGAGTCACCCAAGGCGAGTCCCAGGCAACGACGGTGGAGACTGGCCTCAGGCAACAGCAGCGGTGGAGGCAGACCTGTTGGGGAGGGTCCCCAAGGCAAGTCCCAGGCAGCCCCAAAATTGAGTCCCAGGCAGCAGCAGTGGAGGTGGGCCTCCAGCAGTGGCAGTGATGGAGGTTGCGGGGAGGGGCCCCAAGGAGAGTCCCAGGCAGCAGCAGTGAGGCAGGCCCCAAGCAGCAACAGCTGAGGCAGGTCCGGGCGGGGTCCCAGAGACCAGCAGTGGGAGTGAGCCCCAGGTCAGCAGCAACCCTCCCTTGACCTGGGTGCGGCCCAGGCTGCAGCTCCAAGAGCAGGCCCAGGACTCAAAGCTCTCACTTCCTTCTGCTTCTGCCTCCTCCTCTTCTTCTTCTTCCTTCTTCCTTCTTCTTCCTCTCTCTCTCTCGATGTGGGGCAGCTAGTCCCCTTCAATGAGGAGAGTCCTTGCACGTGCACACTCACTCACTCACACTGATCTAACTCTCAAAAGGGAAAACACCCGAGTGGCCTTTATTCCTGATGAAGGGCTTTTGCCCGAAACGTCGATTTTGCCTGTCCTCGGATGCTGCCTGAATTGCTGTGCTCTTCCAGCACCACTGATCCAGAATCTGGTTTCCAGCATCTGCAGTCATTGTTTTTACCTCGTTGATTTTAACCCTACTGCGAATCTTCTTGCAAGGATGCCTGCCTTGAAGAAGTTTTCCTCCTCTCTCTACAAGAATCTCAGGGAGTCTCTCTCTCACTGCAACTCCCAGGTCATTTCCTCAGCCCTGAAGCTCTTCAACCATGTCCTGAAACAAACTCGCTCCTATCACCTTCATCTCTTTCCCCACTGACCTATTGTACTCTATGCCACTCTCTCCCCACCCCCACCCTCCTCTAGCTTATCTCTCCACGCTTCAGGCTCTCTGCCTTTATTCCTGATGAAGGGCTTTTGCCCGAAACGTCGATTTTACCTGTCCTCGGATGCTGCCTGAATTGCTGTGCTCTTCCAGCACCACTGATCCAGTAACAAGCAGTACATCTCTATGACTCTATAACATCAAAGGGCAATGCTGTGTAACACCCTGTTTATTTTTTCCCTTTTTTTTTAAGCAGTGCCCTTCACAAAAAAGGCAATGCTGTGTGAATCTCCTGGTTATTTTCTTTTTTGATCAAACAGTGAAGGGAAACACTCCTTTTTAAATTAACCCCCACACTACCGCCTAACTGCGGTAACATTCCTGTTTATACCTGTCAGCCAGGTCTCCCTGATTGTACGAGGTTAACATCCCAAGTCAGGGAACTCATATTCTATGAGGTCCACACAGCTGTCCATGTTATAGTCATGACATCCCTCCCCCTCTGAATCTGAGGACATGTGTCGGTTCTTTTATGTTGGAGCTCCTCCTGGGGCACTGGTTCAGGTTCCTCAAGCACTGCCTCTGATACGGGCGGTGTGTAATACATAGGAGCATCTCAGAAGAAATTCATTCTCCTCTTCAGGCAGCAAAGGCGTCGAGGTGGCAATATCAACCAGGTCCATCTCAGCTTCCGAGGTATCTTCAATGCTTGATGGAGAGAGAGAGAACCAACAGGTTCCGGAACAGTCCGAAAGGCAGCCAAGGAGTCGAGCACATTTTGTTTCTGCACCGTTTGAGGGTTTGTAGCTTTCATATGGTCCACATGCTTGTTCAGGACCATCGCACTGACCCGAACTTTAAACACCACGGGACCTCACATCGACCTGGCCTCTTACCCATTCTGGAGCTATCCCTGTAGATGCATGAGGGTGGTCCTAGAATCAAATTGGAATTGAGATACCATGGTATCGAATGAAACTGTAGGCTGATTCTTTAAGCCTGCATTAAAATTTTGACTACTCTTTCAACCAGACAATTGGATTATAGATGTTCAGAAAAGATTTACAAGGATGTTGCCAGGGTTGGAGGATTTGAGCTATAGGGAGAGGCTGAACAGGCTGGGGCTGTTTTCCCTGGAGCGTTGGAGGCTGTGGGTGACCTTATAGAGGTTTACAAAATTATGAAGGGCATGAATAGGACAAATAGACAAAGTCTTTTCCCTGAGGTGGGGGATTCCAGAACTGGAGGGCATAAGTTTAGGGTGAGGGGGAAAGATATAAAAGAGATATACAAAGGGTAGTACGTGTATGGAATGAGCTGCCAGACAAAATGGTGGAGGCTGGTACAATTGCAACATTTAAGAGGCATTTGGATGGGTATATGAATAGGAAGGGTTTGGTGGGATATGGACCGGGTGCTGGCAGGTGGGACTAGATTAGGTTGGGATATCTGGTCGGCATGGACGGTTCGATCGAAGAATCTGTTTCCATGCTGTACATCTCTATGACTCTATAACTGTCCTTTACATGACAAATGCTAATTGACTTGATGAAATACTCAAAATCCCCGAGCCTGACGTCGGCAGTGGGCAAGTTGTTGGATGGAATCCTAAGGGACAGCATGTACATGTATTCGCAAAGACACGGACTGATTAGGGATAGTCAACATGGCTTGGTGCATGGGAAATCATGTCTCATGAACTTGATTGAGTTTGTTTAGAGAAGTAACAAAGAGGATTGATGAGGGCAGAGCGATAGATGTGATCTATATGGACTTCAGTAAGGCTTTCGACAAAGTTCCCCATTGGAGTCTGGTTAGCACGAATAGATCTCATGGAATACAGGGAGAACTAGCCATTTGGATACAGAATTGGCTCAAAGGTAGAAGACAGAGGGTGGTGGTGGAGGTTTGTTTTTCAGACCGGAGGCCTGTGACCAGTGGAGTGCTATAAGGATCAGTGCTGGGTCCACTACATTTTATCATTTATTTTAATGATTTGTATGTGAGCGTAAGAGATATAGTTAGTAAGTTTGCAGAGACAGAAAATTGGAGGTGTAGTGGACAGTGAAGAAGGTTACCTCGGGCTACAACAGGATCTTGATCAGATGGGCCAATGGGCTGAGAAGAGGCAGATGGAGTTTAATTCAGATAAATGTGAGGTGCTGCATTTTGGGAAAGCAAATCTTATACACTTATACAGGACTTATACACTTAATGGTAAGGTCCTAGGGAGTGTTGCTGAACAAAGAGACCTTGGAGTGCAGGTTCATAGCTCCTTGAAAGTGCAGTCACAGGTAGATAGGATAGTGAAGAAGGTGTTTGTTCTGCTTTCCTTGATTGGTCAGAGTATTGAGTACAGGAGTTGGAAGGTCATGTTGGGGCTGTACAGGACATTGGTTAGGCCACTGTTGGAATATTGCGTGCAATTCTATCAGAAGGATGTTGTGAAACTTGAAAGGGTTCAGAAAAGATTTCTAAGGATGTTGCCATAGTTGGAGGATTTGAGCTACAGGGAGAGGTTGAAAATGCTGGGGCTGTTTTCCCTGGAGCATCAAAGGCTGAGGGGTGACCTTATAGAGGTTTATAAAATCATGAGGGGCATGGATAGGGTAAATAGGCAAGGTGTTTTCCCTGAGGTGGGGGAGTCCAGAACTAGAGGGCAAAGGTTTAGAGTGAGAGGGGAAAGATATAAAAGAGATCTTTAGGGGCAACGTTTTCACACAGAGGGTGGTCAGTGTCTGGAATGAGCTGCCAGAGGAAGTGGTGGAGGCTGATACAATTGCAATATTTAACAGGCATCTGGATGGGTTTAGAGGGATATGAGCCGGGTGCTGGCAGGTGGGACTAGATTAGTTTGGGATATCTGGTTGGCATGGACAATTTGGTCTGATGGGTCTGTTTCCGTGACGTACATCTCTATGACTCTATGGTAAACAATGGCCCGTTATCTGTCACCAACAATTCTGGGAGTCCATGTATTGCAAAAGATACGAATAGCATCTCTATCATCATCCCGGTGTTTGATGAATAAACTCTGTGCATGTTCAGCCACTTTGCATGGGTGTCTACAGCAACTAACAACATTGAGCTCATGAAAGGACCCACACACTCGTTTTGTAACTGAGCACAAGATTTACCCGGTCACTGCCACAAATGTGGGGGAGCTGCTGGCGGTAATTTTTGCCCTTGTTGGCACTCTGGGCACTGCCCCAGCAACACAGCTATGTCTACATCCAGTCCTGGCCACCAGGCGTAACTTCTCACCGACATCATCATTTTGGAAACCCCTGGTGGAGTTTAGCCAGTATCTGGCGGTGACCTTTGCTCAGGACAATCACTCATGCTCCCTGTAATAATTCGCCCTCCACTACAGTGATCTGGTCTGTCGGTGTCCAAATAGGTTTCAATTCTGATTGCGATAGCCCTTTGGTTTCCTCCATCACCATCCGTTGGTTCAGTTTTACCGGGACCAGGAAGTTACTTCACCTGATGAAGGAGCAGCTCTCTGAAAGCTTGTCATTTCAAATAAACCTGTTGGACTATAACCTGGTGTCATGTGACTTCTGACCTTGTCCATCCCAGTCTGACACCAGCACCTCCACATCAATGTTTAAAAGACACTTAGATAAGTTCATGAATGAGAAATGTTTGCAGGGGTATGGGCTAAGCGCAGGCAGGGGAGACCAGTTTAGTTTGGGATTATGGTCAGCATGGACTGGTTGGACTGAAGGGTCTGTTTCTGTGCTGTATGACTGAGTCCATCCCACATTTGAATCAATGACATGAGGAGAGGCAGAGGGGGAGAGATTGGCAAATATGGAAAACATGTTCTCATGTTATTAATTCTGAACAAAGTTTCCCTTTGAGAATTCTGAAAATGGATCATTTTTGTGAGATTTTGACTAGCTACTGGGTCAAATGACTCATCCCACTATCCAGATATAATATAGATACAGCCTGGGCGATCGGGGGGGGGGGGGGGGGAAGCTGCCAAATCTAATTGCCAGGCCATTAGGGCATTTTGGTTCAGACTCAAATTGATGCTGACTCCAGAAGCCATCCTGGGATTGTCTGTAATGTGATGAAATAAAATCCCCTGGGTAAACTCTTTTAGCATTTGGCTACGTGGAAAACTCAACAGCTTTATGGTCACCAAGCTGAAAGCATTGCATCATTAAAAGCAGGCAGGCACAGTGGTTTATAGAGTGAATACGCAGTGACATATATCAGAACAGCAGACAGATTTTGATCTCCAGTTGGTGCAATGCATTTTGCTTGACTGTGAGTGAAGCACTTTGGAGCCAAACAATGAAAGTACTTAGTTCCACAAGAACTCTCGAGATAATTACTGAGATAAGGCTAGGTACCTCCTTGGCTCCATCAGGTTTCTGTTTACCGGCCGTGTCTCCACCATGAGCTGCAGTCCCACAGTCCAGATCCTGTGTAAGTTTAAACATGTAGAAATCCCTAATAATTTCAGAAATCTGGCATTGATTCATTTGTGATTATGGTAATCTGCCTGAAGCCAACTTATTTATCAATGGCTTGGAGGTTTAATGCTGCATTCAGTGACTCAATCTGACAAGTTCAACTTTTTCCTATTTCCCTTCATGATATTGTCAATGAATGAAAAAAGCCACTCTCCCCTTCACCGTCAGTTACTATGTAGTTCCCAGCCTTTACGTTGTGGGCAGATCATTCACCATTCTCCTTGAAATCCTTTTGTTATTGCGTTCTATTTTTATTCGGACTTTATTGCAACTTACCAATTCTGAGGTTAGTTAAGAGTCAATCACTTTGCTGTAGGTCAGGGGTCACCTCTCGACCAGTCAACATAGGGAAGGCAGATTTCCAAAAAGATGTTAATGAACCATTAATATTTTTATAACAATCCAGGAGAGCTGTCACAGGCACCATTACTAAGACGAATTTCAGTTTCTGATTTATGAATGGAATTTAAATTCCATCCGCTGTCATGATGAGATTTGACTCCGTGTCCAAAGCTAGGTCACCAGGCCAGTGATATTATCACAAAACCAGCATTTTGCTGCAAGAACTGGTTCCTCGAAATTCTATTAGAAGTCATTCCATTTATCTGCTGTTCACCTCCTTTCATCCACCCTCTTTAATTCCTCACCACTGTCCCCCATGGCCTTTCCAACACTTCTCATTCCAGAAACCCACCTCCTACTTCCTCAATCTTATTTCCATTGAATACGTCAGATTTGTTCAGAAACCAGGTCAAAAGTCACGTCACACCAGGTTATAGTCCAAAAAGCCCCTTCGTCAGGTGGCAGCTCCCTAAAAGCTTGTGGTTTCAACTAAACTTATTGGATTATCACCTGGTGTGGTGTGACTTGTGAACTTGTCCACCCTAGCCCAACACCGGCACTTCCACATTATGTTCAGAAGCAGGATAGTTGAGCTGGGAAGCTCTCTCTTTCCCCAGGCCGAAAAGTCCAAACAATCCCCAAAACAGAAGTGTAAATGTGATGATGATAAATCCAAACCGAGGCTCTGGATTAAACAAACAGCTATCATAACACATTTGGGATGCAGCGAAAGAAAATTCCATTGTCCTTCCAGTCACCTCTTTAAAAACAATGAATTCAGATATCTGCATCTCTTCAAACTCAAGTCTACAATAAACATTAACTTTGAAGCTTCCACAACTCCTTCCAAAATGTGGAGGAGCCGGTGTTGGACTGGAGTGGACCAAGTCAAAAAATCCCACAACACCAGGTTATAGTCCAACAGGTTTATTTGGAAGCACTAGCTTTCAGAGCAATGCACCTTCATCAGATTGTGTGGTCATTTTCAGCGAATCAGTCTTGATGCTTCCTTGTCTTGTAGCTGATGGATTCTTCACAACACAAGACAATGGTTGTCTTCAGTTCTTTCCAGATTTCCTTCACTCTTAAGAGATCTTAGTGAAGACATTGTTGGGAGTTCACTAGCCTGCTTGGCTCATGAATCTGCTCAACATTTCTTCTGAACTATTTCCTCAATTCCATTTGCCTCTGGTGGTCTTTGATGGATATTGAGGAATGGGTGAGCTGGTGATCTGTCCAGGAGTTGTCTGCACTGGTCATTGCTCTGGGAATGAGGACAGCCTCATTTTATGAAGTAAAAAGGAGAGTTCATCAAAACAGAAAAGGTGGAATTCCAAAAAAGGACAAGGGAATTCAAGAACCAACCGTGGACTAAGAAAACTGAGGAGCTGCAACTCTGTGCTGACAAGTACAATACCTTGGGCTTCTCCAGTGCTATTAAGACAATATACAGACTAATACCCACAAGCTCAATAAGAGTAGAGTAAGGATGGAACATGTTTCAGAGACCGAGAAAACATCAGCCTCCAACTGGGAGAACATCTCAAAGAACTCCTAGACCATGATACAATCATCAACAAGGGCATGTTGAGGAAATCCCTGATCTCTCCATGAAGATAGAGTCATAGAGATGTACAGCATGGAAACAAACCCTTTGGTCCAACCCGTCCATGCTGACCAGATATCCCAACCCAATCTAGTCCCTCCTTCCAGCACCTGGCCCATATCCCTCCAAACCCTTCCTAATCATATAACCATCCAAATGCCTCTTAAATTGTACCAGCCTCCACCACATCCTCTGGTAGCTCATTCCATACACGTACCACCCTCTGCATGAAAATATTGCCCCTTAGGTCTCTTTTATATATTTCCCCTCTCACCCTAAACCTATGCCCTCTAGTTCTGGACTCCCTGACCCCAGGGAAAAGACTTTGCCGATTTACCCTATCCAAATCCCTCATAATTTTGTAAACCTCTATAAGGTCACCCCTCAGCCTCCAACGCTCCAGGGAAAACAGCCCCAGCCTGTTCAGCCTCTCCCGGTAGCTCAAATCCTCCAACCCTGGCAACATCCTTGTAAATCTTTTCTGAACCCTATCAAGTTTCACAACATCTTTCCGATAGAAAGGAGGCCAGAATTGCATGCAATATTCCAACAGTGGCCTAACCAATGTCCTGTACAGCCGCAACATGACATCCCAACTCCTGTACTCAATACTCTGACCAATAAAGGAAAGCATACCAAACGCCGCCTTCACTATTTATCTACCTGCAACTCCACTTTCAAGGAGCTATGAACCTACACTCCAAGGTCTCTTTGTTCAGTAACACTCCCTAGGACCTTACCATTAAGTGTATAAGTCCTGCTAAGATTTGCTGTCACAAAATGCAGCACCTCGCATTTATCTGAATTAAACTTCATCTACCACTTCTCAGCCCATTGGCCCATCCGGTCCAGATCCTGTTGTAATCTGAGGTAACCCTCTTCGCTTCCACTACACCTCCAATTTTGGTGTCATCTGCAAACTTATTAACTGTACCTCTTATACTCGCATCCAAATCATTTATGTAAATGACAAAAAGTGGAGGACCCAGCACTGATCCTTGTGGCACTCCACTGGTCACAGGCCTCCAGTCTTAAAAACAACCCTCCACCACCACCCTCTGTCTTCTACCTTTGAGGCAGTTCTGTATCCAAATGGCTAGTTCTCCCTGTATTCCATGAGATCTAACCTTGCTAACCAGTGTTGTGGTTCTGTTCGCCGAGCTGGAAGTTTTTGTTGCAAACGTTTCGTCCCCTGGCTAGGCGACATCATCAGTGCTTGGAAGCCTCCTGCGAAGCGCTTCTTTGATGTTTCCTCCGGTGTTTATAGTGGTCTGTCCCTGCTGCTTCCGGTTGTCAGTTTCAGCTGTCCGCTGTAGTGGTTGGTATATTGGGTCCAGGTCGATGTGTTTGTTGATGGAGTTTGTGGATGAATGCCATGCCTCTAGGAATTCCCTGGCTGTTCTCTGTCTGGCTTGCCCTATGATAGTAGTGATGTCCCATTCGAATTCATGTTGCTTGTTGTCTGCGTGTGTGGCTACTAAGGATAGCTGGTCATGTCGTTTCGTGGCTAGTTGATGTTCATGGATGCGGATTGTTAGCTGTCTTCCTGTTTGTCCTATATAGTGTTTTGTGCAGTCCTTGCATGGTATTTTGTACACTACATTCGTCTTGCTCATGTTGGGTATCGGGTCCTTCGTTCTGGTGAGTTGTTGTCTGAGCGTGGCTGTTGGTTTGTGTGCCGTTATGAGTCCTAGGGGTCGCAGTAGTCTGGCAGTCAGTTCCGAGATGCGCCTGATGTATGGTAGTGTGGCTAGTCCTTTTGGTTGTGGTATGTCCTCGTTCCGTGGTCTTTCTCTTAGGCATTTGTTGATGAAGTTGCGGGGGTATCCGTTTTTGGCGAATACCTTGTATAGGTGTTCCTCTTCTTCTTTTTGCAGTTCTGGTGTACTGCAGTGTGTTGTGGCCCTTTTGAATAGTGTCCTGATGCAGATTTGTTTGTGTGTGTTGGGGTGGTTACTTTCATAGTTTAGGACTTGGTCTGTGTGTGTGGCTTTCCTGTATACTCTTGTAGTGAATTCTCCGTCTGGTGTTCTCTGTACCATCACGTCTAGGAATGGGAGTTGGCTATCCTTTTCTTCTTCTCTCGTGAATCAGATTCCTGTGAGTGTGGCGTTGATGATCCGGTGTGTTTTTTCTATTTCCGTGTTTTTAATGATTACAAACGTGTCATCGACATATCTGACCCAGAGTTTGGGTTGAATTTGTGGTAGGACTGTTTGTTCTAACCTTTGCATAACTGCCTCTGCTATGAGTCCCGAGATTGGTGATCCCATTGGTGTTCCATTGATTTGTTCGTATATCTGGTTGTTGAATGTGAAGTGTGTTGTGAGGCACAAGTCCAGTAGTTGAGTCCACATGAGCAAGACGAATGTAGTGTACAAAATACCATGCAAGGACTGCACTAAACACTATCTAGGACAAACAGGAAGACAGCTAACAATCCGCATCCATGAACATCAACTAGCCACGAAACGACACGACCAGCTATCCTTAGTAGCCACACACGCAGACAACAAGCAACATGAACTCGACTGGGACAACACTACTATCATAGGGCAAGCCAGATAGAGAACAGCCGGGGAATTCCGAGAGGCATGGCATTCATCCACAAACTCCATCAACAAACACATCGACCTGGACCCAATATACCAACCACTACAGCGGACAGCTGAAACTGACAACCGGAAGCGGCAGGGACAGACCACTATAAACACCGGAGGAAACATCAAAGAAGCGCTTCGCAGGAGGCTCCCAAGCACTGAGGATGTCGCCTAGCCAGGGAATGAAACGTTTGCAACAAAAACTTCCAGCTCGGTGAACAGAACCACAACAACGAGCACCCGAGCTACAAATCTTCGCACAAACTTTGCACCAAGTCTCCCATGGGGAACCTTGTCAAATGCTGTTCTGAAGTCCATGATCCTAGACTCTTGCCTCGTGTGGCAGAGGTTGAAGCCTCCAGTAGACACATGAAGAATAGAAAAGCTACAGGAGCAGATGGGATTCCAAAGGAGATTTTCAAACTTGTCGGAGCAGAGTTTACCCTCCATTTCCATCAACTGTTGCTAAAAATGTGAGACAAAGAAGAAATCCCTGCCAACACCACTGACTTCAAAATGGTTAAGGTGACCATCTGACAGAGGTGTAAAGATCTAAAGGTCTAGAGAAGGTAGACAAAGGAAGAACCATCCCAAAGCTGATGGTATAAGCATGAGGGTGACAGATTTAAGCATTTAGGCAAGAGATAGAGGAGAGATATGAGAAAGAATGTTGTAACCTAGTAAGTGTTTATGACCTAGATCCTGTAGCTGAGATAGGTTGTGGAAACAGAAACATTAATGATTTCAAAAGAAATTCAAATGGTTACTTCAAAGAAATATATTTGCAAGGCTGTGGGGATAGAAAGGGGCAATGGGAATCAGCATGGATTCTTCTTAGCCACATATGACTTGATGTTAAGGATGTATCTGAGGAAGGCAGCTCTCCAAGAATCATTTCAGGTACTGAGAGAGAAGAACTCATTAAGAAATATTCAAAGAATTCAACTTGCATGCTTCCTGTAAAAAGAAATTGAAGCCTTGCACTTTGTAAGTTTGAGTAACATTCATTTTTGAAATATGATCATGTTGTTATAGTGTGTTAAAGTTTTCCTGAATTCCAGAAGGGGCATTATTTCACTTTTTAATTGAAGATGTGATAACAAAATGTGCCGAAATTATATCAGCATACGCTTCAAATGTGGAGAGGGATTTTTGCTCCATTTTTAAAGTGTAGAAGTTTCTTCCTGCACCTCATAACAGCTCATTAACAGACACATGAATCATTTCTTGAGAAATGTCTTGCAACTTATTGTGGTGATTAAGTTTGTTCAATAATATTTCTTAACTAGGATGACTTTTGCTCTGATGTCCAGAGTGAACACAAGAGGAGAGAAAAGGAAGATGTGAAGAACAGGAATTTTAAATCCAGATTTATTTTCACACCCTTTCACTCCTCCATCCCCCCTAATATTCCAGCCATAAACCATTTCAGAAGATTAGACACAGAATGAACCAGACTGACCTCAAAACTCTGTGACCTTGGTCTCAGCTTCACCCTCTGAAACTGGATCCTCAGCTTCCTGACCACAGACTGCAATCAGTGAAGATGGATAACTGCACGTTCTCCATGGTAACACTCAACACCAGAGCCCCCCCCAAAGGATGCATTCTTAGCCCCCTACTGTACTCCCTGTATGCCCAGGACTGTGTTGCCAAATTCTGAATGAACGCCATCTACAAGTTCACTAATGACACTACCATAGTAGGATGGATATTGAACAATGAGTCAGAATACAGTAAGGAGACAGAAGGTTTAGTGTTTTGGTGCAATGAGAATGACCTCTCTCTCAACATCACCAAAACTAAAGAACTGATCACTGAGTTCAGAAAGAAAGGAGGAGGACATGCCCCCATCTACACCAATGGAGCCGAGGTTGAGAGGATGGACAGCATCAAGTTCCTCGGAGTGGCGATAACCTCCAGTCTATTGTAGACTTGCCACATAGAGGCAACAATCAAGAAGGCACAACAATGCCTCTTCTTCCTCAGGGGCCTCAGGAAATTTGGCATGTCCACAGGACCCTCACTAATGTTTACAGATGCCCCATTGAGAGCATACTGACCGGGGGCATAACGGCCTGGTATGGCAACTGCTCTGCTCAGGACCATAAGAAACTACAGAAGGTGGTGTGCACAGCCCAGACCATCACAAAAGCCAACCTCCCATCCCTGGACTCCACTTACACGGCTTGTTGCTGCAGAAAGGCTGCTAACATCATCAAAGACCCATCTCCCCGGTAATTCTCTCCTACAACCTCTTCGGTCAGGTAGAAGATACAGAAGCTTGAACACACACCCCAACAGGTTCAGGAACAGCTTCTTCCCTGCTGTTATCAGACTGATGAATGGAATCTCTAATTTCAAATAATGCTGACCTTGTTAATGTTGTTCTTGTCCAACACGTATCCTGTGCAGTTTAACCTGTATGCCTTACTCTGCCACCTTTCTTTCACCTTATGTTCTAAACATCTAAACATATGATCTGCCTGCACTGCTCACAAACAAAGCTTTTCACAATTTGGAGATGCCGGTGTTGGACTGGAGTGGACAAAGTTAAAAACCACACAACACCAGGTTATAGTCCAACAGGTTTATTGGAAGCACTAGCTTTCAGAGCACTGCTCCTTCATCAGGTGGTTGTAGAGTATAAGATCGTAAGACAGAAAAGTCCGCAGTATAATGTAACTGAAATTATATGTTGAAAATGGCCTGGATTGTTTGTTAAGTCTCTCATCCATTAGAATGGCTATGTTGGTTTCAGTACTTTCATATGAACAAACAAACAATCCAGGTCTTTTCAATATATAATTTCAATTATATCACACTGTAAAATCTTGCTATAAATTCTGTGTCCTACGATCTTGTACTCCACAACTACCTGATGAAGGAGCAGCTCTCCGAAAGCTAGTGCTTCCAAATAAACCTGTTGGACTATAACCTGGTGTTGTGTGATTTAAAGCTTATCACTGTACTTAGGTGCATGTGACAATAAATCAAATCAAAAGTCATGTTGGATTTTCATTTCTCTGTCCAAGGAATACATTTGCTTCAATTTTTAATCAATTCATTCTCAGGATGTGGGCCATTAATTGTGATACTCATCCCCAACCTCCCTGGAACATTAATCCACACCTCTGGGATTCTAGTCCAATAACATAACCAATGTCGTTAATTAATTGAATACAACTGAAAGTTACAAATATAACCCATGAGAAATACGAACAAGACTAGGCCATTCAGTCCCTGAAGCCTGCTCCATGAAGATCAAAAGGATCATTCCTCACATCTACTCTCCTCCCTTCCCTCACACTCCTCCCCCCCCCCCCCCCCCCCACCCCACCCCACACCCTTGATTCCCTGAACGATCAAGAATCTAGCTCAACCTTAAATATGCACAAGGACTCTGCCCCCACAGCTCTCTGTGGCAGGGAATCCCTAAGATTGACAATTTTCTGAGAGAAGAAGTTCCTCTTCATTTTCGTTTTCAATTGATACCCTTTTATTCTGAATGAACGAATGAATGATTTATTGTCATGTGTTTTTTTTTAACAGTAAAATACAATAAAACAGCAAAAGGCTTACATTTGTCGCCATAATCCAGTGCCATAGTTTAAGATAGTTTTAAAATAAGAGAAAATGAAAGGATACAGCTTAAAGTGGAGTCCATCTATGTATGAGATCTGAGCTGGCTTCAAATCAGCACCATCTCATCATACCCAGGCACCAAGGGAGTCACCGATCCTCACGCACCATCAATCGCCACGGGGCAGGTTCACCAGAACTGTTCTGAGGAAGGCTCACCGGATCTGTTAACTCTGATTTCTCTCCACAGATGCTGTCAGACCTGCTGAGCTTTTCCAGCAACTCCTGCTTATGTTAAAGATAAAATTGTCTGACAATGGTAAAATGTTTCAGTTTCATAATTATTGAGCACTATTGTGTGATTTCACCAGGATATCACTGATGAGTATTAAGACAACTTATTTTTCCGAATGATTGGGAGATGCTGGATGAAGGAGCAGTGCTCTGAAAGCTAGTGCTTCAATTAAACCTGTTGGACAATAACCTGGTGTTGTGTGATTTTTAACATTTTTACGAAAGCTTTGCATGAACTCTATGCTTCCTCATGAGGATAAAGTGAACTGAGTGTTTACGCAATCAAGCATTTAGACTGTATCTGATGTCGGTAAATTTCTTTGAGCTGTTAATCTAACTAAATGCAATTAAATAATCTAACAAATTAAACAGCTCCCACTTTGGGTTGTGCTCCATAATCAATCTTTCTGTTGTCTATGTAAGAGAGAGGGCTCACGCTGATTAATTTGTACTTTGTTTGCAATGTGTTTGAAATGGAAATAATGAGTCAGAGTAGGCAAAGTAACAATTGTTCAATTAATTCCCTCTGGGATAAGTCTTACTGCCAAGTAGGTCAATATTCTGTACATTCTGCAGGTGGCAACAGTTTGAACCACAGGGTGGCAGCTTTTACGATCTCACTGTCATTTCACATCAATCCCTGTGTCAGCTGAATGGCATCACAGAGTGACCACAGGGATTTAAATCCGACCAGGGCTTCAAGCAGAATGGCATTATCAATTATCTACCATGTTGCTCTCTGGGGGAGCATGTGGCCTGAATAAATTAGATTAGATTAGATTAGATTAGATTACATTACAGTGTGGAAACAGGCCCTTCGGCCCAACGAGTCCACACCGACCCGCCGAAGCGAAACCCACCCATACCCCTACATTTACCCCTTACCTAACACTACGGGCAATTTAGCATGGCCAATTCACCTGACCCTGCACATCTTTGGACTGTGGGAGGAAACCGGAGCACCCGGAGGAAACCCACGCAGACACGGGGAGAACGTGCAAACTCTGATAGAAAATGGATGCAACTGTAGATCTAACTTGGGGGATTATATCTCAAGCTTGAAATACTGTATGTCCAAAGTCACTTTGATATTGGACAGTATTTAAGGTTCCTGGGTTAGGGCTCTCGAACTGTGATAATGAAGCAGTCGAGGTCCAAAATGCAGCAAGACCTGGACAATATCCAGGTTTGGTTTGGCATGTGACAAGTAACATTCATGTCACTCAAGTACCAGGCAATGACCATCTCCAACAAGAGACGATCTAACCATTGCTCCTTGATATTCAATGATCATCATTGAATCTCCCACTACCAACATCCTGGAGTTACCATTGACCAGAAACTGACTAGTTAAATAAATACAGTAGCTACAAGAGCAGGTCAGAGACTTGGAATCTTGCTGTAAGTAGCTCATGTCCTGTCTTCCCAAAGCCTGTTCACTATCCAGAAGGCACAAGTCAGGAGTGTGATGGAATACCCCCCACCTGCCTGGATGGGTGCAGCTCTCCAACAACAGCTAGGAAGCTCAGTGTTATCCAGGACAAAGCAGTCTACTTGATCAGCATCAATCCACTCCCTCCAGCACCAACACTCAATAGCAACAGTGTGTACCTTCTGCAAGATGCACTGCAGACATTTACTAAACAGCTTCCAAACCCACAACCACTACTAAGCAGAAGGACAAGGGCAGAAGATAAATGGGAGCACCACATCCCCTGAAAGTTCCCCTCCAACAATTCACCTTCCTGGCTGCAAAATATGTTGCTGTTCCTTCAGTGTCATTGTTCAAAAATCCTGACATTCGCTCTCTAAAAGCATTCTGAGTCTATATATTCTGAAGGGACTCAACAATTTGAAAAGACAGCTCAGCACACCCATTTAAGGGCAATTAGAGATGAATAAATGTGGACTTTGCCCATGATGTTCATAAGCCAAGGGTGAATCATTAATAAAGCGACTTACATTTCTGCTGATTCTGTTGTGGGAGTCATAACGTAGGGAATAATTCTGGGGTAGTTTGGCTTCAGTACCCCTCACCTTTTCCCTCCCTTTCATATGCAAACACAACTAAGAAATCACAGCATGAGAGTAATGGACCACATTTGGGAAAAGGGTGGGGTATAGCAATATGAGAAGGGTTCCTGCAACCTCAAGTATCTACAGAAAAGGAACTGAGACATGGCACTTGTAAATGCAACTTTACACGAAGCATGGAGATGAAAATTACCACAGCCAGTAATAGGGGAGGTTTGTAGAATATTACCACAGCCAGTAACAGGGGAGGGTGTAGAATATTACCACAGTCAGTAATAGGGGAGGGTGTAGAATATTACCATAGCCAGTAATAGGGGAGGGTGTAGAATAATACCGCGTCAGTAATATGGGGAGGGTTGTAGAATATTACCACAGTCAGTAATATGGGAGGGTGTAGAATATTACCACAGTCAGTAATAGGGGAGGGTGTAGAATATTACCATAGCCAGTAATAGGGGAGGGTGTAGAATAATACCGCGTCAGTAATATGGGGAGGGTTGTAGAATATTACCACAGCCAGTAATAGGGGAGGGTGTAGAATATTATCACAGCCAGTAATAGGGGAGGGTATAGAATATTACCACAGCCAGTAACAGGGGTGGGTGTAGAATATTACCACAGCCAGTAATAGGGGAGGGTTGTAGAATATTACCACAGCCACTAATAGGGGAGGTGTGTAGAATATTATCACAGCCAGTAATAGGGGAGGTTTGTAGAATATTACCACAGCCAGTAATATGGGAGGTTTGTAGAATATTACCACAGCCAGTAATAGGGGAGGTTTGTAGAATACTACAATAGTCAGTAATAGGGGAGGGTGTAGAATATTACCACAGCTAGTAATAGGGGATGGTTGTAGAATATTACCACAGCCAGTAATAGGGGAGGTTTGTGGAAAATTACAAGCAGCCAATAATAGGGGAGGGTGGAGAATAATACCACAGCCAGTAATAGGGGAGGTTTGTAGAATATTACCACAGTCAGTAATAGGGGAGGTGTGTGGAATATTAACACTGTCAGTAATAGGGGAGGTTTGTAGAATATTACCACAGCCAGTAATAGGGGAGGTTTGTAGAATATTATCACAGGCAGTAATAGGGCAGGGTGTAGGATAATACCACAGTCAGTAGTAGGGAATGGTTGTAGAATATTACCACAGCCAGTAACAGGGGAGGGTGTAGAATATTACCACAGCCAGTAATAGGGGAGGGTGTAGAATAATACCACATCAGTAATATGGGAGGGTTGTAGAATATTACCACAGCCAGTAATAGGGGATGTTTAGGTGTTCGACAAGGTTCCCCATGGGAGACTGGTTAGCAAGGTTAGATCTTATGGAATACAGGGAGAACTAGCCAGTTGGATACAGAACTGGCTCAAAGGTAGAAGACAGAGGGTGGTGGTAGAGGGTTGTTTTTCAGACTGGAGGCCTGTGACCAGTGGAGTACACAAGGATCGGATTAGGGGCCTTTACTTTTTGTCATTTACATAAATGATTTGGATGCGAGCATAAGAGGTACAGTTAGTAAGTTTGCAGATGACACCAAAATTGCAGGTGTAGTGGACAGCGAAGGGGGTTACCTCAGATTACAACAGGATCTGGACCAGATGGGCCAATGGGCTGAGAAGTGGCAGATGGAGTTTAATTCAGATAAATGCGAGGTGCTGCATTTTGTGACAGCAAATCTTAGCAGGACTTATACACTTAATGGTAAGGTCCTAGGGAGTGTTGCTGAACAAAGAGACTTTGGAGTACAAGTTCATAGCTCAATGAAAGTGGAGTCGCAGGTAGATAGGATAGTGAAGAAGGCGTTTGGTATGCTTTCTTTTATTGGTCAGAGTATTGAATACAGGAGTTAGGAGGTCATGTTGCAGCTGTACAGGACATTGGTTTGGCCCCTGTTGGAACATTGCATGCAGTTCTGGTCTCCTTCCTATCGGAAAGATGTTGTGAAACTTGAAAGGGTTCAGAAAAGATTTACGAGGATGTTGCCAGGGTTGGAGGATTTGAGCTACAGGGAGAGGCTGAACAGGCTGGGGCTGTTTTCCCTGGAGCGCCGGAGGCCGAGGGGTGACCTTATAGAGGTTTACAAAGTTATGAGGGTAAATAGGGTAAATAGGCAAAGTCTTTTCCCCGGGGTTGGGGAGTCCAGAATGAGAGGGCATCGGTTTAGGGTGAGAGGGGAACGATATAAAAGAGACCTACGGGCAGCTTTATCAGAGGGGTGTAAGTGTATGGAATGAGCTGCCAGAGGAAGTGGTGGAGGCTGGTACAATTGCAACATTTAAGAGGCATTTGGAAAGGTATATGAATAGGAAGGGTTTGGAAGGATATGGGCCGGGTGCAGGCAGGTGGGACTAGATTGGGTTGGCATATCTGGTTGGCATGGATGGGTTGGACCAAAGGGTCTGTTTCCATGCTATACATCTCTATGACTCTATGACACAAATATTACCACAGACATCAATAGGGTGCGTTTGTAGAATATAACCACAGGCAGTAACAGGGGAAGGTGTAGAATATTACCACAGCCAGTAACAGGGGAGGGTGTAGAATATTACCACAGCCAGTAATAGGGGAGGGTGTAGAATATTACCACAGCCAGTAATAGGGGAGGGTGTAGAATATTACCACAGCCAGTAATAGGGGAGGGTGTAGAATATTACCACAGCCAGTAATAGGGGAGGGTGTAGAATATTACCACAGCCAGTAATAGGGGAGGGTGTAGAATATTACCACAGCCAGCAATAGGGGAGGTTTGTAGAATATTACCACAGACAGTAATAGGGGAGGGTGTAGAATATTACCACAGCCAGTAATAGGGGAGGGTGTAGAATATTACCACAGCCAGCAATAGGGGAGGTTTGTAGAATATTCCCACTGCTAGTAATAGGGGAGGGTGTAGATTATTACCACAGACTGTAATAGGGGAGGGTGTAGAATATTACCACAGTCAGTAATATGGGAGGGTTGTAGCATATTACCACAGCCAGTAATTGGGGAGATTTGTAGAACATTACCCAGCCAGTAATAGGGGAGGGTGTAGAATAATACCACAGTCTGTAATATCGGAGGGTTGTAGAATATTACCACAGCCAGTAATAGGGAGGTTGGTGGGTGGGGTTGTAGAATATTACACCAGACAGTAATATGGGAGGTTTGTAGAATATTACCACAGCCAGTAATAGGGGAGGGTGTAGAATACTACCACAGCCAGTAATAGGGGAGATTGTAGAATATTACCACAGCCAGTAACAGGGGAGGTTTGTAGAGAATTACCACAGCCATAATAGGGAGGTTTGTAGAATATTACCACAGCCAGTAATATGGGAGGTTTGTAGAATATTACCACAGCTAGTTATAGGGGAGGGTGTAGAATATTACCACAGCCAGTAATAGGGGAGGTTTGTAGAATATTACCACAGCTAGTAATAGGGGAGGGTGTAGAATATTACCACAGCCAGTAATATGGGAGGTTTGTAGAATATTACCACAGCTAGTAATAGGGGAGTGTGTAGAATATTACCACAGCCAGTAATATGGGAGGTTTGTAGAATATTACCACAGCTAGTAATAGGGGAGGGTGTAGAATAATACCACAGTCAGTAATAGGGGAGGGTTGTAGAATACTACCACAACCAGTAAGAGGGGATGTTTAGGTGTTCGACAAGGTTCCCCATGGGAGACTGGTTAGCAAAGTTAGATCTCATGGAATACAGGGAGAACTAGCCAGTTGGATACAGTACTGGCTCAAAGGTAGAAGATAGAGGGTGGTGGTAGAGGGTTGTTTTTCAGACTGGAGGCCTGTGACCAGTGGAGTACCACAAGGATCGGATTAGGGGCCTTTACTTTTTGTCATTTACGTATATGATTTGGATGCGAGCATAAGAGGTACAGTTAGTAAGTTTGCAGATGACACCAAAATTGCAGGTGTAGTGGACAGCGAAGGGGGTTACCTCAGATTACAATATGATCTGGACCAGATGGGCCAATGGGCTGAGAAGTGGCAGGTGGAGTTTAATTCAGATAAATGCGAGGTGCTGCATTTTGTGACAGCAAATCTTAGCAGGACTTATACACTTAATGGTAAGGTCCTAGGGAGTGTTGCTGAACAAAGAGACCTTGGAGTACAGGTTCATAGCTCCTTGAAAGTGGAGTCGCACGTAGATAGGATAGTGAAGAAGGCGTTTGGGTATGCTTTCTTTTATTGGTCAGAGTATTGAATACAGGAGTTAGGAGGTCATGTTGCAGCTGTACAGGACATTGGTTTGGCCCCTGTTGGAACATTGCATGCAGTTCTGGTCTCCTTCCTATCGGAAAGATATTGTGAAATTTGAAAGGATTCAGAAAAGATTTACAAGGATGTTGCCAGGGTTGGAGGATTTGAGCTACAGGGAGAGGCTGAACAGACTGGGGCTGTTTTCCCTGGAGCGCCGGAGGCCGAGGGGTGACCTTATAGAGGTTTACAAAGTTATGAGGGTAAATAGGGTAAATAGGCAAAGTCTTTTCCCCGGGGTTGCGGAGTCCAGAACGAGAGGGCATCGGTTTAGGGTGAGAGGGGAAAGATATAAAAGAGACCTACGGGCAGCTTTTTCAGAGGGGTGTAAGTGTATGGAATGAGCTGCCAGAGGAAGTGGTGGAGGCTGGTACAATTGCAACATTTAAGAGGCATTTGGAAGGGTATATGAATAGGAAGGGTTTGGAAGGATATGGGCCGGGTGCAGGCAGGTGGGACTAGATTGGGTTGGCATATCTGGTTGGCATGGATGGGTTGGACCAAAGGGTCTGTTTCCATGCTACACATCTCTATGACTCTACGACACAAATATTACCACAGACATCAATAGGGTGTGTTTGTAGAATATTAGCACAGCCAGTAACAGGGGAGGTTTGTAGAATATTACCACAGCCAGTAATAGGGGAGGGTGTAGAATATTACCACAGCCAGTAATAGGGGAGGGTGTAAAATATTACAAGAGCCAGTAACAGGGGAGGGTGTAGAATATTACAAACAGCCAGTTACAGGGGAGGTTTGTCGAATATTACCACAGCCAGTAATAGGGGAGGGTGTAGAATATTACCACAGCCAGTAATAGGGGAGGGTGTAGAATATTACCACAGGCAGTAATAGGGGAGGGTGTAGAATATTATCACAGCCAGTAATGGGGGAGATGTGTAGAATATTACCACAGGCAGTAATAGGGGAGGGTGTAGAATATTATCACAGCCAGTAATGGGGGAGATGTGTAGAATATTACCACAGGCAGTAATAGGGGAGGGTGTAGAATATTATCACAGCCAGTAATGGGGGAGATGTGTAGAATATTACCACAGCCAGCAATAGGGGAGATTTGTAGAATATTACCACAGCCAGTAATAGGGGAGGGTGTAGAATATTACCACAGCCAGTAATAGGGGAGGGTGTAGAATATTACCACAGACAGTAATAGGGGAGGGTGTAGAATATTACCACAGACCACAATAGGGGAGTGTGTAGAATATTACCACAGGCAGTAACAGGGGAGGGTGTAGTATATTACCACAGCCAGTAACAGGGGAGGTTTGTAGAATACCACCACAGTCAGTAATAGGAGAGGTTAGCAGAATATTACCACAGCCAGTAATGATGGACATTTGTAGAATATAACCACAGACAGCAATAAGGGAGGGTGTAGAGTATTACCACAGCCAGTAATATTCTACACCCTTCCCAACACTGGCTGTGGTAATACGGAGGTTTGTAGAATATTACCACAGACCTCAATACAGGACGGTGTAGAATATTACCACAGCCAATGATAGGGGAGGGTATAGAATATTACACAGCCAGTTATAGGGCAGGGTGCAGAATATTACCACAACCAGTAATATGGGAGGGTGTAGAATATTACACAACCAGTAACAGGGGAGGTTTGTAGAATACCACCACAGTCAGTAATAGGAGAGGTTAGCAGAATATTACCACAGCCAGTAATGATGGACATTTGTAGAATATAACCACAGACAGCAATAAGGGAGGGTGTAGAGTATTACCACAGCCAGTAATATTCTACACCCTTCCCAACACTGGCTGTGGTAATACGGAGGTTTGTAGAATATTACCACAGACCTCAATACAGGACGGTGTAGAATATTACCACAGCCAATGATAGGGGAGGGTATAGAATATTACACAGCCAGTTATAGGGCAGGGTGCAGAATATTACCACAACCAGTAATATGGGAGGGTGTAGAATATTACACAACCAGTAACAGGGGAGGTTTGTAGAATATTACCACAACCAGTAATAGGGGATGTTTGTGGAATATTAACACAGCCAGTAATACGTAGGATTGTAGAATATTACCACAGCCAGTAATAGGGGACGTTCGTTGAAACAATGTAATGATGAAAAATAGTTGCACCACATCATGACATCTTTTTACCATCTCCACCGAAGCCCACACCATCACCATTAACATGCTCAAAAGGATCAAAGGGTATGGGACATGAAATAACTCCGAGGCTGGTATCCTATCACCAAGTCCCCCTTATTTATACATGGAGAGTCCCTGACTGTGGTCTGGCTTCCTAACAGCCAGAAGAAAGGTGTGGTGATGGAAAAGCACAGCAGGTCAGACAGCATCTGATGAGCAGGAGAGCTGATATTTCGTGGATAGGCCCTTCATGCAGCGCCATACTTTTCAAATCCAACTCTCCAGGATCTGCAATCCTCACTTTCTATTTCTTCAAAGTCAGCTCTCAAAGTGAGCAGAACCTCTGACATTCCTGTTTGTTTTTTTTTCTTGTTTTTTTAGCTTTTTTTTCTTCCTTTTTTTTCTTTTTTTTCCTTTCCCCCACACTACCACCTAAGTGTAGTAGTGCTTATTATATATTTTTTTTTTTCCCCAGCACCCATGGTGTGTGTGTGCAGGTGTGAGACACAGTGAAAGACACAAAGTGCACAAATCTTTATTCAATTTCCACCACCAGGAAGATAGGAAAACACCCGGGTGGCCAGTGACAAACACTGCCCTTCACATCAAAGGGCAGTGCTGTGTGATCAAAACAGTGAGGGGGAGGGTAGGGACTAAATCAAAATAGAGTTGGAGGGAGAAATGATGCACTCCACTCCCTGCGGCGCCCACTTCTCCCTGACAAACTCCAGGGTGTTGGCCGACACCGCGTGCTCCTTCTTCAAGGACACCCGGGCTCTAACGTAACCGCGGAAGAGGGGCAGGCAGTCGGCCCTAACGACCCCCTCCATGGCCCGCTGCCTGGACCTGTTAATGGCCAGTTTGGCCAGGCCCAGGAGCAGACCCACGAGGAGGTCTTCACATTCCTGTTTGTTTTTTTTTCTTTTCTTTTTTCTTTTTCTTTTTTTTTTTCTTTTTTTTTCAAGGAGAGTCCTTGCGCAAACACCCAAGTGGCCTGTGACAAGCAGTGCCCTTCCCATCAAAGGGCAATGCTGTGTGAATCCCTATTTATTTTTTTTATTTTTTTTTAACCCCCACACTACCACCTAAGTGCGGTAGTGCTTATTTTATCCCCAGCACCCATGGTGTGTGTGTGCAGGTGTGAGACACAGTGGAAGACACAAAGTGCACGAATCTTTATTCAATTTCCACCACCAGGAAGATAGGAAAACACCCGGGTGGCCAGTGACAAACACTGCCCTTCACATCAAAGGGCAGTGCTGTGTGATCAAAAACAGTGAAGGGGAGGGTAGGGACTAAATCAAAATAGAATTGGAGGGAGAAATGATGCACTCCACTCCCTGCGGCGCCCACCTCTCCCTGAACAACTCCAGGGTGTTGGTCGACACCGCGTGCTCCTTCTCCAAGGACACCCGGGCTCTAACATAACCGTGGAAGAGGGGCAGGCAGTCGGCCCTAACGACCCCCTCCACGGCCCGCTGCCTGGACCTGTTAATGGCCAGTTTGGCCAGGCCCAGGAGCAGACCCACGAGGAGGTCTTCACATTCCTGTTTGTATCTGACAACCAGGGCTCCCTGATTGGACCAGATTAACAGCCCCAATCAGGGATCTCATATTCTATGAGGTCCACCTGACTGACCTCATTATAAGCACTACAAGGGAGAAAGCAGGAACAGAACACCGAGCTGGATGATCAGCCATGGTCACCTTGAATGGTGAGGCAGGTTCAAAGGGCCAAAGGGCTTACTTCTGCTCCTCTGTCCTATTGTTCTAGGCTCCAATGAGTTGGTTATACCCATGGTTCCCTTCAGCTGAGCCAGGCTCTGTGAAAAGATGACTAAATC
Source organism: Chiloscyllium plagiosum (assembly GCF_037043375.1). Classification (NCBI taxonomy): domain Eukaryota; kingdom Metazoa; phylum Chordata; class Chondrichthyes; order Orectolobiformes; family Hemiscylliidae; genus Chiloscyllium; species Chiloscyllium plagiosum. The sequence goes on from NW_028270161.1 coordinate 2,679,432, forward strand.
TCTTTATTCATCTGCTAACAGCAACATCTGGATTTCCCTTGGGATAAACAGGAGAGGAGCAGCTTGGATAAAAACTTGGCTGAATGAGAGCTTGGGTGAATAGTTGCTTAACTGTGTGCAGGAAGATGTACAGAGTGATAACTCAGAGACTGCTATTCGGGGCTTGCAGCTTTCTGTAATAAATATTGACTTTCTCAACTTGGCAGCATCAGTTGCAATTTGAGTATTTGTGGATAACTGGAAGTGTTGTGAAATGTGAATAAACTCCAGGAGGACAAAGACAGATTGGTGGAATTGGCAAATGTGCAGCAATGAATGAATGATTTACATATTGTCACATGCATTTTGCAGTGAATAGCATCATCAAACACAGTGATCACAAACCACACTATCCCAAACAATCCAAGAGCACAAAGTACAAACGGTATGTCCCAAAGAGAGCCCTGTGCTGTGTGGCAGCTCACCAACAGTGCCTGCACCACCATTCCTGCACTACCACCTCACCACTGCCTGTACTGGCCCCACCATCGTTGAACTCACCTTGCTATAGGTGCCTTTTCTTATGGGTGGGCCCACCCACCCAGAACCCAGGACCCAGGACCCAGGACCCAGGACCCAGGACCCAGGACCCACACAGAATCCACACCCACCACCTCCACACACCACCACACCCCTTCCCACAACCAGGAGTCCCAGATCCACTGCTGCCTCAATGATGCCAGGAGCTGTGACATTGGGCATACCACGCTGCCGCTGCTGCAGCTCCCACCTTGCCACCGCCCGGGATCCCTGGCTCTGGACCCACTGCAACCAGGAGTCCCTGGCTCAGCTGCCAGATCACACCACTGCCATCTCACCAAGGGAACCCAGAACAACAACCTGGAATTCAGAGTCTAATTATGACCATACCACTACTGTCAAGAACCAAAACCATCAAGTGCATTGATGCTCTTTAAGAAAGGAAATCTGCCAACCAAACCCGGTCTGCCCGACACGTGACTCCACAATTAGCATTGCGGTTAACTCTTACAGCCCTCTGGGCAATTGGAGATAGATGATAAATGCTGACCCAGCCAGTGATATCCACATCCCATGAACGAATTGTTAAAAGTCCTAGAAAATGTGTTTTTTTATTCATTCACAGAACAAGGGTATTTATTACCCAAAGGGTCACATGTAGGCCACACCAGGTAAGGATGGCAGTTTCCTTCCCTGAACAACATGGTATATACCTGCCCAACGATCTGCAATAGATTCATAGAACATAGAACATTACAGTGCAATACAGGCCCTTCGGCCCTTGATGTTGGGCCGACCTGTGAAACCAAACTGCAGTCATCTAACCGACACTATTCCATTATCATCCATATATTTATCCAATGACCATTTCAATGCTCTTAAATTTGATGAGTCTATCACTGTTGCAGGCAGGGCATTCCATACCCTTACTACTTTCTGAGTAAAGAAAATACCTCTGCCAGCTGTCCTGTATGTAACACCCCTCAATCTAAAGCTATATCCCCTCATGCTAGCCATCACCATCAGAGGAAAAAGGCCACCATATCTAATCCTCTGATCATCTTGTATGTCTCTATTAAGTCACCTCTCCACCTTCTTCTCTCTTGCGAAAACAGCCTCAAATCCCTCAGTCTTTCCTCATAAGACCATCCCTCCACACCAGGCAACGTCCTTATAAATCTCCTCTGCACTTTTTCAAAAGCTTCCACATCCTTCCTGTAATGTGGTGACCAAAACTGTATGCAATACCCCAGGTGCGGCCGCACCAGAGTTTTGTACAGCTGCAACATGACCTTGTGGCTCCGAAACTTAGTGCCTCTCCCAATAAAAGCTAACACACCATATGCTTTCTTAACAACCCTATCAACCTGGGTGGCAACTTTCAGGGATCTATGGACATCGACATAGAGATCTCTCTGCTCATCTACATTACCAAGAATCTTACATTAGCCCAGTACACTATATTCCTGTTGCTCCTTCCAAAGTGAATCACCTCACACTTTTCCACATTAAACTCTATTTGTCTCCTCTCAGCCCAGTTCTGCAACTTATCTATGTCCCTTTGTAACCTGCAACTATCCTTTCGCACTGTTCAGAACTCCACTGACCTTAGTGTCATCCACAAATTTACTAACCCCTCCTTCTATGCCCTTATCCAGGCCATTTATAAAAATTACAAACAGCAGTGGCCCCAAAAACAGATCCTTGCAGTACCCCACTAGCAACTGAACTCCAGGATGAACATTTCCCATCAATCACCATCCTCTGTCTTCTTTCAGCTAGCCAATTTCTGATCCAAACCGTTAAGTCACCCTCAATCACATGCCTCCATATTTTCTGCAGTAGCCTACCATGGGGAACTTTATCAAACTCTTTAAAGAAATCCATATACACCACATCAACCACTTTATCCTCATCCATCTGTTGGTCACCATCTTAAAGAATTCAATAAGATTTGTGAGGCACGACCTACCCTTCACAAAACTGTGTTGACTGTGCCTAATCAGATTATTCCTCTCCAGATAATTATAAATCCTATCCCTTATAACCTTTCCAACACTTTACCCATAACTGAAGTAAGGCTCACTGGTCGAGAATTACCAGGGTTGTCTCTACTCCCCTTCTTGATCAAGGGAACAGCATTTGCTATCCTCCAGTCTTCTGGCACAATTCCTATAAACAATGATGACATAAAGATCAAAGCCAAAGGTTTTCAATCGCCTCCCTAGCTTCCCAGAGAATCCTAAGATAAATCCCATTCAGTCCAGGGGACTTTTCTATTTTCACACTTTCCAGAATTGGTACCACCTCCTCCTTCTGAACATTATTCCTGTCTCGCCTAGTAACCTGTATTCTCCTCGACAACATGGTCTTTTTCCAGTGTGAATACTGAGGAAAAGAATTCATTTAGCACTCTTCTTATCTCCTCTGATTCCACATAGAGCTTCCCACTACTGTCTTTGACTGGCCCTAATTTTACTCGAGCCATTGTTTTATTCCTGATATACCTATAGAAAGTTTTAGGGTTTTCCTTGATCCTATCTGCCAATGAATTCTCATGTCCCCTCCTGGCTCTTCTTAGCTCTCTCTTTAGGCCATTCCTGGCTAACTTGCAATGCTCAAGTGCCTGAACTGAGCCTTCACGTCTCATCTTTTCATAAGCATTCTTCTTCCTCTTGACAAGAGATACAACTTCCTCAGTAAACCATGGCTCTCTTGCTCGACCACTTCCTAACAAGGGCATACTTATTAAGGACACGCAGTAGCTGTTCCTTGAATAAGCTCCACATTTCAATTGTGCCAATCCCCTGCGGTTTCCTTCCCCATCCTATGCATCCTAAATCTTGCCTAATTGCATCATAATTGCCTTTTTCCCATCTATAATTCTTGCCTTGCCATGCATGCCCTTTCCATCACTAAAGTAAATGTAACCAAATTATGGTCACTCTCATGAAAGTGCTCACCAACCTCTAAATCTAATACCTGGCCAGGTTCATTACCCAGTACCAAATCCCATGTGCCTCACCCCTTGTTGGCCTATCTACTTCTCCTGAACGCTCTCGGTCAGATCCACCGACGTCAAGCCGGTGTTCTTCTCCGACCACTGCCTCCTGCTGGCCGACTGTCACCTACAGGACGAGCAGCGAGCTGGTAAGGGAACGAGGAAGCTGAACACAAAGCTGTTGACCCCGGGAAACATTGAGGAGCTCAAGAGGCACTACGCAGGTTGGAGAACCGTGAAGCCCCTCTTTGAGTCCCCAGCGGACTGGCGGGAAACAGTAAAAGGGAACATCAAGAGGTTCTTCATCCTCAAAGGTGTTCAGGAGGCGAGAGAGAGGCGGGGAAAACTGTCCCAGCTCCAGGAAAGTATGGAGAACCTGCTCCTGCTGCAGACGATGGGGGTGGATGTCACGGAGGACCTCCAGGTGGTGAAGGGCCAGCAAGCCTCGCTCTTCACCTCGGAGGCCTCCAAGATAATCTTCCGGTCCAGGGTCCGCTCGGTGGAGCAGGACGAGACGTGCTCACGTTTCTTCTTCCAGAAGGTGCACAAAGAGAGCTCCGTGCTCAGCAGCCTGAAGGAAGAAGATGGCTCGCTAACATCATCTCAGGCTGACGTCATGAGGATCAGTAAATCCTTCTATGCCAGTCTGTATGACGTGAAGCCGACCGATAGCGCGGCCTCCCAGTCGTTCCTGTCCTCGATCACGGAGGTCTTAGACGACAGAACACGGGAGAGGCTGGACCAACCGCTATCTCTGGACGAGCTGACCAAGGCCCTCGAGTCCTTCGAAAAGAATAAAACTCCCGGAAGCGACGGCTTACCGGTCGAGCTCTATTCCGCTCTGTGGGACTTGATTGGCCAGGATCTGCTGGAGGTGTATGTCAGTCTGCTTCGGGCAGGTACCATGAGTGAATCCATGAGGAAAGGCATCATCACCCTCGTCTACAAGCGGAAGGGGGAGAGGGAGGAACTCAAAAATTGGAGACCAATCTCACTGTTGAATGCGGATTACAAAATTCTATCAAAGGTAATCGCCAACCGGGTCAGGTCTGCTCTGGGGTCGGTGATTCACCCTGACCAAACCTGTGCTGTACCGGGCAGGAAGATCGCTGAGACTCTCGCGCTCCTTAGGGATACGATCGCCTATGTGCAGGACAGGGGGTTGGACACCTGCCTGATCAGCCTGGACCAGGAGAAAGCCTTTGACAGGATATCACACACGTATATGAGAGATGTTCTCTCCAAAATGGGCTTTGGGGAGGGAATCTGCAATTGGATCAGACTGCTCTACACTAACATTGTCAGTGCAGTCTCAATCAATGGGTGGGAATCAGATAGCTTCCCAGTCAGATCTGGAATCAGGCAGGGCTGCCCCCTCTCTCCTGCCTTGTTTGTGTGCTGCATAGAGCCATTTGCCGAGTCCTTCAGGAAGGATGCGAGCCTGAGAGGGGTGACTATTCCTGGTAGCGGAGGCCTGCAGGTTAAGACCTCCCTGTACATGGATGACGTCGCCGTTTTCTGCTCGGATCCGCTGTCCGTGCGCAGACTCATGTGCATATGTGACCAGTTCGAACTGGCCTCGGGGGCCAAGGTAAACCGAGGCAAGAGCGAGGCCATGCTCTTCGGGAACTTGGCCGACCAATCCTCGATCCCATTCACCGTCAGGACCGACCACCTGAAGGTGCTGGGTATTTGGTTCGGGGGGGCTGGAGCGTGCGCCAAGTCTTGGGAGGAGCGTATCAGCAAAGTGAGGCAGAAACTGGGCAGATGGATGCTACGGTCGCTCTCCATCGTGGGAAAAAACCTGGTCATCAGGTGTGAGGCACTGTCATTGCTATTATACGTGGCACAGGTCTGGCCTATTCCCAGAACCTGTGCCGCTGCAGTCACCCGGGGCATCTTCCAGTTTATATGGAGGTCAAAGATGGACCGGGTCCGAAGGGACTCGCTGTACAAAGATCTGGGCAACGGGGGAAAAAATACACCCAATGCCACCCTCACCCTGATGGCCACCTTTGTGTGTGGCTGCATCAAGCTGTGCGTGGATCCCCGGTATGCAAACACCAAGTGTCACTACGTACTGAGGCTCTACCTGTCCCCGGTGTTGCGAAGGATGGGCCTGGCCTCGCTGCCGCGGAACGCTCCGAGTAGTTGGACCGTTCCGTATCACCTGTCCTTCGTGGAGAAGTTTATGAAGAAAAACACCTTTGACCACAAGTCCATCAGGAAGTGGTCAGCATGTAGTGTCCTTGAGACCCTTCGGAAAAAGGAGAGGGCGGATCCTATCGAGCGGTTCCCTGAGCAGACTGTCAAAGCCATTTGGCAGAATGCCTCATCACCAGAACTTTCCAATAAGCACCAAGACATGGCTTGGCTGGTGGTGAGAAGGGCTCTGCCTGTGAGATCCTTTATGCACGCCCGGACTCTCAGCCACACCGCACGCTGCCCTCGAAGCGGCTGCGGGGGGGAACGAGACTGTCACACACCTCCTTCTTGAATGTGCCTACGCAGAGGAAGTCTGGAGTGGAATGCAGTGGTGTTTGTCGAGGTTCGTCCCGAGCAGCGCCATGACGCGGGACTCCGTGCTCTACGGTCTGTTCCCCGGGACGCACACCGAGACGAACATCAACTGTGTCTGGAGGATCATCAACTCGGTGAAGGACGCTCTCTGGGTGGTCCGAAACCTGCTGATCTTCCAGCTGAAGGAGTTGACCCCGACTGAGTGCTGCAGACTGGCACATTCCACGGTCCGGGACTACGTGTTGAGGGATGCGCTGAAGCTTGGGGCAGCTGAGGCGTGGTGGGGAAAGACCACTGTGTAAAGTCTGCCTGCCTAACGAAGGACAGGGGGCCCATGCAGTCATTTGGGCTCTGCTGACGCCTCAGCTAATTATATGGGCATATGATTGAAAAATGTACAGACCTGTATAAAATGATAAATTCTGATCTCTGTATGTACATGTTTACATATGTATGGCATGATCAACTGTACAGACCATCAAATTATTTTATGAATAAAGTATATTTTTGAAATATAAAAAAAATCTACTTCTCGGCCTTTTGGTTCGGAATACGTGTAGTTCCTGAGGACCAGAGGAAGAGATTCTGCTCGAGTGCTGTCGGTGCGACGCAGCGGACGTGTGCTGGCGGGGGAGAAACCGCGGGGATCGTGCTGCGAAGCGTCGGAGCTGCTGGAGACCATCGCTGGATCGTGATTGGACGTTGGAGGATCATTTGGTTGTGCTGACCTGCTCTTGGTGGATCTTTATGCTGACTTCAGCCTAACGCCAATTCAGGTACCAGTCAACCTCAGAGCTATGGCTTCAGCAGCCGCTCGCAGCCTTGGCCAGAGCATTCGCAACACAGTCAGGGTGACTGTGAAGAAGGTGGAGGAGCACACATTGGTCGATGGGACGGTGTTTGTAAAGAAGGTTTTGCTGGAGTGCTGCGAGTTTGAAGCAGCGGACGTGTACTGCCTGCAGGATTTCCCTGGGGCAGGCTATTTCGATGTGACCTTCAGGAACGTGAAGAATTGCGAGCAGCTCCTGAAGGTCTTCAAGAAGAAGGAGGGGGAGCCTCTGTTCTCCATCTTGTTGGCGGTCCCGTTGTGTGTGCTTCCTGCGCAGAGGAGTCGGGTTGTGACAATCCAGATGTACAACCCTCACGTCTCAGCAGCAGATGTCCTGACCTTCTTGAGAAGATATGTCCAGGTCGAGGGAGAGAGTACCGATGTGGTCGATCCTTTCGGGATCTGGATCAGCAATCGACAGGTCAGGGTAACCCTGAGGGTCGATGCCAGTAGGAACATCCTCCACCCACCCTCCAGCTTTGCCATCGGAAGAAGCAGAGGTTACCCGACATACGCAGGGCAGCCAAAAGTGTGCCGAACCTGCTGGAGGTCAGGCCACATGGCGGCGGATTGCAAGGTGACCGTCTGCTGAAACTGCAAGCAGGAAGGCCACCCGACCAAGGAATGTAAGGAGGCCAAGAACTGTAATCTGTGTGGAGAGGCGGGCCACATGTACAAGGCCTGCCCAAGACGAGGGGCTGCCACCTACGCACAGATGGCCGGAGGTGGCAACACGAGTCGTGGACCGCCTAAGACCAGCAAGGTACCACAAAACAGCACGGGAACGGTGTCTGGAGGCACCCAGAAGGAAGGGCGGGCTGTAGCGGGGCAGAGAGCGGGGAGAGGCAGCAGCCGATCCAAGCTCCTTCAGGACAGACGGAGGAAATGGAAGAGAAGGGAACAAAGGAGGCAGAGGATTGGATTACTGTGAAAAGCAGGAAGAGGAAACCTCCCAAAGCCACCCAGCGAGGGGGGAAGCGACACCTACACGACGAGGATACAGGCAGCTCTTCCGACGGTGAGGATGGGCGCAAGGAGGGCCGTCACCAGAGGAAGAGACAGAGCGCCGCAGGAAGAAAGGAGAGCAGCACCGCCCAAGCAGGAAAAGACGATCCCTCTGAGGGGATGGGTAAAGGCCTCCCCCCACCTGGCGAGAACCAAGAGATACCCACCGGCCCACAGCTCCAGGTAACTGGGAGCAGCGGTCCTGTGACAGCCCCGCTGTCAGATGGAGAACTGGACTGTGCGGACCCTGGGCCCGACCCGAAGACACCAGAACGGGGAAATGGCTCCAGCGTGGAGCCGGACAGCTACCTCAGCCCTGGGAGGGTCCAGCAGTTTGCCGTCACCACGGGGATGCACACAGCTACCCCAGAGGGGCAAGACCAGCAGCAAATGGACACAGTTAACCTTGTAAACTGTTAAAATGGGGATAAGAGTTGCCAGCATCAATGTGCGTAGCATCAAATCGGCTACGCGATGTGTTTCTACAATGGCCTTCCTGGCCAACGTTAAAGCCAACGTCCTGTTCCTGCAGGAGTGTGGGATACCGCACCTCAGCAACTACAGGAGATGGTCGAGCTTATGGGCCCATGGGCCGTCAGTTTGGTCGGGGGGCAACGATAGCCGCGCCTCCGGCCTGGGTATCCTGTTGAGAGGAGGCAACTTCACCATCTCCGAGGTTAAGGAGGTGGTGGACGGGCGCCTCTTCGTCGCTGACATCATGTACAGGAATGCTCCCCTGAGACTGATTAATGTGTACGCCCCAGTGGGTAAGAGTGAATGGTTGGCCGTCCTGCAGCAGCTTCCACTGTTGCTGGCTACGTCCAGGCCGGTCATTCTGGCCGGAGACTTCAACTGTATCATTGATGCAGATGGATGATCCGGCGGGGGGGACAGTAAACTGGACACCACGTCCAGAGCCCGAATGGACACGGTAAAAGATGCCAAGCTGCACGACGTCTTCAGCACTCCTGCAGACGGAGTGCAGCGTAGATACACCTGGTCACGGGCAGACAGGTCTATCCGCTCAAGGATAGATTACCGGTTTCTGTCCCGAATGCTCTCGGTCAGATCCACCGACGTCAAGCTGGTGTTCTTCTCTGACCACTGCCTCCTGCTGGCCGAATGTCACCTACAGGACGAGCAGTGGGCTGGTAAGGGAACGTGGAAGCTGAACACAAAGCTGTTGACCCCGGGAAACATTGAGGAGCTCAAGAGGGACTATGTTTGAGAACCATGAAGCCCCTCTTTGAGACCCCAGCGGACTGGTGGAAAACAGTAAAAGGGAACATCAAGAGGTTCTTCGTCCTCAAAGGTGTTCAGGAGGCGAGAGAGAGGCGGGGAAAACTGTCCCAGCTCCAGGAAACTATGCAGAACCTGCTCCTGCTGCAGACAATGGGGGTGGATGTCACGGAGGACCTCAAGGAGGTGAAGGGCCAGCAAGCTTCGCTCTTTGCTTCGGAGGCCTCCAAGATAATCTTCTGGTCCAGGGTCCGCTCAGTGGAGCAGGACGAGACGTGCTCACGTTTCTTCTTCCAGAAGGTACACAAAGAGAGCTCCGTGCTCAGCAGCCTGAAGGAAGAAGATGGCTCGATAACGTCATCTCAGGCTGACATCATGAGGATCAGTAAATCCTTCTATGCCAGTCTGTATGACGCGAAGCCAACCGACAGCGCGGCCTCCCAGTCGTTCCTGTCCTCTATCACGGAGGTCTTAGACGACAGAACACGGGAGAGGCTGGACTAAAATCTAAAAAAATCTACATACTGTGTCAGGAAATCCTCCTGAACACATCTTTGCTATCCTTTCCCCTATATCGCTGGAACTTTTCGGAGGCCTGTAGAAAACTCCCAGTAGGGTGACCTCTCCTTTCCTGTTTCTAACCTCAGCCCATACTACTTCAGTAGACGAGTCCTCATCAAACGTCCTTTCTGCCACCGTAATACTGACCTTGACTAACAATGCCACACCTCCCCAATGCCCTTTTACCATCTTCACGGTTCTTACTGAAACATCTAAATCCTGGAACCTGCAACAACCATTCCTGTCCCTGCTCTATCCATGTCTTCAAAACGGCCACAACATCGAAGTCCCAGGTCACAATCCATGCTGCAAGTTCACCACCTTATTCCGGATGCTCCTGGCGTTGAAGTAGACACACTTCAAACCACCTTCCTACCTGCTAGTGCACTCTTGCAACCTTTGAAACCTTATTTATGACCTCACTGTTCTCAACCTTCTGTACACTCGAGTAACAATTCAGGTTCCCATCCCCCTGCTGAATTAGTTTAAACCCTCCCAAAGAGCATTAGCAAATTTACCCCCTCCCCCAGGAAATTGGTACTCCTCCAGTTCAGGTGTAGATTATTCTGTTTGTAGAGGCTCCACCAAAATAAGCCCCAATTATCTAGGTATCTGAATCCATCCCTCCTGCACCATCCTCTCTCCCTGTTCCTCGCCTCGCTAGTACGTGGCACGAGTAAGAAACCAGAGATAACAACTTTGTTTGTTCTAGCTCTAAGCTTCAACCCTAGCTCCCAAACTTTCTGCCTTAAATCTCCATCCTTTTTTCCTACCTATGTCGTTAGTGCCTATGTGGATTACGACTTGGGGCTGCTCCCCCTCCCCCTCAAGGATCCTGAAAACACGATCTGAGACATCACGAACTCTGGCACCTGGGAGGCAACACACCAATCGTGATCCTCTCTTGTGCCCACAGAACGTCCTATCTGTCCCCCCTAACTATGGAGTCCCCAATGACTAATGGTCTACTCCTCTCTCCCCACTTCCCTACTGAGCAACAGGGACAGATTCTGTGCCAGAGACCTGTGCCCCATTGCTTGCCGCCGGTGTGTCGGCCCCCAACAGTCTCCAAAGCCATACACTTGTTGTTGAGGGAAATGGCCCACAGGATACCTGCACTGCCTGCCGGTTCCCTTTCCATCTCTGACAGTAACCCATCTGCCTTTTTCTTGTACCTGTGGTATGACTACCTCCCTGTAACTCCTCTCAATAACCCCTCCGCTTCCTGAATGATCCAAAGTTCACCCAGCTCCAGCTCCAGTTCCTTAACGTGGTTTGAAGAGCTGGAGTTGGGTGCACTTCCCACAGAGGAAGTCAGCAGGGACACGACGGGTGACCCTTACCTCCCACATTCTGCAGGAGGAACATTCAACTGCCCTAACCCCCATCCCCACTGTTCTGAATTCCCAAAGAGACAATTGGAAAAAAAACTAGTAACCTCCTACCAAATTAGCGCACAGAACCGGATTTTAGTTAGAGGAGGAGGAGGAGGATGGGTGGAAGACACTACTGAAGTAGTGTTTCGGGTAAAGCAACTACCCAAATATATTACCTCACTTACCTAGCTGTCCTGTGTCCGCTCCTGCTCAGCGTGCGCTCTGCACGAGGTAAGTTTTTAAAGGATTAATTTACCCTCCCAGCTGCACCCTGCTCCTCACTCTTACTACATCCGCTGCAGCTGAAAATGGAGGCTGCTGACCCTCAAGGTAAGACCACTAAGAGTCCAATGGTTATGAAAGTCCACCATCTGCTGTGACAGGATTTGAGCCCACATCCCCGGAATATTAAAGGGTCACAGGATTAATAACTCAGTTATAATAAAACTAGGCCATCACTCCCCCAAGCCCCACCTTCAGATATATGTGGATGTAAACAAAATCCCAAAATCTACTTCTTTCAAACACTGTCAGGTATAGAAGCATAGAAATCAGGGGCAGGAGGAGGCCATTCTGCCCTTCAAGCCCGCCCCACCATTCAATATGATCATGGCTGATCATCCAATCTCAGTATCCCATTCCCACCCTCTCCCCATGCCCCTTGACCCCTTCAACTGTAAAGGCAAGTCTAGCTCCCTGTTGAATATATCTAATGAACTGGCCCCAACAGCTTCCTGTGGGAGAGAATTCCGGGTGAAGACATTCTTCCTCATCTATGTCCTGAAAAGCTTACCCATCACTCTTAGGCTGTGATATTGGGCACTTTCTCACTTTATTTCTGAATATTCCCTTCTCTCCTTTTTAATCGGTAGATATTGCAATGGATTATTATCTGCCGTGAGATTTAAATCACAATGGAAGTGTTACTCTATCAAGTGGCCACACACTGGTTATCTTGGGACGCTGTTTTTTCCACCAGAATAATAGCATTACAAATAGTCACACAATGCCATTTAACTTCTGTGATGCTTATCGGCAAATAGTAACAACTTACCTTATCTAATTTAGCCTTGAATGCACTTCACAGGATTTTATTGGCTGCAGAACCCTTGCTTGGGCACAACGGCACAATTAATTTTTATGCCAAAACTTTTGCAATCTTAATAAGAAAATTAAGTAGCGAAACTGATAAAACAAATGAAATTTTAGTTGTAATTTGATAATCTTAATATGTTGCTATTAAGAGCTATTATTTGTAGACTGTTGGAATTATTTCAATTATAAAGGGAATTTTGTGTTTTAACACAGGATGAATATATTAGATTCTGAATTATGCTATTGGAAACTTATCTTTTAACACTGGTGGTATTGTTTCAAATTTAGCTTCAATACTTCAATTTTCTTTCCTGGCTAGTTCCCAATTAATAAAACATATAACTTTTATAATGTCTTTCAAGATTTATTTATTGTTGATGTTCAAAGAACATTACAGTGCTTCAGAAGAAAACCTTTGTTTCGGCCACTAAGTGGTGGCACGGTGGCACGGTGGTTAGCACTGCTACCTCACAGCGCCAGAGACCCAGGTTCAATTCCCGCCTCAGGCGGCTGTCTGTGTGGAGTTTGCACATTCTCCCCGTGTCTGCGTGGGTTTCCTCTGGGTGCTCCGGTTTCCTCCCACAGTCCAAAAATGTGCAGATTAGGTGAATTGGCCATGCTAAATTGCCCATAGTGTTAGATGTAGGGGAATTGGTCTGGGTGGGTTGCGCTTCGGCGGGTCGGTGTGGACTTGTTGGGCCGAAGGTCCTGTTTCCACACTGTAGGGAATCTAAGGTTCTGATGGATAAATCTTAAGAACTGCCAACTTAGATCTTGGTTGGATTAATTAAATCATGGAATAATTGGCGGTCCCTCATAGATAAGGATGACTCTGTCCCACTCTCAGGGTGGTAATTTGGTGCACTGACCTCTACACCACTGAAGCCAGACGCCAACTCGAGGACACCGCCCCCATCACCAAACCATCATCTCCCAGACCATACAGTACCTCATCACCTCAGGAGATCTCCCACCGACAGCTTCCAACCTCATAGTCCAGGAAGCTCGCACTGCCCGGTTCTATCTCCTTCCCAAGATCCACAAGCCTGACCACCCTGGCCGACCCATTGTCTCAGCATGCTCCTGCCCCACTGAACTCATCTCTACCTACCTCGACACTGTCCTATCCCCCCTAGTCCAGGAACTCCCCACATATGTTCGAGACACCACCACGCCCTCCACCTCCTCCAAGATTTCCATTTCCCTGGCCCCCAATGCCTCATCTTCACCATGGATATCCAATCCCTCTACACCTCCATCTGCCATGACCAGGGCCTCCAAGCCCTTTGTTTCTTCCTCTCCCAACGTCCCCAAAGTACTCTTCCACTGACACTCTCATTCATTTGGCTGAACTGGTCCTCACCCTTAACAATTTCTCCTTTGAATCCTCCCACTTACTCCAGACTGAAGGGGTAGCCATGGGCACACGTATGGGCCCCAGCTATGCCTGTCTCTTTGTTGGCTACGTAGAACAGTCCATCTTCCGTAGTTACAATGGCACCACTCCCCACCTCTTCCTCCGCTACATTGATGACTGCATTGGCACCACCTCGTGCTCCCGCGAGGAGGTTGAGCAATTCATCAACTTCACCAACACATTCTACACTGACCTTAAATTCACCTGGACCATCTCTGACACCTCCATCCCCTTCCTGGACTTCTCCATCTCCATTAATGACGACCGACTTGAGACTGACATTTTTTACAAACCCACCGACTCCCACAGCTACCTGGATTACACCTCTTCCCACCCTACCTCCAGCAAAAATGCCATCCCGTATCCCCAATTCCTCCACCTCTGCTGTATCTGCTCCCAGGAGGACCAGTTCCACCACAGAACACACCAGATGGCCTCCTTCTTTAGAGACTGCAATTTCCCTTCCCACATGGTTAAAGATGCCCTCCAATGCATCTCATCCACATCCTGCCCCTCTGTCCTCAAACCCCACACCTCCAACTGTAACAAGGCCATAACCTCCCGGTGCTCACCTTCCACCCTACCAACCTTTGCATAAACCGTATCATCCGCCGACATTTCCGCCAACTCCAAAACAGACCCCACCACTAGGGATATATTTCCCTCCCCACACCTTTCCACCTTCTGCAAAGACCGTTCCCTCCGTGACTACCTGGTCAGGTCCACGCCTCCCAACAACCCACCCTCCCTGGCACCCTCCTCTGCCACTGCAGGAATTGCAAAACCTGCACCCACACCTCCTCCCTCACCCCCATCCAAGGCCCTAAAGGAGCCTTCCACATCCATCAAAGTTTTACCTGCACATCCACCAATATCATTTATTGTATCCGTTGCTCCCGATGCGGTCTCCTCTACATTGGGGAGACTGGACGCCTCCTAGCAGAGCGCTTTAGGGAACATCTCTGGGATACCCGCACAAATCAACCACACCGCCCTGTGGCCCAACATTTCAACTCCCCTTCCCACTTTGCCGAGGACATGGAGGTCCTGGGCCTCCTTCACTGCTGCTCCCTCACCACCCAACACCTGGAGGAAGAATGCCTCATTTTCCGCCTCGGAACACTTCAACCCCAGGGCATCAATGTGGATTTCACCAGCTTCCTCACTTCCCCTTCCACCACCTCACCCCAGCTGCAGCCTTCCAGCTCAGCACCATCCTCATGACCTGTTCTACCTGCCTATCTTCCTTCCCACCTATCCACTCCAGCCTCCTCTCTGGCCTATCACCTTCATCCCCACCCCCATTCACCTATTGTACTCTATGCTACTTTCTCCCCACCCCCCTCTCATTTATCTCTCCACTCTGCAGGCACACTGCCTCTATTCCTGATGAAGGGCTTTTACCCGAAATGGCGATTTTCCTGCTCCTCGGATGCTGCCCGACCTGCTGTGCTTTTCCAGCACCACTCTAATCTAGACTCTGGTTTCCAACATCTGCAGTCCTTGTTTTTACCCACTCTCAGGGTGAGTCCACAGATGGCTGCACAGACCAATGTGGCAAATTCAGGTTCCATTACACTTGGGGCTGTGGGAAGGGCTGGGGAGCATTGGTGTGGCAGCACACTCCTTTCTCTGTTTTTGTCTGCCTTCCATTTACTCCTGACAACAAGCCTTGAGATGCCCAACTCCTTCTTCAAATTGTACAGTCTTGATCCAATGATTCCCAGGTCATAGAGTCATAGAGATGTACAGCATTGAAACAGACCCTTCGGTCCAACTTGTCCATGTCAACCAGATATCCAAAATTAATCTAGTCTCATTTGCAAGCACCTAGCCCATAACCTTCTCAACCCTCCCTATTCATAAACCCATCCAGATGCCTTTTAAATGTTGTAATTGTGCCAGTGTCCACCACTTCCTCTGGCAGTTTAAATTAATTTTAATTCCACCATTAGCAGCAGTGGGATTTGAACTGCTAAACATTTCCATTGTGAATCCATAGGTATGATCACTTCACCATCCTCCGGCATGTTGGTGGGAATGCTGCATTCCACCAGTGAGACCCTGAGGCGAGGTTGTATTGTTGTTGCATAAGACCTTTACCAAACTCCTTTTTAGGGAGTAAATGTTAAGTAAAGGCCTTCAGCCTTCCAGGAGCGTTTGGCCATTCTCTGAAATCATAACAGACCTGCTGCGTAACTTTGGCCCATATCCCGAAATACCTTTGCTTAACAAAACATTATCTATTTAAGTAAAAGTGATTCAGCATCAACTGACAATTATGGAAGAGTGTTCCAAACTTCTTCCACCATTTGTGTGTACAAGTGCTTCCTAACCTCTGTCTTTAACGGTCTGGCCCTAATTCTCAGACTATGCCCCTAGTTCTAGAATGTCTAAACTGTAGAATAACGTATCTTTATCTACCCCTGTTAATTTCCTGTTAATGTCGTGGAGGTTTTGATCTGATGTGTGATGTGATCTGATATACGGATCATAAGCAGAATAAAGTTGACTGACAGAAGCTGAAGGCTTGAACAATTGAGATCAATCAAGGTATCAGGAAATTAAGTTATCAGAAAATGACAAAGAAGTTGATCTTTTTGGAAGAGAGAGCAGCTCAAGATAATCCAGAAAGAATTTTAACTTCAGGAAGAGGATTAATGAAGCTGATCTAGGCAACTTCTTCACAGTAGTAAAGATTAAACACAATGTGTTCAGTTCAAACATTAGGACAGTGATCCCCAAAAGCAAAAATTGAACTTTTTAGAGGTTAAAGATGAAAGTGCTTTATTTTCAGAAACACATTAAAATCAACGATACTCTTATGGTTCTTCATGCATTCAAACCAGTAACTGCTGTGTTGTATTCAGTGAAAATTATCAGAGGATAATGTATCTGTTGCATACTGTTTGCTGGCTACAGAACAATGGCTTTAGCATTCTGGGTATTCATTACTGGTATTTGCAATTAGACAATATCTTCTGATTACCTAAAGGAGTAAATTATTGTGGAGAAACCTCTGGCATAAATATCAGAAATGTTAACATGAAAAGAGTAAGCTAAATCTCACTGTATTCATTACAAAAGGTTTACATACAAGAGGAATAGATGCAGCATTCTGCCTGGAAGCTTTCTTAGTTCTACAGCATTCTATTTGTTACAAAATATTGTTTCCATAAAGGTTGAGGAGTCCATTTTCTTCCACCTCCTCCACAGCAACCTAACATTCATGTGCATTAAATCTAAGCTATCAGATAAAGCCAATTATTTTTAGATCTAATTTAAATCAACCTGTCACTTCAAGATGATTGCATCTGATGTTCTTAACCCAATTCAAACCTTTAAACTATTATAATGAAAAGTCATTGGACTCAAAACATTAACTCAGTTTTCTCTCTCTATAGATGCTGCCAGACTTGCTGAATTTCTCCAGCAATTTGTTTTTGTCTCAGATCTCCAGCATCCGCAGTTCTTTGTTTTATTTAAACCATTTTCCTTTTTCACAATCAGGGCAGAATGCACCAGTTGTCAGAGCTTAACTCTGGTCCTTACTAAGAAAAATAATTACAGAACAAACAGTCTGGCACAATAATACATCCATCTTTGCTGAAATTAAATCACCCTTAAGTTTCACCAACTCTTGAAGGTCAGGTCTTTCGAATCTCACTGATAGTGACCATGGTGAACGTATCTTGAAAAATGTCCATATTACAGAGGAGGAAGTGCTGGATGTTTAGAAATGCATAAAGGAGGATAAATGCCCAGGACCTGATCAGGTGTACCCTCGAACTCTGTGGGAAGCTAGAGAAGTGATTGTTGGGCCACTTGCTGAGATATTTGTATCATCGATAGTCACAGGTGAGGTGCCAGAAGACTGGAGGTTGGCAAACATGGTGCCACTGCTTAAGAAAAGTAGCAAGGACAAGCCAGGGAACTATAGACCAGTGAGCCTGACCTCGGTGGTGGACAAGTTGTTGGAGAGAATCCTGAAGGACAGGATGTACATGTATTTGGAAAGGCAAGGACTGATTAGGGATAGTCAACATGGCTTTTTGCATGGGAAATCGTGTCTTGCAAACATGATTGAGTTTTTTTGAAAAAGTAACAAAGAGAATTGATGAGGGCAGAGTGGTAGATGTATTCTATATGGAGCTGAAAATGTGTTGCTGGAAAAGCGCAGCAGGTCAGGCAGCATCCAGGGAACAGGAGAATCAACGTTTCGGGCATAAGCCCTTCTTCAGGAATGGACTATTCTATATGGACTTCAGTAAGGCATTCAACATGGGAGACTGGTTATCAAGGTTGGATCTGATGGAATACAGGGAGAACTAGCCATTTGGATACAGAACTGGCTCCAAGGTAGAAGACAGAGGGTGGTGGTGAAAGGTTGTTTTTCAGACTGGAAACGTGTGATCAGTGGAGTGCCACAAGGATTGGTGCTGGGTCCACTACTTTTCATCATTTGTATAAATGATTTGGATGTGAACATATAGTTAGTAAGTTTGCAGAAGATACCAAAATTAGAGGTGTAATGGACAGCGAAGAGGGTTACCTTGGATTACAGTGGGATCTGATCAGATGGGCCAATGGGCTGAGAAGTGGCAGATGGAGTTTATTTTAGATAAATGTGAGGTGCTGCATTTTGTGAAAGCAAATCTTAGCAGAACTTATACACTTAATGATAAGTGTTGCTGAACAAAGAGACCTTGGAGTGCAGGTTCTTAGCTCCTTGAAAGTAGAGTCACAGGTAGATAGGATAATGAAGAAGGTGCTTGGTATGCTTTCCTTTACTGGTCAGAGTATTGAGTACAGGAGTTGGGAGGTCATGTTGCAGCTGTACAGGACATTGGTTTAGACCACTGTTGGAATATTGCGTGCAATTCTGGTCTCTTTCCTATCAGAAGGATGTTATGAGACTTGAAAAGGTTCAGAAAATATTTATAAGGATGTTGCCAGGGTTGGAGGATTTGAGCTATAGGGAGAGGCTGAACAGGCTAGAGCTGTTTTCCCTGGAGCATTGGAGGCTGAGGGGTGACCTTATAGAGGTTTACAAAATTATGAGGGGCTTGGATAGGGTAAATAAGCAAAGACTTTTCCCTGGGGTGGGGGAGTCCAGAACTAGAGGGCATAGGTTTAGGGTGAGAGGGGAAAGATATAAAAGGAACCGAAGGGGCAACTTTTTCACACAGAGGGTGGTGCGTGTGTGGAATGAGCTGCCAGAGGAAGTGGTGGAGGCTGGTACAATTGCAACATTTAAAAGGCATCTGGATGGGTATATGAATAGAAAGGGTATAGAGGGCTATGGGCCAAGTGCTGGCAAATGGGACTAGATTAGTTTGGGATATCTGGTTGGCATGGTCCGAAGGGTCTGTTTCCGTGCTGTACATTTCTGTGACTCTGTGAGTGGTTTTGTGGAGAGAAGAAAGTGTGAATTCTCTCTGAAAACAAAAGCTCCAACTCAGTCTTACAAAATCAAACTAACACAAATGCTGGAAAAGTGAAATCAAAACAGAAGATGTGGAAATGCTCAGTAAGTCATGCAGTATCTGTGAAGAGAGAAACAAAGTGAAGATTTGATGATGAAGAGGTTTGTCTCTATAGTGATGCCTCTCATCCTGCTGAGCATTTCCAACATTTTCTGTTTTTATTGAAAACAAAACCAAGTGTTATTCCCTGTTGCGTTTATGACTAATATCATTTTTCAGAAATTCTTCTTATTTTGAATATTCCAACTTGGCTAAGGCTGCAAACTTGTTTCACCTTGACAATGTCTGAAGTTTGAACAGACCAAGCCTTATCTATGCAGACTCTCAACCTTTGGCAACACAAGCACATTCTTTCCTATTGACATCTGGTTTCACTTATACCTGTCACCGGTCACATCTCCCAAAAACTCCCATACCCCTAAGATGTTGATTCTTTGCTGACTATTACCTTCCCAAACTTCGATTGCCCCTGCTATCTTGACAAATTAGTCACTATTCAGTAAAACCTGACAGTGAGCATTGGTGAACAATTTGGTTGGAGGGCAACAATTCTCTCAGCACATCTTTTGAAACAGATTCTTTGACTTGGCTGCTGTGCTGAATTGTTTACAAATCTTTCTATTTATAGCCCTTTCTTTGCTATGATTGTGCAGGTAAGCTAATACATGCTCTTGGCCCATATCTTTGGTTTAATTACAGTATTCTGCTGTTCATAGCTACCACTAGACATACTCCCTCTGGGCCTGTTCCTCCTAAATAAACACTGGCAGTTGTCAGGGTGTTTGTGTTGGCTGTTATTTCCAACTCCTGTATCTCCATCATTGCTAGACTGAAGACTGTACATTGATGAGCACAGGAGCAAAGAGTATACAGTACTCTCTCAGCTCCAGCTCAGCTTTTCAAGTTACTTTGCACTTGGGGAAAATCCACATCTTGAGCAAAATCTTCAGGACCTGCCTTGATCATCATGCCAAGAATACAGCTCTTTGGTCACGGTCCCAATTTCTTCTTCAATGTCCAGCCAATCACCATGAGATGAAGCCAGCACAGAATACTTCACCACAATCATCTTACGTTAGCACGAATGAAATAAAAACATTGTCACATGATTCAAACTGATAATTACACTGAAAAATAAAATATTATATTGCCTGTGTGTGAGCGTGTGTGCGTGAGCGTGTGTGCGTGAGAGAGAGAAAGAGAGGATCCAGCTTATGCGAATAAATAGTCTGTATTAGAAGCAACATCATACATGCAAATTTCTCTCCCATTATTATGAAATAAACTACTGAGACATATTAATATCAGCATGGTCTCATAGCATTAAGAAAATCTACTCAAACCTATTTCCATTTCAATAAATCAATAAATATTCAATGAATAACAGGCTGCATACTGGCTGTATAACAAGCTAATTTAATTATCTAATTAAACCTCTGTTTCACGTAAGTGGTTATCTTATCCAGTAACTCACAGGGAACTGTGCATTCCTGCAGTGTACTATTAGATTAACTATTGACAAACATTCAGGCCAATGCACCAAATTACGGAAGCTGAAAATAGCTGTCAGTTTCTGTGGGAGTTTTCTTGTCTTTAGTGAATAATGATGGAACTGTAAAATGTTCCTTGTTTTCTGTATAAGGCACTAAGAGTGACTGCAAGATTTTGAAATTACTAAGATATGAAATTTAAATATAAAAAGTAATTGTTAGAAGTTATGATATATAAAAATGTTATAAAGCATGTATTTGGACTGTGAAGTAGTTGCAATGCAAAACTTCTACTCCATGTTAGAAAAAGTACAACGTAGTGCCCCACACTTCAAAATGAATTTTTTGTAGTTAAGTTACATTGATCTTGATCCTTACATATTGTGTCAAATAATCTACTTGCAAGATTTTCTTGGGTTTGAATTAAATCAACTAGGAGAAAGTGAGGACTGTGTATCCTTACTGTAGTTGTCACCATACTGTAACTGGAGAAAGGGAGGACTGCAGGTGCTGGAGATCAGAGCCAAGGGTGTGGTGCTGGAAAAGCACAGCAGGTCAGGCAGCATCCAAGGGGCAGGAAAATAAACGTTTTGGGCATTAGCCCTTCATTAGAAATTGATGAAGGGCTTATGCCCGAAATGTCAATTCTCTTGCTCCTCAGATGCTGCCTGACCTGCTGGGCTTTTCCAGCGCCACACTCATGACTTTGAATTAAATCAATTGATTAGACTCTACCTTGAGACGGTAAATTGTGGGTCCGATGCCACTCCAGGGTATGCAGTTTAATCAGACCCTTTGATGCTATACTGAGGAAGTGCTGTTGTATTTTTGCTGAAAGATTCAGTTTGAGGGTTTATATTGTGCATTTGGGAAGATTACATGCTTTAAGAAAGGATCTAAACTTTCTTAGATCTTGAGTTAATATTCCTCTCGCAACCAGTACCACAAAAAGACATTAGCTGTTCACTTTTTAAATAAAAATAAAACACTGTGGATGCTGGAGCTATGAACTAAAAGCAGAATGTATAGTGAAACTCAGCAGGTCTGGTAGCATCTGTGAAAAAAAGAAACAGTTAACATGTCAGGTCTGATATGACATTTCATTAGACTGTCCAGTTCTAGTGAAAAATCAGTCTGAGCCTGAAATATAACACTGTATCTCCCTTCACAGATGATGCTAGACCTGCTGAATTTTTCAGTATTCTCTATTTACATTATGCTCTTGATTTAGTTTCTGTTAGTGAGATCTCAATATGTGCAAAACATTATTCATGTTTGTCCAGAGACAATTGTACTTGCACTCCAGATGTGATTCCTATGTCAAGCTCTGAGAAGTTTGAAATGTACCGGTGTGTTTCTAACAATTAATAGCTTTTCTGCCACCAGTTACAATAGTTAATTATCTCAAATCCCTCTGCTGAATGAGCATGGCACATGCATACAATAGGAAACAATAATTGGAATAATTGTTAAAAATACACTTGCACATTTCAAACTACTCAGAGCTTGATATAGGAAACACATCTGGAGTGCAAGTAAAATTGTTTCTGACATACTTCCCAATAGCTAGTATGTTCCAAAATTAGAAATTGCTGGAAAAACTCAGCAGATCTGGCAATATTTGTGAACAAAAAGCAGAATTGACATTTTGGGTCCAGTGAATCTCCTTCAGACTTGGATCTGATCAGAATATAACCTGTTCTGACCTACCTGACCTGCTGAACTTTTCCAGTTCCTGTATTTGTTTCGGATTTCCAGCATCCACACTTCTTGGGTTTTTAGCTAGAACTTTCCAAATAAAATCAGAGGGTATTGCAAAATGCTCAACCGGTCAAGTACAGTTTGCGACAAAAGAAACAGATTTCACATTTCAGGTTCCCCTTTCATCAGAAATGTAAGATAGTAGAGGTCTAATAGACATTACAGAAATAGACCATAAGGTGACAAAGGGGAAATGTTGGTGAGAAGACACAGTGGGATGGAGGTGAGATTAAATGATAAACAATGATAGAGCAAGTTGAAAGGAAGGAACAGTAAAATACACAACAGACCCAAAAGATGAAGTGAGGGGCAGTGTAATTGGTTGCAGCAGAATGCAGTGATGGCAAGAAAGTACAGACCATCCAACAACTTAGAGAGGACTCCAAAGACCGAGGGATGTGGTGGAAGAAAGTCAGTTAGAATCTAATTTCCAACCTTATAGTTGAAGAAACACAAAGAGCAGATTGCTTCAGTGATGAACCACAAAGCATGCTTAACTGAGAAGGTGAATAATGGTTAATGGTTTAAGGTCAGTCAACTTCTTCAGAGATGTTACAGAACACTTTTGGAACAGTCATAGAGTCATAGAAATGTACAGCATGGAAACAGACACTTCGGTCCAACCCGTCCATGCCGACCAGATATCCCAACCCAACCTAGTCCCATCTGCCAGCACCTGGCCCATATCCCTCCAAATCCTTCCTATTCATATACCCATCTAAATGTCTCTTAAATGTTGCAATTGTACCAGCCTCCACCACTTCCTCTGGCAGCTCATCCCATACACATACCACCGTGTGTGTGAAATAGATCCCCCTAGGTCTCTTTTATATCTTTCCCTTCTCACCTTAAACCTATGCCCTCTAGTTCTGGACTCCCTGACTCCAGGGAAAAGACTTTGCCTGTTTACCCTATTCATGCCCCTCATAATTTGTAAACTTCTATAAGGTCACCCCTCAGCCTCTAACGCTCCAGGTAAAACAGCCCCAGTCTGTTCAGCCTTTCCCTATAGCTCAAATCGTCTAACCCTGGCAACATCCTTGTAAATCTTTTCTGAACCCTTTCAAGTTTCACAACATCTTTCCAATAGGAAGGAGACCAGAATTGCACGCAATATTCCAACAGTGGCCTAACCAATGTCCTGTACAGCCACAACATGACCTCCCAACTCCTGTACTCAATACACTGACCAATAAAGGAAAGCATTCTTCACTATCCTATCTACCTGCGACTCCACTTTCAAGGAGCTGTGAACCTGCACTCCAAGGTCTCTTTGTTCAGCAACACTCCTTAGGACCTTACCATTAAGTGTATAAGTCCTGCTAAGATTTGCTTTCCCAAAATGCAGCACCTCGCATTTATCTGAATTAAACTCCATCTGTCACTTCTCAGCCCATTGGCCCATCTGGTCCAGATCCAGTTGTAATCTGAGGTAACCCTCTTCGCTGTCCACTACACCTCCAATTTTGGTGTCATCTGCAAACTTACTAACTGTACCTCTTATACTCGCATCCAAATCATTTATGTAAATGACAAAAAGTAGAGGGCCCAGCACTGATCCTTGTGGCACTCCACTGGTCACAGGCCAGTGGAACCGGGGCCTCTCAGCTCAAAGGTAGGGAAACAGCCACTGCACCACATGATCATTACTGGTGACAGTCTACCTCGCTGGAGTAGTGTGCTGCAACTCAACCCCCACAACTTCCAGAGTTACAACAAACATGAAGATTTAGTGAAACGGCCATGAATCCAAATTTGCCTCTGACTGACTGCTAGCCAGGATAAAGCAAATCAGAGTTACATTCGTAAGAATAAAATAGCTCTATTTATTATAATAGTTTTGTTTATCTTCAGACTATTTATTATAATAGCATAAAGGTAAACAAGGTCAGGAAAGGGACAGGATGTCTCATTTCTGTATCTTCAACTTTAACTCTTTTAAAACTTACACACACATGCATACACACAAAATAAACAGAGTGAACACAAATATTCTGAATCAAAGGGAAAAATTCAGAGGAAGACACAATCACTTCCATCTAGAAGGACAAGGGAAGCAGATACATGGGAATACCATCCCTTGCAAGTTCCCCTCTGAGCCGCTCACCATCCTGATTTGGAATTATATCCCTGTTTCTTCACTGTCACTGAGTCAAAATCCTGGAATTCCCTCCCTTAAGGGCATTGTGGGTCAACCCACAGCACACGACTGCAGCGGTTCAAGAAGGCAGCTCACCCCCACCTTCTCGAGGACCAACTAGGGACAAGCAATGAATATTGGCCGAGCATTAAAAATGATTTTTTAAAAACATCTATATGCAATTACTAGATTTGAAGCTTAATTTGCTTCTGAAAAACATTTATTTTCTATGGAGGCTTTTTTTCAAAATGCTGTCGAACTCTTACATGGTCAGCACCACACAATCTGACAAAACAGAAGAAATACCAACACACACAAGCCAGCATTAGGTGTAATAAATTTATTTTGTCAACCTCTGTGAGTACCTGGTTAAGTTAGTTAGCTGGAGAGCAGGTCTATGATGCAAAGTAACACCAACTACATGAGTTCAATTACAGCCATAGGTTACCATGAAGAATTCTCCTTCTCATCCTCTTCCCCCTGCCTGAGGTGTTGTGACCCTCAGGTTAACCCACCAACAGTCCTGAAGAAGGGCTTATGCCCGAAACGTTGATTCTTCTGTTCCTTGGATGCTGCCTGACCTGCTGCGCTTTTCCAGCAACACATTTTCAGCTCTGATCTCCAGCATCTGCAGCCCTCACTTTCTCCCCACCAACAGTCATGTCTCTCTCTAATGAGACAGCAGCCCTATGGTCTGGTAAGGCTGTGGCAATTTTCTGAGCACCATTCCTTCTTGGGCATTATTCATTGAATTGATGCTGTCCAAACAGGGACTTGTGTTCAGGTGTCAAAGAAACTATAATTCCATGATGATTATGTTGGTTTGTACCAATCGAAAGCAACTAAAGTCATAGAGTTTACAGTACAGAAACAGACTGTTTGGTTCAACACATCCTTCTTCATTATCCTATCCACCTGTGACTCTACTTTCAAGAAACTATAAACCTGAACTCCAAGGTCTCTTTGTTTAGCAACACTCCCCAGGACCTTACCATTAAGTAATAATGCTATAAGTCCTGCTGCTCTGATTTGCTTTCACAAAATGCAGCACCTCACATTTATCTAAATTAAACTCCCTCTGCCACTCCTCAGCCCATTGGCTCATCTGATCAAGAGGAGAAAGTGAGGTCTGCAGATGCTGGAGATCAGAGCTGAAAATGTGTTGCTGGAAAAGCGCAGCAGGTCAGGCAGCATCCAAGGAACAGGAGAATCGACGTTTCGGGTATAAGCCCTTCTTCAGGAATGGGGAAAGTTTGTCCAGCAGGCTAAGATAAAAGGTAGGGAGGAGGGACTTGGGGGAGGGGCGTCGGAAATGTGATAGGTGGAAAGAGGTCAAGGTGAGGGTGATAGGTCAGACTGGGGTGGGGGCGGAGAGGTCAGGAAGAAGATTGCAGGTTAGGAAGGCGGTGCTGAATTCGATGGATTTGACTGAGACAAGGTGGGGGGAGGGGGAATGAGGAAACTGGTGAAATCCGAGTTCATCCCTGTGGTTGGAGGGTTCCTAGGCGGAAGATAAGGCGCTCTTCCTCCAGCCGTCTTTTTGTTGTGGTCTGGCGATGGAGGAGTCCAAAGACCTGCATATCCTTGGTGGAGTGGGAGGGGGAGTTGAAGTGTTGAGCCACAGGGTGGTTGGGTTGGTTGGTCCAGGTGTCCCAGAGGTGTTCTCTGAAACGCTCCGCAAGTAGCCGGCCTGTCTCCCCAATATAGAGGAGGCCACATCGGGTCCCCCTCCCACTCCACCAAGGATATGCAGGTCTTTGGACTCCTCCATCGCCAGACCACAACAACACGACGGTTGGAGGAAGAGCGCCTCATATTCCGCCTAGGAACCCTCCAACCACAAGGGATGAACTCGGATTTCACCAGTTTCCTCATTTCCCCTCCCCCCACCTTGTCTCAGTCAAATCCATCGAATTCAGCACCGCCTTCCTAACCTGCAATCTTCTTCCTGACCTCTCCGCCCCCACCCCAGTCTGACCTATCACCCTCACCTTGACCTCTTTCCACCTATCACATTTCCGACGCCCCTCCACCAAGTCCCTCCTCCCTACCTTTTATCTTAGCCTGCTGGACAAACTTTCCTCATTCCTGAAGAAGGGCTTATGCCCGAAACGTCGATTCTCCTGTTCCTTGGATGCTGCCTGACCTGCTGCGCTTTTCCAGCAACAAATTTTCATCTGATCAAGATCCCGCTGTAATCTGAGGTAACCTTCTTAGCTGTCCATTACACCTCCAATTTTGGTGTCATCTGCAAACTTAGTAACCATACCTCCTATGTTCACAATTTTACAATTTTACAAATTAAAAACATCTTAATAATCATGTCTGACCAGCATACAGACCGCTCATCGGATTTCAAGTGTGTGGGGCTGGAAAATCACAGCAGGTCAGGCAGCATCTGAGGAACAGGAGAATCGATGTTTTGGGCAAAAGCCCTTGACTTGTCAAACCAGTTCTGGAGCTAGTGAAATCCTGGCCGGCAGGATCATTTCTGCTCTTCAGGACTGTTTTGAGTGCACTAACTGGCACTGTTCAGGGAGGCAGCAACCGATGGTGATTCCATCATTTTCGAGGAGTACACAGCATCGGTGATTTGCTAGATTAGCAAGTGTATTGATGACATCACTGTGTCCAAGGCCATCACTTCTCACCCCAACCAAAAGCTATGGATGACTGCAAAGGTGGGTGCGCTGCTGAGGACCCGTGATTCCACCTTCAGAGCAGATGATAAGGCGGTCCTAACAACAGCAAGGGCCAACCTGACCCGGGGCCATCAAAGAGGTAAAGTGTGCACACGCACGGAGAGAATATACAGCCACTTTCAGGACAGCAGCGATACGCGGAGAATGTGGAAGGACATCCAGGCCATCACCAACCCCAGAACTATGCTGATGATGGCCCCCTCCTGGATAAGTTGAGCAATTTTTATGCACGATTTCAAGCATAAATTACCTGGCAACGAGAAAGTCCAGCTCCCACCCGGAGATTGTGAAGAGCACCAATTTTTTTGGCGTCCACCTTGCAGAGAATCTCACCTGGTCCTTCAACACCAGCTCCATAGCTAAGAAAGCCCAGCAGTGTCTCTACTTTCTGCGCAGACTGAGGAAAGCCCACCTCCCAACCCCCATCCTCACCTCAATCTACAGAGGGTTCATTGAGAGTACCTTGAGCTGCTGCATCACTGTGCACTGTTGTGGATCGGAAGACCCTACAACGGATAGTGAGGACAGTTGAGAGGATTATCGGGGTCTCTCTTCCCTCCATTACAGACATTTACACCATCTGAAAGACTAAGAGCAATGTGGAAGACCCCACACACCCCTCACTCAAACTCTTCTCCCTCCTGCCATCTGGCAGAAGATACTGGAGCATTCAGCCTCTCACAGCCAGACTGTGTAACAGTTTCTTCCCCCAAACCATCAGGCTCCATAACACTGTACGATCAGACTCTTTCCCATCTAAAATTCTTTGCACGACTTTGAATTGCTGCTAGAACAATTTCTATTATTTATCATTCTTCTATTACACTGGAACTTGCATGTTTTGTACTTCTTATGCACTTTGTGCTTCCATGTCTGATGGTGGAGTTTGTGCTGCCTGTGTATCACCTTGGTCCTGGAGGAACGCTGTCTCATTTTCACTCTATCAGTTGTATATGGTAGAAATGACAAATAAAAGATTCTGTTCTCTCTACTGAAGGAAATATAAAAAAGTTGTTTCAAATTTTGATGCAATCCATTAACTTCCTCTAGAAAGTTACAATTCTACATTTTGCCCTGCCTAAATTAACTCACTGCTCACCAGAAAGCTCCGAATGTCCGGCATTCCCAACGCCTGCATCATGATCAAGTGGCCAGTATGCACCCAGATAAAGCCCACCAGTTCAGACTTGCCCTGAGGGGTTCCTGTCTTTTACCCGGGACATTGCAGACAAGAGGAAGTTGTTGCCAGTTTTGTCAGCAGAGTGCCATTCTCACATTCCAATCTGCACCATCAGCACTCTTTCTCCCCCAGCAAGGGACCCCCTCAACTATAACATAAATCCTACCCACCCCCCTTATTTCAGCTCTGAAGAGTCATCTAGACTCCAAACATTAGCTTGCTCTCTTTCTCTCTGTCTCTTTCTCTCTCTCCCTCTCTCACTCCCCCCATGGATGCTGACCCTCCTGCTGTGATTTCCAGCACCTTTTGTTTTCAGTTAGGAGGTCCTGTCTGATGGGGTGGTACAGAGGGGGACATTCTCTATCCCAGGAGGTTCTGTCTGATAGGGTGTACAAAGGGGGATATCCTCTATCCCAGGAGGTCATGTCTGATGGGATTGTGTAGAGGGGGACATCCTCTATCCCAGGAGGTCCTGTCTGATGGGTGGTATAGAGGGGGACATCCTCTATCCCAGGAGGTTCTGTCTGATGGGGTGGTATAGAGGGGGATATACTCTATCCCAGGAGGTCCTGTCTGATGGGGTGGTATAGAGGGGGACATCCTCTATCCCAGGAGGTTCTGTCTGACGGGGTGGTATAGAGGGGGACATCCTCTATCCCAGGAGGTCCTGTCTGATGGAGTGGTACAAAGGGGGACATCCTCTATCCCAGGAGGTCCTGTTTGAGGGGGTGGTATAAAGGGGGACATCCTCTACCCCAGAAGGTCCTGTCTGATGGGGTGGTATAGAGGGGAACATCCTCTATCCCAGGAGGTCCTGTCTGAGGGGGTGGCATAGAGGGGGACATCCTCTATCCCAGGACCATGAGGCCATGATACCCGACCATACCCAGTTTGGTTTGAGGTTACACCTCAGGTCAGTGCAGTTGCAGTGTCTGGAGGAATGCCCCAGCACTGTAGGGAAAAGGTCAATGACCTTCTCCTCTCTGCCCGGGTAAGTGCCACCACCTTCTCCCTGGTATCTCACTCTCTCTCTCTCTCTGACACTGTTCCCCTAGGCTCATGCTGCCCTTCTCACTGCTGTCAGCAACATCTTCCCCATTCACTGTCACCCTGTTCACATGCAATCATCCTCAGTAAAGGGCATCTCACTGCTGATACCTGGAATCTCATCCTGACACCTGTAACTCTGTTTGAAAATATAACAAATTGCTTCTGATGTCAATTCAAATCTCTCAGATTTCCCATCATGGCCAATGTCATTGAGGTCCCCATAAGAATCTGCCCATGGTCATTGATATTGTGAATGAACCAGAAACCCATGCTGTCTGCTGTCCATTTGAATTTGCTAAATAACAAATAGAAGGAAAATATCAATGCTGAAATAAATACTGCCCATTCTGTCTCCTCAGTACAATAGGCTGCAGCTATTGTTGTTACTGTTTAGATTATATGAGATATATCCAGAAAGTATTTTTAAAAATATTCTTCCAGTCTGCTGGGTAGATTGTAAGTTTGATTAATCAGCTTTAAAATTGGTGATCTCCAGACTCAGTAAGTGCACCTCTGTGGATTAATCAGCACAGCAGCCTGTAAATGCTGCAGAAATATGTGGGGTCTTGGACATTGTAATAAGTAAAACGTGTCCTAATGTACTATTAAGATCAATAGAGATATTTTCCAATCTGATTTGGGTCATGGGAATATTGTTTTCATGAAGTTCTTTTTTTGTTCTTCCACATCATTGACTTGAGTGAAACTAACCCAACTGCTAAAACAAACCTATTGTTCTTATTTTTTTTAATCAAGTTTTTTTTAAAAATTGAGTAGGCACAAATTCTTAAACAAAGTTGGCACAAAGTTCTTGAAGAGAAGCTGTTTTATCATTCATAGAGTGAGATGCTAAAAAATGTTCAAAGAATCTGAAAATGCGAATTGATAATATCTCTCCAATTAAAGGTAATTGTACTGCGGTTCAAATGTTACCAAGGGCAGATTCTGACCTCTTATCCCTTACATTAAAAATTATCCATTCAAATCTCTCTACAGCAGCTTGGCATTTCCTCATTCAGATTGAAAAATCATTTTACATTTCTCTTTGTGTGCTCACACAAGAAATGAACTAATACACAATTTTAATCAGCGGAATTAAAGGCATCTAATTATGTCCTTTACAAAAATATCGAAGTCAGAGAAGGTTAGGTACAAATTTTGCTTTAAATTTCCCCAAAGGCCTTTTACACTTATCAGATGAAATTATTTGAGAAAATTACTCAAAAATATGCGAACATGGGTCAAATAAAAGTAACTGGTTGCGCTCTGAGCATGTGGGTGTCCCATTTGATTTAGTTGAAAGGGTGTTTTTCTGAAGACAGTCAGATTCATTTTCAGGAGGTATTTAACCTGTGGTACCAAATTGTCAGTACTTAGAGAAAATAGTAAGGACATTGTCAAAACCTACTGGTACAGTGCTTCATTTTAAATTTGTGCTTTCAGAGTTATAGGTCAAGGAATGGGATCACTCCATTAAGCAGTGAACTCAGAAAAATGGCCCAGAGACATCTTTGGAGTGGAACTGTAACAGCAGTTAATGATTACGCTATCAGAAACAGATTATACCCATTTAATTCTGTTCCTTGATTTGTGCTTTAAGATAGCTTAATTTATGTAAAAGGTAGCAGGCTAGTGAAAAATGCTACTGTAGCAATACATTTCACTTATAATTAATAATGTATGATATGGACTGAAGGGGAGAAACCAGACATGAAAATCCCCCTAAAAGAAGAACAATATTGCTGCAAAATCATTCAAGAATGAACTCGAAGAGTAATGTTATCAAGCACTGAACTTGACTTGATGGCGTAACTGCAAATGTACCCATGGAAAATTGATCTGGGATGAGGGGTTGGGACTATACCAAAGACAAGTGACGAACCTCCATCTCTCTTGTGTATCCTGCAGCATTTCTGGTTCAACTCCTAATCATTCATTCTGCATTTGAACTTCTAGAAACAATTTAGGCTGGTCCCATCATATGAGAACAGGTCATGCAGATAAAGGAAACAGCAGTACTTGTATGTTGAGATTTATTTGATCTTACTGATACTTACTGGTGAGATGCAGTTGCTGAAATTACTTTATTCGTGAATCAATAAAGGGCCTACAATTTTTTTAATATCTCATAACATTTTTGGATGTCCCAAATAACCTGATACCCAATGAAATAATCATGTTCCCATAAAGACAAAGAGGGAGTTCAAGAGCAACAAACCCTGGGAGTCACGGGATCTGATCCATCTTCTCTGCTTTAGCCCAATAAGGATGACCCAGGAAAATCAGCCAACAATTTGTTGGAGTCAGAAGGACGCACAATGATTCTGTTCCACTCCCATCTCATTGAAAGGAAGAGAATACAGCCCATACTTTCAGCAAAGATAGAATCTATTTCAAAGCTTTAAAATATAATTATTTGCAAATGCAAGCAACTGCTGAGTTAATGAGATAGTTTAATTTAATTAAGTCTGTTACAACTGTGATGGGAGGAGTCCCCTGAAGTCCCACTATTTCACTGGTTACATCATCACTAAATTTGCTGATTTTATACGAACTGGACAATTTTTTTTGTGTTTATATCCAACACAGTCCAAAAAGGTGCAGGTTAGGTAGATTGGCCATGCTAAATTGCCCATAGGATCTGCAGATGTGTAGATTAGATGGATTAGGCATGGGAAATGTGGGGGTTATAGAGATAGAGTAGGGGGTGAGTCTGGGTGGGATGTTCTTCAGAGTCAGTGTGGACTTGTTGGGCCGAATGGCCTGTTTCCACACTGTAGGCATTCTATGATTCTATGAAAAGCAACACCAATCAAACTCAAAATAATTAATTCATCAAAGTAATTTATTCTTTAATCAAATAGCAAGCATTTGTTAGCCTTTAAGCTATATTACTGGAATTAGAACTACATTTCTTTAATTTCAGTCACAGACACACTCACACAACATTGAAGAAGACAGCTCTCTGTGCATTCAAGGGATATTGGGTCCACCAGAAGCCCAGGAGAAGCAGCAAGATCCCATTGAGGATAAGGAACACCCAGCTCAGGCAGTGGTTGTAGCTGCAGGGACCCCTGCCCCCATGGGGGGGGTGGCGATGTATGGGGGCCGCAGGATTTCACCATTAAACCCCTTCCCTGGGAAACATTGAGGAAACTGTGCCAGCTGCTGGAGCGGGTCTTGAGGACTGTGGGAGTGGGAGGCCATCCTTTACCCTGGGGGTCTGAAGGTAAGAGCCGCTCTGATCTTGGTTCTGACTGGCTCTCTCCAGTTGTGTGTGTTGTCTCAGTCACCCTCCCACAGATGCAGCAGGACAGTGGCCGATGCCATCTGAGTAAGATCACAGCAAATCACATTGTTCTCCCAGCACAAGGTCATGGCTGCAGCCAAGCCGGTCAGATTCAGAAACACTATCACTGTTGGCAACGGACTGTTCCACCATAAAACACTCTGAAAAGTAGAAAGAAATTCATGGCAGAAATTTTAAAAACTTGGAAGGCACATTTTGAACCCCAAGTGAATGTTATTGTGAACATGCTCAATATCAGGGACAAGGTGAAAAAGAATCAATTATCAATTTGCAATCTCATTAACTCAGTTTGCAATTACTTTTCTGCATTCATTGACAGGATGTGGCCATCACTGGCTAAGCAGCTCAGACCTCTGTTCTCTGCTGCTGAGGAACCCAGGCTGTTCAAGTGAAGCAACAATACAGATACATAAAAACACAGGAAATAGGAGTAGGAGGAGGCCATTCAGCTCTTTGAACCTGCTCTGCTATTTATTATGATCATGGCTGATCATCCAACTCAATAGCCTGTTCCTGCTTTCTCCCCAATATCCTTGATTCCTTTAGCTCAAAGTGCAATATTCAACTCCTTCCGGAAATCATACAATGTTTAGGCATTGACTGCTTTACTTGGTAACAAATTCCACAGGCTCACCACTCTCTGGGTGAAGACGTTATTCCTCCTCTCAATCCTAAATGCTTTATCTCATATCCTTAGAATGTGACCCCTTGTTCTGGCCTCCCCACTATTGGAAAAATCCTTCCTGCATCCATCCTGTCTCATCCTGTCAGGATCTTATAGGTTTTTATGAGATCCCCTCTCATTCTTTTCTACTCCAGTGAATATAGTCCCAACCGATTCAAGCTATCCTTACACTTTAGTCCTGCCATCCCAGGAACTGATCTGGTAAACCTTTGCATCACTCCCCCTCTGGCAAGAACACGCTTCTTCAGATAAGGAGACCAAAACTGCACACAATATTCCAGGTGTAGTCTCACCAAGCTCTGTATAATTGCAGTGGACATCCCTGCTCCTGTACTCGGATCCTCTCGCTATAAAAGCCCAGCATCTGGTTTGCCTTCTTTACTGCCTGCTGCACCTGCATACTTATCCTCAGTGACTGGAGAACAGGGACACCCAGGTCTCATTGCACATTCCCTTCTCTCAGTTTATTGCTGTTGAGATAATAACCTGCCTTCCTATTTTCGCTGCTAAAGTTGATAACCTTATCTTTATCCACATTATATTACAACTGCCAAGCATTTACCCCCTCAGTCAGATTGTTCAAATTAGACGACAACATCTCTGTATCTTTTATTCACACCCAGCTGTGTGTCATCTGCCGGTATTATGTTTAGCTTCCTTGTCCCAATCCTGAATAATGTGAATAGCTGGGGTCCTAGCCCTGATCCCTTCAGTGCCCCATTCGTCACCACCTGCCGCTCGGACAAAGACCTGTTCATTCCTATCTGCCAACCAGTTTTCTACCTATCTGAATACACAATACTAAATTTCTCATCAAAGACTGGAGAAAACCTTCTGGAAGTCGAAATAAACCATATCCTCATCATCAACTTGACCACTTACATCAAAGAATTCCAACACATTTATCAACTATATTTTGATTTCAGAAATCCATGTCCACTCCCCAATCCTCAAACTGTTTTCCAAGCATTCCACGATTAATTCTTTTATTGTGGACTTTAGCAACAAGTCTCAATAGAAGGGCAAACAGAAAGGTAAAGGTTGAAGGACTAGTTGCAAGTGTTGTGGAGGTCATCACATAAGAACATATGCTCATTGAAGGGAAAATAATGTTTTAACAGCAAGATACGAAACCATTTCACAAGCCAATAAAGACAGTAGAGATTATTACTGGTGGGGTGGGGGCTGGGGTTGGTGGGATAGAGTCATAGAGTCATAGAGATGTACAGCATGGAAACAGACCCTTCGGTCCAACCCATCCATGCTGACCAGATATCCCAACCCAATCTAGTCCCAACTGCCAGCACCCGGCCCATATCCCTCCAAACCCTTCCTATTCATACACCCATCCAAATGCCTCTTAAATGTTGCAATTGTACCAGTCTCCACCACATCCTCTGGCAGTTCATTCCATACATGTACCACCCATGAAAAAGTTGCCCTTATGTCTCTTTTATATCTTTCCCCTCTCACCCTAAACATATGCCGTCTAGTTCTGGACTCCCCAACCCCAGGGAAAAGACTTTGCCTATTTATCCTATCCATGCCCCGCATAATTTTGTAAACCTCTATAAGGTCACCCCTCAGCCTCTGACGCTCCAGGGAAAACAGCCCCAGTCTGTTCAGCCTCTCCCTGTAGCTCAGATCCTCCAACCTTGGCAACATCTTTGTAGATCTTTTCTGAGCCCTTTCAAGATTCACAACATCTTTCTGATAGGAAGGAGACCAGAATTGCACGCAATATTCCAACAGTGGCCTAACCAATGTCCTGTGCAGCCGCAACATGACCTCCCAACTCCTGTACCCAATACTCTGACCAATAAAGGAAAGCATACCAAAAGCCTTCTTCGCTATCCTATCTACCTGCAACTCCACTTTCAAGGAGCAATGAACTTACACTCCAAGGTCTCTTTGTTCAGCAACACTCCCTAGGACCTTACCATTTAGTGTATACATCCTGCTAAGATTTGCTTTCCCAAAATGCAGCACCTCGCATTTATCTGAATTAAACTCCATCTGCCACTCTCAGCCCATTGGCCCATCTGGTCCAGATCCTGTTGTAATCTGATTGTTTAATTTACACTGTGGAGTAAGCTGGCATACAGAGAGTTGTACAGGATGGAAACAAACCTTTCAGACCAACTTTCCTGCACCAATCAGACATCCTAATCTGACCTAGTCCCATTTGCTAGCATTTGGTCCATATCCCTCCAAACCCTTCGTATTCATTTACCTATCCAGACGCTTTTTAAATGTTATAGTTTTACCAGCCTCCACCACTGCCTCTGTGTGAAAAAGTAGCCCTTCAGTTCCTTTTAAAAACTTTCCCTTCTCATCTTAAATCTATGCTCTCTAGTTCTGAACTCCTTCATCCTGGGGAAAATACCTTGTTTATTCACCCTATCCATGCCCTTCATGATTTTATAAACCTCTGTAAGGTCACCCCTCAGCCTCCAACTCTCCAGGGTAAAAATAACAAGTCTGTTCAGCCTCTCCTTATAACTCCAGCCCTCCAACCCCAGCAGCATCCTTGTCAGTCTTTTCTGCACCCTCCCATGTATAACAACATGCTCTCTATAGAAGAGCAACCAGAATTGTGTGCAATATTCTAAAAGTGGCCTTACCAATGTCATGTATAGCTACATCATGACGTCCCAAGTGAGATACTCAAATGTTCTGACCAATGACAGCAAGCATGCCAAATCTAATGGAAAAAATGGATTGTAACAATGCCAGTAGAATGGGAGCATCAATGGAACACCAAAGAGAGAATAGTGGGATAGGTTGGAGAGATTGCATGGCCTCCTCCTGTTCCCATTTTTTAGGTTCTTACATTTTTATTAATTGGCCTGGTTAGAGCTGTAATTACACACCTCTGGAATAGGTGGGACTTGAACCAATGTCTGCCTGGTCTAAGGATTCTACCCCTGTGCCACAAGAAATCAATATTTCTTAGGTATTTGTATTGCTACTCTACATGGCTTACAGCTGATGTCAATATCTTTTAGCTGCTTTTTCAGCTCTCTAATTGTCCCTGTTTTTTTAAATGTGTTAATGAGCACACAGAGCAATGGGTACACATCAAGTGAGCTGTATGACCAGAGGGAGTTCAACAGGCACTTAAAGGACCACACTTATGCATTTGGTATTTATGGAAGCAATATTTTTCTTCCCTTGTGAAAGTCAGAAGTCCTAACATGTCTGTATCATGATCTGAATATTTTCTATTTTAATTCGTATTTTAACAAAAGTATTTTAACTGTACTTCAGCAATTCTTATTCATAATTGTAGTTCATCAATCATTTAGTTTTTGTTATCAATTGATGTCTGATTAAGAGAGAGAAATCATTCTTGTGCTTATCCTTTCAATGTTTTAACAGTTATCCACTCCCACTGACCAGATTTCTAATTGAGTCATGTAACCATGACTGATCCAAATTAGAATTTAAATAAGTAACAAATAATGTTGAGAGTAACGTCTAAATAGCAATTAATTAAAATGAATTGGTTAAGTGGCGAACATACTTTGTTCAATTTTTCTGCAAGTTCAGCTTTCATTAAAGGGGCCTTTGGGTATATTGATAGTGTCTACCTCTGAGCCAGAAAGCCTGGGTTCAAACCCACCTGCTCCAGGGGTGTGTCATAACATCTCCAAACTGGTTAATTGGAAAACATCGACAACTTCCATCTAAATTCGTTATCCCAGATGTTGTTAAAAATATTGCACAGTTTAATATTTGAGGAAGCTCAATGGGGCAGTTTGTAGAGCTGTGTTTTTATAGAGAAAGGTCTTTGGTTTGAAACGGGGCAGAAATATTGCTTCCAAGCACTCTTTTGATACAATGGCAGTATCCTGACCTCTGAGACAGGAAGCTTGGTTCAAGTTTCACTCCAAAGGTGTCACCAAACAGGAACAGCACTGTGGCTCAGTGGTTAGCACTGTTGCCTCGCAGTGCCGAGGACTTGGGTTTGATCCCAGCCGTGGGTGATTGTGTGGAGTTTGTATGTTCTCCCAGGGTCTGTGTGGGTTTCCTCCCACAGTCCAAAGATGTGCAGGTTGAATGGATTGGCCATGCTAAATTGCCCATAGTGTCCAGGGATATACAGGCCAGGTGGCTTAGCATGGAAAATGTGGGATGATAAGGATGGGATGGAATACTTTTCAGAGGGTTGGTGTGGACTTGATAGACTGAATGACCTGCTTCCATCCTGTTGGGATTCCATGGTCTCTGAACAGTCTGTTTAGAAAATATCTACAAAATTTAAGAAAGTTTAATTAATACATTTGCCTAATTAAATAAGACATGAAATAATGTATTATATAGGTTATTGCATATGGTTATTACATAGAAGTAGAGAAAATAAGTTTCTCCCTAAAGTGGCAATGGGAATTCACTGAAACTCCACACAACGGTCCAGACTTTAGAAAGACATTGAAGGGCATCATAGTCTACATCTCGACTAACCTTACATCTGGGAAAAAAAGCAAACTGTTTCCAGGTGTTCTTTTGCCCCATTTACCCAAACACCAGCTGACTTTAAGAACTGGCCTCTGTGTTGATGTAATATGGTCTCCTGCTCATTGGGTTTTTCTGGGGGCTCCTCCCACTAAGCACAGCCTGAGCCGTGTCTCTCATAATTTTGTCATGTGACAATGGCTGCCCATCACGTGAGTATCTCTGATACTCTTCTGAAGCCAAAACCTGACTGAATAATTCAAACAAAGAACAGTACAGCACAGGAACAGGCCCTTCATCCCACCAAGACTACATTGACACACAATGCCTTTCTAAACGAAAAACCTTTTGCCTCTATGCTGTCCGTATCCCTCTATTCCATGCACATTCATATATCTGTTAAGCTGTCTCTTAAATGTTGCTATTGTACCTGTCTCCAACACCTCTTCTGGCATGCATTCCAGCCATTTACCACCCTCTGCGTAAAAGAACTTGCTTCTCACATCTCCTTTAAACTTTATCCCTTTTAACTTAGACCTATGTTCCCTAGCTATTGACATTTCTACCCCAGGAAAAAAACTTTGACAATCTAATCTATCCACGCCTCTCATAACTTTGTAAACTTCTATCAGGTCAGCCCTCATTCTCTGAAGTTCAAGTGAAAACAAACCAAATTTGTCAAATCCCTCCTCATAACTAATACTTCCCAAACCAGGTAACATCCCAGTAAACCATTTCTGACCCTCTCCATAACCTCCACATCCTTCTGGTAGCGTGGCAATCAGAACTGTATGCAATATTCCAAATGTGGCCTAATGGAAGTTCAAGATAGCTGCACAGTCTTCTGGTAGACCAAAAGGTGTCTAGCTTTCACAACCAAAATGGGCAGGAGGCTAATTGAATCAATGAATTCAGGTCTTACCCTTGTTCTGGTGCCATGTTTGCAATTTACAAGCAACCCTCTTGGTACCAGAGAAATGCATTTGTACAAATTATGCTCGCTTTCTCGCCCTCATCCTGTGATGTCTACTTCTGCTGTAATTTGTTTTCATGTTGCTTTGTGTTAGCTGTAAAACATGATGTCAGAAGGAGAAGACTGAGATTGATGAAAGAGCCAGCTAATACAAAATAAAAATAAGGAAGGATTAAATCTGCAGTCTATGGCATAAAAGTGCTGGGTGAGTCAGAGTGGCTGTGAATTTTCCATTCGCTGCAGCTGTGGAATGGAAGCCATTATGGCACACAGTTGAAATTTGTTTGAACCCCGGTGATAAGTCTGTGAAATGGCTGCAGAATTTAACAAGAAGCCAGAACAAATACGACGAACAACTCTGTTATCACTGCTGGGGAAAGATTGCTACAAGCTGTATTTACACTCTAATGATCTAAAGAAGGATCTGAAGAAGGGTCACCGGACCTGAAACATTAACTGATTTCTCTTCACAGATTCTGCCAGAACTGCTGAGCTTTTCCAACAATTTCTGTTTTTGTTGCCAGAAGCTTCCCCTGATTTTACACACAGTCCCTCTAAAACTGACCCATGTGAGTATCACTGTGATAGAAGAGGTTATGAGAAAGGCAGTCACCAATACATCCTTCTTCAGGTCTTGAGGCTCATTGTCCTCTGATAAAAGTTCCTGATTTATGGGATGGCATGGTGGCTCAGTGGTTAGCACTGCTGCCTCACAGCATGAGGGTCCCAGGTTTGATTCCAACCTTGGGCAACTGTCTGTGTGGAGGTTGCACATTCTCCCCATATGTGCGTGAGTTTCCTCCTGCAGTCCAGAGATGTGCAGGTTACGTGGATTGGCCATGCTAAATTGCCCATAGTGTTAGGTACATTAGTCTAGGGGAATGGGTCTGGGTGGGTTGCTCTTCAGAGGGTTGGTGTGGACTTGTTGGGCCAAATGGCCTGTTTCTATACTGTAGGGAATCTAATCTATTATTTGCAAGCTTGGAATCTAATGTGAGCAGAATGGGTTTAGATTTCTATTTCGATATTATATGCATTAAGAAGGGAAGTACTTTGTTCCATTTTTGAGTTCTATGATTGGTGTGGAGTGTCTAGGAATGTTTTTACATGCATTCAAATTTGTTTGTTTTTCAAAAAAACACCCTTGATAAGAATGCTTCAGCACTTTAGAAAAACAAGGGTAGAAGAAATTTTATTATTCTATCACCTAGCAACAAGTTAATCTATGGCATTGTATATAGAGACGGAAACACATTATTTTGGAAGGAAAGAACCATCCAGAAGGTTAGTGAGTGTGCCAGTTTCTATCAGAGAGAACCGATCAAGAGCAGCAAAGGGGCTATTAGCGTAACCATCTCACAGCAGTTTACTGAAAAGATGCTCTACGTGGTTTAATGTCAGAAAGGGAAAGCTCCAGAAACAAAGGGCTGTCAAAGAGGATTTTAAGGAACATTTGTTAAGAGATAACATGGAAGCACAGTATTTGGAAGCAGGAGTAAACTGTTCAGCCTTTTGAGCCAGCTTCACCATTCAATATGAAAATGGCTGATTATCCAACTCAGTCCTTTGTTCCTGCTTTCTCTGCACACTCTTTCATCCCTTCAGCCCTAAGAACTATATCTACATATTGCTCAATATATCATTTCAGTTGCATGACTCTGTAATCATTTGCTACAAATTTTGTGTCTTATGGTCCTGCTCCACAGCTATCTGATGAAGGAGCAGTACTCTGAAAGCTAGTGCTTCCAAATAAACTGGTTGGACTATAATCTTGTGTTGTGTGATTTTTACTACATCTTTCTTGAAAGTCTTCAATGTTTAGACTTCACCCACTTTTGTGGCAGAGAATTCCACTGGCTCACCACTCTCTGGGTGAATGAATTCCTTCCTTCTCAGTGATAAAACACCTACTCCTTATCTTTAAATGGTGACTCCTGGTTCTAGACTTCCCATTCATCAAGAACATGCCTCCTGCATTTACCCCGTGTAATCCTGTTAGATTTTTATGGATTCACCTGTCATTCTTCTCACCTTCCGTGAACATCGTTCTAACCAATCCAGTCTCTCCGCAGATGTCAGTCCTGCCAAGCTAGAAATCAGTCAGTAAACCATTTTAGCATTCCTTCAATAATCAGAAAATCCTTCCTCAGGTAAGGAGACCAAAACTGTGCATCATGCTCCAGAAGTGATATTGGCATGCTGGTTGGACCGACATTTTCACTTTGTTAGTCAGAAGAAGTGAGAGAGAGGGAGGGGGCCAAAGCTGGTGGAGGAGAGCCAATTCCATGATTCTAGGTGAAAGTGAGGACTGCAGATGCTGGAGATTAGAGTCCAGCGTATGGTGCAGGAAAAACACAGCAGGTCAGGCAGCACGTGAGGAGCAGAAGAACTGACGTTTTGGACAAAAACAGTTTTGCCCAATACGTTGATTCTCCTGCTGCACTGATGCTGCCTGACCTGCTGTGCTTTTCCTGCACCATACGCTGGATTCCCATAATTCTGACCTTGGAAAGTTGCAGCAAGGTAACCCTGTTCCTGAACATGAATAAGTGAACTATGTTAGCCACTTGTTTTAAGGTACTTATGAATAGATCTTAATTAAAGAAGATAATGTGGAGGGAATGAAAATATTTGTTGAAAAGAATGTAGCCATGTGGAATGGAATGACCCTTCGCTGAGATTTGAGAACCTGAAAGTTCTAGCTGAGAGTCAAAGGGTTGAACCTTTATTTCGGATATTTGTGATAAGACCATTTCAAATAGTTCTTACAGAATGCAGATAATGGTTTTTTTCTTCTTTTGTATAGCATAAGGCTTTTTTTTAAAGTTGGAGAAAGTGAGGTCTGCAGATGCTGGAGATCAGAGCTGAAAATGTGTTGCTGGAAAAGCACAGCAAGTCAGGCAGCATCCAAGGAGCAGGAGAATCGATGTTTCGGGCAAAAGCCTTTCTTCAGGGATGCCCGAAACATCGATTCTCCTGCTCCTTGGATGCTGCCTGACCTGCTGTGCTTTTCCAGTAATACATTTTTTTTTTAAGTTAAAAGCCTTTGATGATTATGTTCAGTGATTGACCATCACAGTAATCCAACTGCAAATATAAAAATTATGGCAAGGTTTCAACTCTGGAGTGTGATTTGCCCAATACCACCATCAGCTGATCCTAACAATCATCAGGAGTAGAGTTGTGATTGTGGCAGCAAGTTTGCTTCAAGATGTGGCTGAAGAGTTGTCTATTTCTGGTGTTGCCTGTTGTGTCAGTCCAGGTTGGGAGCAGGAAGAAACATGCCAAAATGCAGCAGTTTTCCATATGCCTCATGTGTGCCCATATGCTTTGGAGGAATTTAATTTTTTACACCTGGCTCCTTCAGCCTTGCTGCTAGCAATCCTGTTCGCCAGTGGTACCCTTCTCCTTAGCAATGGTCAGAATTATGGGAATCCAGCGTATGGTGCAGGAAAAGCATAGCAGGTCAGGCAGCATCAGTGCAGCAGGAGAATCAACGTATTGGGCAAAACTGTTTTTGTCCAAAACGTCAGTTCTTCTGCTCCTCACGTGCTGCCTGACCTGCTGTGTTTTTCCTGCACCACACACTCTCGACTCTAATCTCCAGCATCTGCAGTCCTCACTTTCACCTAGAATCATGGAATTGGCTCTCCTCCACCAGCTTTGGTCCCCTCCCTCTCTCTCACTTCTCTTGACTGACAAAGTGAAAATGTCGGTCCAACCAGCATGCCAAATGACCCTTTGTCGGCTTCCCAATGTATACACTGACCAATCCAGGTCCATTCTCTATCTTGAACAAATCTATCCCACAGTTTGGCATCAAGTGCCCTATGGTTCTAAGGTTGACCACATATTCACTCAGCTGGCCTTTCTCTTTACTCACTCTAATCCATTGATTGACGGTCTCAGGAAATCCTCATCTGCAGTAGCACCATGTAGCCTGGGGGGGCTGACAGAAGAAAGTCATTGACCCACTTTGTGTACAGGAACCAGGATCTTGGATGGATCCCATAACTATTCACTTCCTCCACAATCTCTGTTCAGGTTGCTTCTGCCATGCAAGAAAGGCTTGTGTTGTTTTTATAGAATCCCTATGGTGCAGATAGTACATTATGCCTGCACTGATCTTCCAAAGAGCATCCAATCTAGATCCACACTATCTCTGCATTACCATGGTCAATCCACCTGGTGCACATCTTTGGACAGTGGGAGGAAACCGGAGCACCCAAAGTAAACCCATGCAGACAAGGGGAGAATGTGCAAACTCCACACAGACAGTCGCCTGTCGGTGGAATCAAACCCAGGTCCTTGGCACTGTGAAGCAGCAGTGCTAACTACTGAGCCACTGTGCAGGCCTCTTTCATTGAAGAGAATTCCAGCAAGCTAGTGGGGGAAACATGCAACAAGAAAATGCTAAATCTTGGGACCTCTCAATGCCTCACCTTAGACCTTTAACAGAGACGATAGCCATGGGACTAACTCAGGATGTGACTGAACCATGGGAGTGAGGATGAGGGATAGGAAATGATAGAGACTTTGGAAGAGCTGCCTGCTGGAGCTGGAAGATTTAGAGCTGTAAAGGAGGATGTAAACTTGGTTTTCAGATAATCTCCTTCCAGGTGTTCAACTTTTGTTTCCTCGCTGATCTACTCTCTGACCAGAGGCGGATCCTGGGCACTGTCTGATAATCCCACTCTCTTCTTTCAAATCCATGTTGCAATGACCTGACAGTGGTTTAGCTACAGTTAACTGCTCCACCATGTGATCACAGCTACCCTGTCATATAACCATTCCAGCCTGGGCACAGCAGCTCTCCACATGCGTGGCATCCACATTTTGTGTTGATTAAACACAGTGAATCTCAGCATCGCTGTTCTTTTAAAAATTTGTTTTGACAAAATAAACTTAACACAAACACAAATGCGAAAGGTCTTAATCATTCCTATCACAAAGTGAAACCATTGGCTTCTCCTTGGAAATGATTGAAAGCATTGAAGTCAAAGGTGAACTTTGCAACTCAGGATCAGCTTTAATTGAATTGAATTGAATTTGTTTTATTGTCACATGTACATTCCCGGCTTTGTTAATGGGGCACAGCGTACAGGACCAAGGAGGTGATGCTGAACCTGTAGAAGACACTAGTTAAACTTAGCTGGAGTAATGTAATCATTTGTGGGCGCTAAGGATGTGAATGCATTGGAAAGACTGCAGAGTGATTTACTTTAATGGTTCCAGTGATGAGAAAACATTCAGAAAGATGTCATCTGAGCATCGCTGTTCTTTTAAAAAAAATTTTTGACAAAATATTTTCTCCATCCAGCATTAAACTTAACACAAACACCTGTCCTGTATTTTCAATGATCTGTGCACGTACACACCCAGTTCCCTCTGCTCCTGCACTCCTTTAACTTTGAAGGAATCACTTCATAGGTGTCTGAATATGGGTGGCACGGTGGCTCACAGCGCCAGGGACCTTGGGTTCGATTTCAGCCTCGGGCAACTGTCTGTGTGGAGTTTGTTCATTCTCCCTGTGTCTGTGTGGGTTTCCTCTGGGTGCTCCGGTTTCCTCCCACAGTCCAAAGATGTACAAGTTATGTGAATGGGCCATGCTAAATTGCCCATAGTTTCAGGGATGTGTAAGTTAGGTGTATTAGTCAGGAGTAAATATAGGGTAGGGGGAATACTATTTGGAGAGTTGGTGTGGCCTAGTTCGGCTGAAGGGCCTGTTTCCATGCTGTGGGGATTCTATGATCTTAACTGATCAATATAGGACCTGATAACAAGTCTTAAAATGATTACCACCTTTGTCAGAAAGAAATGAGAAGACATTTGTAAGAGACAAAAAAAGGATAACATACGACTATTTGAAACAGTGAATCTACCTTGTCCCTTAAGCAGCATTAGCAAGAGGCACCACAGACCTGCTAGCCTTTGAGACAGACAATTGTTTTCCACACAAAATACAAACTGGGTGTGTCCCAGTTGGAACAATGAATCTGAGATGATTTATCTCACACGAGAGAGCAGGCTGCAGCCAACAATCCTGGGACCGAAGCTCAGGAGTGAGCGAATGGCGTGACTGTGGTAATAGAAACAATGATAAAGTCATTTATTGTGGCTGCTGGAATGTGATGGATATCTGCTTTGTT
Organism: Chiloscyllium plagiosum; assembly: GCF_037043375.1. Taxonomy (NCBI): domain Eukaryota; kingdom Metazoa; phylum Chordata; class Chondrichthyes; order Orectolobiformes; family Hemiscylliidae; genus Chiloscyllium; species Chiloscyllium plagiosum. The sequence goes on from NW_028270161.1 coordinate 2,724,378, forward strand.
GCCTCACACACACACAGAACATAGCTCCTTTCTGAGTTATGAGTGTAGGGATGGGGCCAAAAAAGTTTGGAAATTGACCAGCAAACACCGTCCTTAAATAATGTGCTCTGTCTTTATAATCTATTATGCTGAAAGCTATCTAATATCCGCTGCAGCTATTAGGAAACTTTAGTTGGAATGGTCCACATATTGTTTATGCTGTTTGATATGGAACTGTATGTAAGTACATAACCTAAGGAAAAATTAGCTGCAGTTCTGTCTCTGTTTTTCTTGAATCACACTTTCCAGCTCCTTTTTAATTATATTTGGCAGAGCTTTACAAGAGTCATTTGTGGATAACAGCGATATATTACATCTTTCTGAATGTTTCCATTTATTATCTGTATTTCCTTTGCAAAAACTAAATCAAGATATGGCTAAAACAAAGTTCTTCACCAGGTCAGTTGTCAGTTGAAATGTTGTTAGTTACAAAACTAGCTCAGGTGGTAGTGGCTGTCTGGTTTGTTAAATTCATTATTTTCAAACTCCCACTCTAAAGGCTTTACTTTTCAGGTAAACATCAAACTAGAATATTGGACTAAACCTTCTTGAAATATGATTTGGAGATGCCGGTGTTGAACTGGGGTGTACAAAGTTAAAAATCACACGACACCAGGTTATAGTTCAACAGGTTGGACTATAACCTGATGTTGTGTGATTTTTAACTTCACTGAAATAGAACACTTTAAACATACACATTGCAGGATCACCCCAACATCCCATTCGATTTCACAAAGGCAAAACTAACAGTCAGACAGTGTGGAGGAGTTAGTGGAGACAACAAAACTCCCGATCAATGGAGTGAGAGACCTTTGGAAGTATGGAAAAATGTAACTGGATTTTAAGAGAGAGTTAAACCAAGCACAGCTATCCAAGGAAGTTAAGGAGAGGATGAAGTTGGAAGAAAAAGCATGTAAGAAGGCATGATGTGATAACCTTGAAGACTGAGATAAATTCAGAATCCAGCAAGGGAGGATTGAGAAGATAATAAAGAGAGCAAAATAGGCGACAAGGGTAAGTGAGCAAACAACATAAAAACTGACAATAAGAAAATACATAAAAAGGAAGAGAGCAAAGTGAACATAGGCCCCTTAGAAAATGAATCTGTGGTGATAGTTATAGGGAACAAGGAAATGGCAGTGGAGTTAAACAAATACTTTGCATTAATCCTTACAGTGGAAAATACTTTGAACATCCCATTAATACTAAAGAATAGGGGGAGGTGTTAAATGCCACCACCATCGCTAAAGAAGTAGTATCAGACAAATTAATGGAGCTAAAGGCAGATATGTCCCCTGGTCCTGATGGCTTGCATCCTAGAATCCTAAAAGAAGGAGCTACAAAGATAGTGGATGCGTTGGCAGTAACTTGGATTCTGGAGATGTATTCGAGGTTGAATTGAATTGAATTTATTGTCACGTGTACCAAGGCACAGTGAAAAGCAATGTCTTGTGAGGTATTGACCTTCCTATTCAAAAAGGAAGGCAGGCAAAAAGCAGGTAACTATAGACCATAAACTTACTATCTACTGCTGGAAAAATAGTGGAACCCATTATTAACGATCACATTAAGCAACACATTTGAAAAATCATAAACAAACCAAGCAGAGTCTGCATGGTTTCATGAAAACCAAAATATGTCTGACAAAATCCTTAGAGATTGGATAGAGGGGAACCAGTGTATGTGTTAGATTTGACTAGAAGAGGGTGTTTGTGGGGTTAAGCGGTTCTTTTTCAGGCTAGCAACCTATAGCCATTGTGATTCCACAGGGTCAGTACTGGGAACACGACTGTTCACAATGACTTGCAGGAAGGAAGTGAATGTGCTGTAACCAAACTTGCACATGACACTAAAATAGGTGAAAAGGCAGGTTGTGAGATGGAATCAAGAAGTTCAGTAATGTCTTCAGGGAAGGAAATCTGCTACTCTCACCTGCTCTGGCCTACATGTGACTCCCGAGCTACAATCGAAAAGTGTGGCGCTGGAAAAGCACAGTGGGTCAGGCAGTATCTGAGGAACAGGGCGTGAGCCAGAAACATCGAATCACCTGTTCCTTAAATGCTGTTTGATCTGTGCTTTTCCAGCACCACACTTTTTAACTCTAACTTTCCAGCATAACAGTCCTCACTTTCTCCTATTCCAGAGCGACAACAATATGGTTAACTCTTAACTGCCCTCTGAAATGGCCTAGCAAGCCATTCAGTTGTATCAATCACTACAAAGTCTCAACTAAGAAATGAAACCACCTCTCTGGATTAATAGTTTAATGGACAGACCACTAGGCATTACCTAGACACCAGAAAATACAACAGCAGAAACAGCCCTAGCACTCCTGCAAAGTCCTCCTTACTAACAGATGGGGACGACCATCCGGGTCTTGGCTTCCAGAAGTGCATCATTATAAAAGACCACAGGATCATTCGAAATAGGAACAGGAACAGGCCATTCAGCCCTTTGAGCCTGCCCTGCCATTCAATAGGATCATGGCTGATCCAACATTCCTCACGTCCACTTTTCTGCCTTCCCCGGCAATCCTTGATTCCTGAATGATCAAGAATCTATCTCAGCTTTAGATGTACATAAGGACTCTACCCCCAGCTCTCTGGGACAGGGAATTCCAAAGACTCACAACCCTCCAAGCGCAGAACTTCCTCCTCATCTCAGTCTTAAAATTGACACCTCATTGTTCTGAGACTCTGCCCTCTAGACTCCGAGGTTGAAAAAACACAGACAGTGGCCTCTCCCCATCGTGACTCTGCCGTGGTTGGTCCAAGTTTTAGTGTGTCCTTTATCCTGTAGTCCTGGCCTTTGGAATGTGTCAGCCTTCAACATGGAGCTGAGGAAAATACCTTACCCTGGGAGATCAGCAAACCTTTGGGCAGGCTAAAGTGTGTCTTCTATTGAGTTGATGGTATTCCAGTTTTAGTTGTTGTTTGTGTGTGTGTGTGTGTATGTACGTGCGTGTGCGCATGTGCGTACATGCTTGCATGCATGCGTGTGTGCGTTTGTCTTTGCTGTCTTTGTGTGTTGTTGTTTGTGTGCACATCCATGAGAGCCAGAGTAAAGCCTTTCCACTCTCCCACTGCCATGCCAGTGCTGGTAATTTTGTTAAAAATGTCTTTGCTTCTACTAACCAACCTGAAGAGCACAGAGTTCTGCGTCCCAGATGGACGTCAACAAAAGCCATTGCATCCCTCTCCAGTTCTTCTTTGAAAAGATGCATTCCGCAAGGAAATGGAGCTTTCTTGATGGCCAATTCGAAAGCTTCTAGCTCATCAATAATCTTTGATGGGCAGCAAACAATCTGTCTATAGCTAACCTTTAACATTACACAGAAATGTTCATAGCAGCATAGAATTTACAGGACAGAAGGAGGCCATTCAATGCATTATTTCTCAAACGGTTTCTGAACGATCTTTTCCACCTTTGCTCAAACACTTATTGTTTATAGACCCACAATTTTCTAATCGAGCCATAAGTATGTTATCAGCCTGCATTTGCAATTGCTGTAAAATAATAACTTTAGGAATTCCATTTGTCATTGGAGTGTCTTCACGCTATAGCGCTCATGAATTATCGGGTTAGCACTTCCAATTAGTGAGGGCCATGGATGAATGCTTCACATAATCATGTTTAATTTCAGTGTGTACCATGCTTACACAAGTATTGAATATTTAAAATAAAGAAAAACATGACAGGATTGTATTGAGAGTGTTGAGTATTAACATGTGCTGTTGCCAGTTAGAATGCTTTCTCTTGTATGTAGTCTTTGACATGTAAAATTAGGGTCACATTGCACTGTCAATCTTAGATGGAGGTTATTACAGATAATCTTGCTAAAATACATATTTGCAATGACGTAATTAGGGGATTGTAGCATTAATGTTTTTCAGATTCTGGAAGAGCACAGCAGTTCAGGCAGCATCCAACGAGCAGCGAAATCGACGTTTCGGGCAAAAGCCCTTCATCAGGAATGTTTTTCACTCAGCCTTATATGAGCATAAACATTAGTATTCGTTCGGATTTGTGTAAGACTTGATTAAAACCAGCCTTATGAACCGGATTGTTATAACAGGCATCTTAACAGCTTCCCATTCTAAAATGAAACAGCTACCATTTTAAGAGAGATGCCAATGATTAATTCTTTGATGTGACATCTCCTTCAAGTGGAATGGTTTTCATTAGCAGACTCACTGATGAAGTATTCATTTTTTTTCACACCTCATGTTCAGTGCAGAAGTGAAACCTGCCATTTTGCAGACATTCCCCAATGCTGGCTATTCCACAGAGTTCAGAGCTTGTTTACTTTATCATAAGGGATTCACACACCACTGATGTAGTAAAGTTACACAGAGAATATTCGCAAGATTCAATTTGATTTCCTGCCCTTATTTATTTATAAAAATCCTCATTTTTGATTGGATTTCGTACTTTCAATAAAAGTTTTAAAAGGCATTGATTGAGATTCAATCTTAATTAATATTTACATTTTTCTTTCTTACAGAGGCATCTGTTGTATATTTCCAGAATTTTCATCAATTAATGTGCCATTTTAAGTTTATGTTAATGCACAACACTTATCTCCATGACCACAATAACAGAATCCAACCTCTAAACCTCGACAGAATGTGCCTTTACAGATTCCTGGGCTTGAGAAGTGGAACAGACCAAGCAATTGGCAAAGCCTCAACATACCAGTGCAAAGGGGATCGAGGGCAGAGTGATGGGGAGGTGGTGCTTGTTGGCACCAGGAGTTTTGGTGACTTTGCCAAGGTGTTGAGATTGAGGGGTGCTGGTTGCAGTTACAATAACAGGATGTAGGGAACATGAAGGGCATTTGCCCGAAACGTTGATTTTGCTGGTCCTCGGATGCTGCCTGAACTGCTGTGCTCTTCCAGCACCACTAATCCAAAATCTGGTTCCCAGCATCTGCAGTCATCGTTTTTGCCAACATGAGAGCAAGAGTAAAGCCTTTCCACTGCCATGCCAGCGCTAGTAACTTTGTTAAAAAAAGTGTTTGCTTCTATTAAATAAAAACCGAAAGAACTGCAGATGCTGTAAATCAGAAACACAAACAGAAGTTGATGGAAAAGCTCAGTAAGTTCTGAGGAAGGGTCACCAGACCCGAAACTTTAACTCTGATTTCTCTTCACAGATGCTGTCAGACCTGCTGAGCTTTTCCAGCAACCTTTGTTCATGCATTTGCTTCTACTCTTAATATGGAACAAAAACTGAGAGGAGAGTGTCTTTCCCCAAGAGTCCAGACACCGTGACTTTCCTCTCGATCAGTCAGGTTGTCAGCTTGTAAACCACTCCAGAGTTCTGCTGCATCTGTTTAGCTGATCAATCAATTCTGCATTGTCAAGATGTCATTTTACAGATGAGATGCTAAATCGAGATCCCTTTTCACTCCTGCAGTATATTTATAAACTCTCCACCACTGTTTGTATCCTTCTTGTGCATTAGTCAAAAATGTGTCCCTTCCATCATTGCTCATTTGTGAGATGTTGGTGTGTATAAGTCATCCATGATATTAATTTACATAATAGGACCAGGACTCCAAAACCATTTATTGTTTGGGAAGTTTCTTCAGGTGTCCTGGGAATGTGAAAGTTTATATAAAATCAAGATCTTTTCATCTCTCTGAATTACAATACATCAAGAATTACAGGACGGTGGGGGTCAAAAAGTGTGGTGCCTTTCTTGATGAAAGGTTTATGCCTGAAATGTTGACTCTCCTGCTCCTCGGATGCTGCCTGACCGGCTGTGTTTTTCCAGCGCCACACTTTTTGACTCTGATCTCCAGCATCTGCAGTCCTCACTTTCTCCAATTACAGGATGGTAACAACTACAGCAAGGATAAAGTTAAAAATCACACAACACCAGATAATAGTCCAACAGGTTTAATTGAAAGCACACTAGCTTTCCACAACTACCTGATGAAGGAGCAACGCTCCGAAAGCTAGTGCTTCCAATTAAACTTGTTGGACTATAATCTGGTGTTGTGTGATTTTTAACTTTGTACACCCCAGTCCAATACCGGCATCTGCAAATCATGACAGCAAGGATAGGCAGTGCTTTCACAGATTTATTTCTGACGACTATTCAAGTGTATTGATCAATTTAACAGAAATTGAGTTGAGGATTATTAGGTCAGCTACAAACCCATTGAATGACGGAGCAGACTCAATGGGCTGAATGGCCCACTTTTGCTCCTATATCTTATGATTTTATGGCTTTTATCAATTTGGCAAAGTTTGAAAATAATTAACAAAACTCTTTAGTGAATTTACTTTTCTAAACTAATTGGTAATGTAGAGGACAGTGAACAGCATATTCAGTCGGGAATTTCTGACTTATAAACTGAGGCCAATGGCTGAACTGTTCACAGATATCACCAAATCCCTCAAGGCTGCTGCTCCGAACTCACTTCAGCATTTATCATTTCCAATGGCATAATGAAAGTTATTAAATTAGACAGGAACAATGTGTTGAAGTGTCTGTTTGTGAGGTTGACCTTTATATTAATGCCAAAGTAATGTACCAAGAATACACTGCATCTGACATTAAAATTTAAATTATTATTGTTTCCTTATTATTGATGAAATTGCATGAAAAGGTTATTATCCATGCAAGATGAAAACAAAGTTATATATCTTCAGTAGGTATTACTTTCAAATGTATAATTTTGGGAGCATTTTGACAAGTCACACAAGCACTTGCTGTCTAAAACTGGAATTAAGTTCAAGTTCTGAGGAGAAAAGTATAAACCTTAAGCACATGTCAAACATCACGTTAAAAAATCCCAAAGTATTTCTACCTTTCTGTAACTAATGCAATTTTAAATAATTAATAATTACCAAACTAGTATGAGCCAGTACATCGCGTTTGCAGCAATGAATCTTTACTGCATAAAGCTCAGATGCTTCCAGTCCTGAAGTAACTGTCCCACTGGAAGCGAGGAAAACAGAATTTCCGTAGACTGGTGTGGATGGCTTAAATATTGTGTATAATTTCCTTAAAATTAAAAAGAATCAATATAATATTAAAAGTGAAAAGTATGTACAAATGCGTATATTTTATACAAAGCAAGATAATCTCAAGAAACTGTACAAAACAACCTTTTCTTTACCATTTGTAGATTGTTGACTTTTTACTTTGGTAGCTGAATTGCTGTTTTCATCATGTTTTTATGATGATTAAACAACACCAATTTATATGTTAATGAGGTTTACCAACTTTCTTTCAACAGATTCAAAGTTACGTTGGTCCCTTGACTATTTCTCGAACCAGCCATGGTAAAAGCAGCAATTTTCCCTCAAACTCCAATCATCTAATGCTTGGGTGAATAGAGTCTTTGTTTCTCTTTTGCGTTCCTGTCTCCTGTTCCACAAGTCACTTATTAAAAGCTTGAGGTGGTAAAAATGAAATAAGTGGCGTAAATTTAAAGTTAACAGAGTTCAAGTCTTACCCACGGACATCCGATAAAGGTTAACTCTTACTGACACCTGTTAGAGTCTTCAATATGCTCATAATTTCAGACCAGTCTCCCTGGGACTGAGGGCACAGTTCACAGCTGCTACAAATCCAGCAAATGTCAGCAATCAGAGGCAGATGGAGATCCACCTGTGACATGAGCAATAGCCCATGGAGACCACATTTTATAGTTTCCTTCTCTTCCTCCTCTCAGTTTAACACCAGTGTTTATGCTGAATCAGCTCCAATGTTGGGCACAATGACGTTGGCCTCTTTATTCTGCTTGGTATAATAAGTCATATATTATGCTTTCAAATGACTTTCTATGGTGTAAAAATTGTGCTGATTTGAACACGTTCAGAATGATCGAGTGTATATGCGCACACTAATTATAACATTTAAATGTCGTTAGGACTAATAGAGTAACTCAGGATTAAACATTTATTAGTTAATTAACAAATGCAAATCTCTAGAGCCAAAGAGTTCCCTCCTCATTTTTTGAGGTTCATGTGACCAGTGCTCAGACACTGATTGGTAATGTGAGGCATAATGGGTATATAATGAGGACCCAGAAATGGAGCTTGGCAGCACAGGGGTCTTTGCTTCTTCTGCAGCTGTTTAATATGGACTACTCTCGCTGTGAGAGCTCATAGCTGGTCAGTCAACAGGTGGGGTTTTATCACAGGGAACTTGCTGATTGCTTTCTCTGTATCTGACACCTGTCGGATCCCATTCAGAACGTTTCCTTCATATGGGGTGTGGAAATGGACAGTGGGCAAGAGGTGGATGGAGCAGGTTAACATTGTGTGATACTTGAGGGTGGATGGTTTTAATTACCTTGTAGGTTTTCATCCATTGTTTACTTTGCTGTTCATGATAAGAACCCATTCTCTTATTTTTACAGTTTATGCACCCATTTACATCTCTTTTTTCTTTTTCTCCAACATTAATAGCCCTTTGTCTTTTAGACTGGACCTCTGTCTCTGTCAGAATTATATTTAAAAAAAGAACGTTTTCCCAAAACCTTTCAGTTCTGAAGAAAAGTCACAAAGGATTTGAAACATTAAATCTGATTTTCTCTCTACAACTGTTGCCAGATCTGCTGAATTTCTCCAGCACTTTTTATGTTTGTTTCAAATTTTCAGCATCTGCAATATTTTGCCTTTATTGTTATGTGGGTTTTCATCAGTCAGTATTCACAGCTTGAAATAGCCAAGTGTACTGTACAATGTTTAGAGGACAGATAAATAATTAATATCAATTCAGCAAGCATTTTTCAATCCAGTAGTAAGTCCACAAGTTCATAAGATATAGGAGCACAATTAGGCCATTCAGCCCATCAAAGTCTGCTCTGCAATTCGATCATGGCTGATATGCTCCTCACCCCCATTTTCCTGCCTTTTCTCAATAACCCTCCAACCCATTACCAATTAAGAATCTGTCTAACTCCTCCCTAAATTTACCTACTGTCCCAGCACCCACCGCACCAGAGAATCCCACAGATTCACAACCCTTTCGGAGAAGTAGTTTCTCAACTCTGTTTTAAATTTGCTCCGAGGAGAAAGTGAGGTCTGCAGATGCTGGAGATCAAAGTTGAAACTTTATTGCTGGAACAGCACAGCAGGTCAGGCAGCATCCAGGGAACAGGAGATTCGACGTTTCGGGCACAGGCCCTTCTTCAGGAAGCTGAAGAAGGGCCTGTGCCCGAAAAGTCAAATCTCCTGTTCCCTGGATGCTGCCTGACCTGCTGTGCTGTTCCAGCAATAAAGTTTCAACTTTAAATTTGCTCCCCCTTATTCTGAGACCATGACCCCTTGTCCCAGAGTGCCCCACAAGAGGAAGCATCCGCTCCACGTCTATTTTATCCATATCTTCTATCACCTTGAACACCTCAATTTGAGCTCCCCTCATTCTTCTAAATTCCAGAGAGTATAGGTCTAAACTGTTCAGTCTCTCTTCATACAACAAGCCCCTCATCTCTGGGATCAACCTGGTGAATCTCCTCTGAACTGCGTCAAATGCCACACTACATCTTTAATTAAATAAGGGGACCAAAACTGTGCACAATACTCCCGGTGCTGTCTCATCAATAGCTTGTATAGTTGCAATAATACTTCCTTACCTTAATATTTAGCAATAAAAGCCAACATTCCATTCTCTCTCTTTATTATCTGCTATACCTGCATGTTAGTTTTCTGTGACTCATAATCAAGTACACCCAGATCCCTCTGCACTGGAGCACCCTGAAGTCCCTCCCCATTAAGGTAATAGATCGTCATCCCAGTTTTTTTGATCCAAGTGCATGTCTTTGCACTTATCCACATTAAACTCCACATTTTGGCCCACTCTCCTAACCTTTCTATATCCATTTGTAAGGTTTTTATTCCCTCATTGCAATTTACTGTCCTGCCTATTTTTATGTCATCCGCAAATTTGGCTCTAGAGCCTTCGATCCCTGTAGCCAAGTCATTAACGTAGATTGAAAATAGCTGGAGCCCAAAGCCTGAACCCCATAAGTTACATCCTGCCATCCAGAAAAACACCCATTTATCGCGACTCTCTGTCTTCTGTCCATCAGCCAGTCACCCAACCAGGTTAATAAATTATCCTTAATCTGATATGATCCAACTTTGTTAATTAACCTTTTGTCTGACACCTTATCAAACGCCTTTCAGAAGTCCGGAAAAATGACATCTACAGAATCCCCATTATCCACTTTGTTTGCTACTGCTTCAAAAGATTCTAGCAAATTAGTCAAACATGATTTTCCCTTCATAGAACTATGCTGACTTTGATGGATAGCACTTTGACTTTCCAAATGTCCTGATATTACTTCCTTGATAATTGATTCTAACACTTTCCCAACAACAGATATTAAACTAACCTCACATATTGCCTCACTCCCTTTTTGAAGAAGGCTGCTATATTAGCCATTTTCCAATCCACTGGAATCTTTCCCATGCCCAGGGAATTTTGGAATATTGTAACCAATGGATCTACTATCTCTGCTGCCACATCCTTAAATACCCTAGGATGTAGGCCATCAGACCCGGGGAATTCTCTGTCCTCAATTCTAATAGTTTATTTTGTATCTTTACCCTATTGATGTTGATTGTTTTAAGTTCTACCCTATCTATTGCCTCTGACTTCCTCATTCCAATAGGTACTATTGTCCTCCACCATGAAAACTGAGGCAAAGTGTTGATTCAGCATCTCTACCATCTCAGTGTTCCCCACTAGTAACTCTCCAGTTTCATCGTCCAAGGGACCAACATTCACATTTGTGACTTATTCCCCTTTTATCGGCCTATAGAAGCTTTTGCTATCCTTTTTGAGATTTTGTGATAGTTTTCTTTTGTAATTTACCTTAGGTATTTTTATAAATTTTTAGTATCCCTATGTTTATATTTGAAAATTTCCCAGTCTTCCAGCCTGCCACTGGCCTTTGCAATATGGTATACTTTAGATTTGACTTTATATTATCCTTGGCCTCCTTGTTTAGCCATGGGGTGCATGGGGTGTTTTTTCATCCCCCCGCCCCACCTTACCATCTTTCTTTCTCACTGGGATATATTTTAGTTGTGAGGAATTGAGGAGCTCCTTAACCATCTGTCACTGCTCATCCAATGTCTTACCATTTAGCCATCCTTCCCAAACTAATGGGCCAAATCTGTCCTCGCATCAATATAATTCCCTTTGTTTAATTCCAGAACAGTGCTGTGATAAAGTGAAACTCAGATTTCAGAGTATATCATCGACAAGATGCACTGCAAATATTCATCAAATCTTCTTAGATGTTACTTTCCAAACCATTGACCACTTCCATCTAGAAGGACAAGGGCAGCAAATACATGGGAACACCACCCCCTGCAAGTTCCCCTCCAAGTCACTTACCATCCTGACTTGGAAATATAGCACCATTCCTTCACTGATGCTGGGTCAAAAACCCACTCTAACAGCATTGTAGGTCAACCCACAGCAGATGGACTACAGCAGTTCATGAAGGCAGCTCACCCCCACCTTCTCAAGGGGCAACTATGAATAAAGGCAGCATGGTGGCTCAGTGGTTAGCACTGCTGCCTCACAGCACCAGGGACCCAGGTTCGATTCCAGCATCGAGTGACTGTGTGGGTTTACTCCCAGTCCGAAGGTGTGTGGGTTAGGTGGATTGGCCATAGGAAATTACGCATGGTGTTTGGGGATGTGCAGGAAGGTGCATTAGCCTTGGGGATGGGTCTGGGTGAGATGCTCTTTGGAGGGTAGGTGTGGACATGTTGTGTTGAATGGTCTATTTCTACACTGGGGATTCTAAAACAAAACGTGACAATAGTGCTGGGCCAACTATCAGCACCCTCATCCCATGACTTAATAAAGAAAATCTCACCTCAATGCCATATCAGTATTAAACTTTCTTTTATCCACTAACTAATTTTGAACAACAAAAATATTGAGTTAAGCTGTTCCAAATCATGAGTAAACTTCCATTGTATTCCTCAGACGTTTGAATTCAAATCAGATCACATTAGATCAAGATTGTTTACTGATTGACTGAATATGGACTGAATCCAATCTCAGAGAAACGTACATTTGCAAATTAATGAATCAGTATTGTGTTAAGGCTAAAAACACACAACACCAGCTAATAGTTCAACAGGTTTATTTGGAAGTACAAACTTTTGGAGCACTGTTCTATGTGAATCTGTTGGACTGTAACCTGATGTTGTAAGCTTTTTAACTTTGTCCACCCCAGTCCAACACAGGCACCTCCAAATCAGTATTGTGTTGGCATGGTATCTCTCTGAATAAAAACAAGCTATTTTCTCACAATTCAGTTTCCCTCAGAACAGACGATCCTACATCAGCTTGTTAATGTGACAATGACAATCTGTTTCCAGCCTCTGTCAATTTCACCTCAGCCCTAGCAATAGGAACTCCAGTGAAAAGGTTGGTGAGAGTGATATCTTTTTAATGTCAGTCTCGCTGTGTCCACCCCCACTTTAGTATCAAAGAATGAGCTCATAACCTTGCTTTAAATTGTTATCCGATGTGGCAGAGCAGCAATTCTCAATGAACATAAATCGGTCTTTCATGCTGAGGGAAATGCTCCCTTAAGGTTTTTCATGTGTCCCAGTATCTAGCTGTACCTGATGGGTTTTCCTGTGACTGTGCTCCATCGTGAGTGTCTCTGTCAGCCAAGCATCTTAAATTGTTCTTTGATCAGAATCCTTCAGCAGGTTGTCCAAACAGAGCGGCAAATCCTAGTACACCACTTGTGGCAATATACTTCAGACGCTATTATTAATGCATTCCTCTCCAGAAAACCGTGGTCTTTTCACATTTGCTATAAATGCTATAGCAAAAAAGCTATAAATACATTTATTGTAACCTTGACACACATTGTGTTGAATTTTTAAACATGTCATGGGTCTATCTGTCACCTGGAAGTGCTGATTTACCTCCCTAGTGGGCTTCCATGAGTAATGTGACGCCTTCACAGAAACATCTCTCATAAAGAAAGAAATTTCCTCTCTGGCACATGTTCTTTCCATTTTGTGCTACTGTACACTTAGAAAAATGGCTACTTGCTAAAAAAATATTATGTCTAAGGAATATTTGACAGGTTTGAAGACAAATAGGTTTCCTCGTGAATGCCTGCTGACCTCTACTGTGGTTCCAATTTCTCTATTTTACCTCGAAATCTTTATGTATGACACTTAACCGAATCAGTCATTTGTTTATTTGTCAATCTCTCAGTGCAAACGCTTTCATTTATTGTCTATTGAGGGGTGTTTATGTGTTTCAGTTCCAGCAAGGGCAAGACTTAATTTTGTTAAATTTACTCATGAGATGTGGGCATCTCTGGTCGAGGCCAGCATTTATTGCCCATCCCTAATTGCCTGGAGGACAGTTCAGGGTCAACCCATGGATCTGGAGTCACATGTAGGCCAGACCAGGTAAGGATGGCAAATTTCCTTCCTGAAAGGATATTAGTGTTTTTCCAACAATTGACAATGGTCATCATTAGGCTCTTAATTCCAGATTCTTTATTGAATTCAAATTTAACTATCTACCATGGCAGGATTTGAACACAAGTCCCCAGAACATTACCTGAGTTTCTGAATTAATAGTCTAGTGATAATATCACTATGCCATTGCCTCCCTGAATGAAATGTATTGTTTATTCTTTTTACAAAGATCAACCTTTTGCTAATTCCAAGATCAAAACAATACATATTTGCTAGCACTTTATTGCACTATGATTAGCAGTAGAAACTTGATGAGGAAGAAGGGGGAAAATGGGGCATGACATGTAAAGGGACCGCAGCAATGACTGAAAGAAGATGGCTACTCTGAGATAAGTGGCCCTATATTCATCCAAAAGTTGTTTCAGTTTCTTTTAACTAATACATTTGAAATCTGTCATTTTTCTAAAGATTGTTTATCAGGATAGATATGTCAGGCTAATGGGAGAAGCCACCAAATCTTACGGAGAATAATGGGTTAAGTTCAGAATGTCAGAGTCACATGATTAAATAATAAAGGCTGGAAGAGAGTGGAAGCTCAGACCTTGTGATGGGGAACTGTGTAAATCCGCTGTAAGTCAAGAGTTCTTGCAGATAACAGACTTCTTTTGGGAAACTCAACATATGTTGAGTTGCATAAGGTAATGGTTCTGAAGAAGCTAATGTCGAGGATGATTAGTTCCATCCAACCTGATGATCTCACACAATCTTTGGATGCAGAAGTAGCCAATCAGTGACAAAGTCCTGATGGAGACAGATGTGACATTCCCACCTCGTGATTATGTTTAACTAGTTCATATTAGAGACAGAGAATTCTTGAGTATTATATGAGGCCCATCATACACCTATCTAAACTAATCCAATTTTCCAGCATTTGACCCATAGTTTTTATGTTATGACGTTGCCAGTGCTCATCTAAAAAATTCAAAAATGTTTCAAGGATTTCTGCCTCCAACGTCCTTTTCTGCAGTGATTTCCACCTCTCACACTCTGGGCAAAAATTGTTTTTCTTCCAAATCCACTTTAAACTTCCTACTCCTCCGATGATTGTATCTCTTAATATAGATTCTGGGTAGAATGGAGAATTGGAAGCAGTGAACTGCTTCAACCATAAATCATGAGTGGTTGATAACTGGAAGATATTGATGCAATCACTTACTCTCTGTCTGAGATAACTCATAACTTCCTATATATTAACTCATTTAACACAGGAGTCAGATATCTGCAAATTTATTAGCAACTAATTCTGTACTCCAATATGACATCTCAGGGTTACCTACCATGTGGATTATATGTTTAGTTTGATTACCATTCCATTACATACATGTTTGACTGGCTGGTTAACCGACTGGCTAACAGGCAAGCTGTTTGACAACAAACTAACCAATGGCTGTACAGAGTAAGATGGAAACTTTGTCATACTAGGGCATCACATACATGTCTTCTAATTCTCTTACAGTCTAGTGCCTTTCTGAATTCTGTGTAACAGTACAATAGGTCAGACCTGCAGGCTCTGCTGATACCTGAAAATAAAGCATGGACCAGATCACAAACACACAACAAATAATTCAGATGCAGAAAATTTGGTTTGTGGACAACTGAATATATGAACAGTTAACAGTTTGACGGTGCTGCATTAAATGGGTGTGAAGAGGATTACTACTTGAGGGCACAGTCCACAGGAAACAGCAGGGCCACAAGAGATGGGGTAAGATGCCAACATTACCAGAGAACAGATGCAAAACAAAAAGAAGCTGGCAGCATGGTAATAGCCAACAGAACCTGTGTATGCAACCCCTCCTCATCTGCATTTAATACTCGGCATTGCCAATCCACCACAAAACTTCATCCAAACCCCCATCACAGGCCTGTCCTGTACTTTAGAGAGTGTGTCCAATGTGTGTCTGAAATACAAATACAAATGAAGAAGGGCATTTGGTATGCTTTTGAGTTCCTGAGTATATTTGAGTTAAAGTGGCAGAGAGGTGATCTGATGGTCAGACTGTGGAAAGGACACAGGAATAACACACAAGGCAGATGCACTGGCAGCTTGGAAGGATGATGTGGAGTGCCAGTGCTGAATTGGGCTGGGCACGGACAGAGATCATACAGCACCAGGTTCAGAGCAGGGCTTCAAAAGCTTGTGATTTAAAATAAACCTGTTGGACTATAACCTGGTGTTGCATGTCTTCTGACATTATAAAATATGTTTGAAAGACACATCATTTATTATCATCAATTGATAAGATTTTAACACTTTCTATTCCAGCTCTTTCTTCTGTTGATTTTTAACAATGGTCTCTTTCCTGAAATAAGTTGCTGCTAAACATGATCCCAACTCAGTTTTCTTCCCTTTTCCTCTTCTCACACACAGTGAGGCAGATCAGACAGATGTTGGTATCTGTTTCCATTGCTAACTTTTTCCTGAAACTGCCAGTGAGCCTGTTTCTAAAGGCTGGAGCTTTGAGGAGTAGCACTCTTTGAGTGCTATGACTGTCCAGGAGAGTCTATACTCCTAGTGCCATACACAGCTGTATTGGGCATGTTCACAGGTCAGTAATCAGACCATTTGCCCACACCGTGAATGCACCTTCAATGGGCAGGATATCCCAGAGTGGGAATTAAACACTGAGCATCTGCCTTTGAGTGGTTTCAATGGGTGTTTCATCAAATCCTATGTTGCTAAAGGAGGAAGTTGATCTTCAGCAGAGGAGGGCAATGGGAGGTCAAGGTCAAGGTTGAAGGTTCAGGGCCAAAGACATCCATTACTTACCCCAGGCAGAGTGTCTCCTGTGAGTCATTGACTGACTTTAATCACAAGCTATGAATGCAACTGCACCACAAAAACAATTTTAATCAGACATCACTAGAGGCAGCAAGAAATGCACAAACTCAAGCACTTTCTTGCTGTTTAGCATGGTTATTCATTATCATTAACTAGTCCCTACATCGAGGGTAACATTTACAAGAGTCACATGTCTCCAGTGTGTGTCTTCCTCTGACTGCATTTGATTCTCAACCCTCGGATGTTCCATGATGCTGTAGGATCCAGACAGTGGATTTATTTCCCAGTTCTTTCCCGCTTCCCCATCACTCTCCCCCCGTCTCTCTCCCCCATCACTGAGGGGTTTGTACTCAAAATGTGATGTAGCTCAATGAACAGGTTGTGGCCATCCTGACTGGTTGGGTAGCAGGTTCCTCCCAGTCATTAGCGACAATACTACTAGGAGTTGGTGATCCAGAATGTGCTTGAAGTGTTTGTCCTGTCTGGAAGCTGACCATTTGAGATTTGGGAAAACAGGGTCTGGTGTGGGGGATGTTTCCTGGCTGTTCATGCTACGTCCAAATCTTTGAAAAAAGGCAAAATACTGCAGATGCTGGAAATCTGAAACAAGCACAGACGTGTTTGAAAAACTCAGCAGGTCTGGCAGCATCTGTGACAAAAAAGACAGAGGTAATGTTTCAAATCCAGTATGATTCTTCTTTAGAACTGTGTTCTCCATGTTTCTTCCAAGCTATCAAAGTTGGTTTTCAGCAGTTCTGTTTTGAGACTTGTGGACCAAGCAGAATGACATGAGCCTTGGTTTGATAAAAAGTTCTGTGGGTGGCACGGTGGCACAGTGGTTAGCACTGCTGCCTCACAGCGCCAGAGACTCGGGTTCAATTCCCGCCTCAGGCGACTGACTGTGTGGAGTTTGCACATTTTCCCCGTGTCTGTGTGGGTCCCCTCCGGGTGCTCCGGTTTCCTCCCACAGTCCAAAGATGTGCAGGTCAGGTGAATTGGCCATGCTAAATTGCCTGTAGCGTTAGGTAAGGGGTAAATGTAGGGGTACGGGTGGGTTACGCTTCGGCGGGTCAATGTGGACTTGTTGGGCCGAAGGGCCTGTTTCCACACTATAATGTAATCTTGTAATCTAATGTAATCTAAATCATCGAAGGGTCACCGGAACCGAACCATTAACTCTGGTTTCTCTTCACAGCTGCTGCCAGGCCTGCTGAGCTTTTCCAGCAACTTCTGTTTTTGTTTAGTATTTGTTTGATGATCTTTCCAGTGAATCCAATGGACTCAGTAGAGGCGTTGCTGAAGGAGTTTCATCCAGGGTCCAATGTATCAATAATATACAGTTCAGATCTCACTGCAGTACAGGACAGAAACAGGCCCTTCAGCCCATCATGAAGCTGTTTTATACTTCAGACCTTCTGTTGATTTGAGGAGGTCGTTGTTGTTAAATGCTTATTGCCATAGTTTGTAAGAGTCCAAGCCATCACTGAGTCCTGATGAAGGGCTTACACCCGAAGTGTCAATTTTCCTGCTCCTCGGATGCTGCCTGACTTGCTGTGCTTTTCCAGCGCCACACTCTCAAATCTGATGTCCAGCATTTGCAGTCCTCACTTCCTCCAAGAATCAAGCCAGTTCAGTTGATCCAGTCTTAGACGTTCTCATCAATTGTGGCCTTTTGAGAGATGTGACTGCCAAAGGGCAGAAAGTGTCCAACATATTCCAGAGTGTCTTCTTCAATATCGATGAGAGTTGCAATGTTCCTCTGACAAGGTTTATGTTGTCAAATGAATTTTGTTTTGACAACGTTCAGAGGGAGGTCAAGTCTTTTGTTTGCAGATTTGAAGAGGTTGAGAGAGGCTTGAAAATCTGGTCCAGAGTTGGCAATGACACTGCAGTCACCTGCAAACTATAGATCCGAGCTCAGCTGGGCAGGCATTACAGTAACATGGAAGTATTTCAAAGTAATTAAAATTTGTAGCACCATGACATGGGCGTTAAAATTACTCAACATTGAAATCTTGACATGCACCAAATATGTTTGACTGCCTTGTATGTTGTGGTATGAAATTAATGAAAAAAATAGTAAAATTTTATCTCAGACTTGAGGACCGAGTTGATTCAATGTACATCAACAATCAGGCCAGCAACAAAATTCCCACACTGCATCCACAATCAATAATCCTCAAGCACTAAAAGATAGGATATTCAGCTGCCCAGTGTGGAGAAACACAGGAAACAGTGAGGGTCAATCGACACACAACGGGCATTTCATTAAATCTTATTTTGCTGAAGGAGGACGTTGACCTGCAGCAGAGGAGGGCAATGGGAGGTCAAGGTCAAGTTTCAGAGCCAATGGGATCCATTACTAACCCCAGACAGTGTCTCCTATCACTTACAGATTGTCTTTACTCACAGGAAAAAGCAAGTTGTGAATGTGTCATCAAGGAAACTTTAATTGTGTCTTACGACCTGAACATCGAGCTGAGCAGCATCAGAGTCCATTGGTCACTGCAGGAAAAAAGGTCCTTTGCTCTCCATTCTCTCACTATGGAGTCCTTGCAGGAAATCACAGGTAAATTGAAAGGGTCCATTGAATTTCTGTTCATCATTAGTTGCTGACGTCCTGCCAATGAATATATTAAAGTTAGTGCCAACTTGCAGCAGTGAGAGAGAATCTTTGAAAAAATGCAGCAACCACATGATCTTTGAAATACCTGGCCAATATTTCACGGTGTTCATGTACAGCAAATGCTACAGTTCACTAAACATCGTAAGTAATGATATATGAGACATGAAGGATCCAAGGTGTTTCAAAGAGTGCACTACAAGACAATGGAGAAGGATTTGCTACAAATTGTACCCACTGAACATTGTCAAAACACAATGTCACAAAACACCAGGTCACAGTCCAACAGGTTGATGCAAAATCACAAGCTTTTGGAGCGCTGCTCCTTCACATGTTGGACTATAATCTGGTGTGGTGTTACTTTTTAACCTTGTCTACCCCAGTCCAGTACCACTATCTCCACATCATGACCACTGAACATTGATTAGATTACATTACAGCGTGGAAACAGGCCCTTCGGCCCAACAAGTCCACACCGACCCGCCGAAGCGCAACCCACCCATGCCCCTACATTTACCCCTTACCTAACACTAAGGGCAACTTAGCATGGCCAATTCACCTGGCCTGCACATCTTTGGACTGTGGGAGGAAACCGGAGTACCCGGAGGAAACCCACGCAGACACGGGGAGAACGTGCAAACTCCACACAATCAGTCGCCTGAGGCGGGAATTGAACCCGAGTCTCTGGCGCTGTGAGGCAGCAGTGCTAACCACTGTGCCACCGTGCCGCCCACTATTGATAGAGATACAGGAACAGTAACAGGATCAATACGATAAGAGCTGAGATGAATGATTATGATGAGGAACAGCCAACGTACTCAACAAACACCACAAGAAGCAAAATGACTTTGTCCGGCTTTGATTGAATAATTTGTTTTCAATTTTGTGTAGCATATCAAGTTAGTTTTTAAATCAGTCGTCCTTTCTTTGGGTAGGGAGGTGGAGCTGAGAGTCAATCCTGTTGACATTAAGGTTATATTCAGCCAGGTGTGACATTAAGGAGCTCATGTAAAACCAGAGTCAGCGAACATCAGGAGTCAGACCTGACACAGAGGAAGATGGTTGTGATTGTTGGAGGTCAGTCATCTCAGCTCCAGGACATCTCTGCAGGAGCTCCTCAGGGTAGTGTCCTGGGCCTAACCATCTTCAGCTGCTTCATCAATGACCTTCCCTCCATCATAAAGTCAGAAGTGGGGATGTTCGTCGATGATTGCACAATGTTCAGCACCATTCACGGCTCCTTAGATGCTGAATGACCAAATACTGAAAGACTTGGAAATATTATATTTTGGGCTGACAAATGGCAATTAACATTTATGCCATACAAGTCCTAGGCAATGACCATTTTCAATAATAGAGAATCCTATCATTGCCCCATTACATTGGTTAACATTACAATCACTGAATCTGAACATAGATACTGTGGTCCTTTAGAAGGAGCAACAGGAATAAAGAGTGCTGGGCTAATGGTAAAATTCTTGGTCGTGTAGATGAGCAGAGAGATTTCGGTGTCCATGTACATAGATCCCTGAAAGTTGCCACCCAGGTTGTTAAGAAGGCATATAGTGTGTTAGCCTTTATTGGTGGAGGGATAGAGTTTTGGAGCCATGAGGTCATGTTGCAGCTGTACAAAAATCTGGTGCAGCTATACCTGGAGTATTGTGTACAGTCCTGGTCACCGCACTATAGGAAGGGTGTGGAAGCTTTGAAAAGGGTTCAGAGGAGATTTAACAGGATGTTGCCTGGTATGGAGGGAAGGTCTTATGAGGAAAGGCTGAGGGACTTGAGGCTATTTTCATTAGTTGAAACTTTATTGCTGGAACAGCACAGCAGGTCAGGCAGCATCCAGGGAACAGGAGATTCGATGTTTCGGGCACAGGCCCTTCTTCAGGAATGAGCAGAGAGTGTTCAGCAGGAGAAGATAAAAGGTAGGGAGGAGGGACTTGGAGGAGGGGAGTTGGAAATGTGATAGGTTCAGCAGGAGAAGATAAAAGGTAGGGAGGAGGGACTTGGAGGAGGGGAGTTGGAAATGTGATAGGTTCAGCAGGAGAAGATAAAAGGTAGGGAGGAGGTCAGCAGGAGAAGATAAAAGGTAGGGAGGAGGTCAGCAGGAGAAGATAAAAGGTAGGGAGGAGGTCAGCAGGAGAAGATAAAATCACATTTCCAACTCCCCTCCTCCAAGTCCCTCCTCCCTACCTTTTATCTTCTCCTGCTGAACACTCTCTGCTCATTCCTGAAGAAGGGCCTGTGCCCGAAACGTCGAATCTCCTGTTCCCTGGATGCTGCCTGACCTGCTGTGCTGTTCCAGCAATAAAGTTTCAACTTTGATCTCCAGCATCTGCAGACCTCACTTTCTCCTCGCTATTTTCATTAGACAATGGAAGGTTGAGAGGTAACTTAATTGAGACATATAAGATAATCAAACGGTTAGATAAGGTGCGTAGTGAGAGCCTTTTTCCTTGGATGGCGAGCATGAGGGGGCATAGCTTTAAATTGAGGTATGATTGATATTGGACAGAAGTCAGAGGTAGTTTCTTTACTCAGAGAGTAGTAAGGGTATGGAATGCATTGTCTGCAACAGTAGTAGACTTACCAACTTTAAGGGCATTTAAATAGTCATTGGATAAACATACGGATGAAAACAGAATAGTGTACGATAGATAAGCTTCAGGTTGGTTCACAGATCAGCGCAACATCGAGGGCCAAAGGGCCTGTACTGCACTGAAATGTTCTATGTGCTACGTTCTATGTTCTAAGAGCGGGGCAGAGGCTAGGAATACGGCAGTCAGTAACTCCCCTCCTGACTCCCCAAAACCTGTCCACCATCTATAAAGCACAAGTCGGGAATGTGATGGCATAGTCCCCACTTGCCTGGATGAGTGCAGCTCCAACAAAGCACAAGAAGCCTGACACCATCCAGGACAAAGCAATCTGCTTGATTGGCACCATATCCACAAGCATCCACTCCCTCCACCAATATGCTCAACAGTGGCAACATGTATTATGTACAAGAGACACTGCAGTTCTTCACAAGGATTCTTAGGTGGCAGCTCACCACCATCTTCTCAAGGGCAACCAGGGATTAGCAATAAATGTTGGTTTTACCAGCAATGCCCACTTCCAATGAATGAATAAAAAAAGTCCTCAAAGATGATCTCATCTAAAGACCAGGAACCAGCTATTCGTTTCAGTTTGAAGTCTCAGTTGTCCTTTGAAGAACACAATGTTCAGCAGTTGATTGTAGGGAAGGTCCTCTCTGCTTATAAATTTGCCATGTCCTGCTCTCCCAATAGTCACTGCTCTATTCAAGAGCTGGTCTTTAAAAATAATCATGAAAGTTCTGAATTGCTCATTTATTATTTGATATAGTCCTTGTTCAGGGATATTTAGGCTGCAAATGTGTTATCAGGGAACATGAGGTTGATATCACAACATCAGCAATCAGGGTATGGTGCCTGTGAAATGCAATTCCTGGCCTTGCTGTCTCCCTCATTAGTATGCAGTATTCAATGGTAGAAATCCTTTGCTGCATAACACTGGCCAATTCTTCTTCAAGCTCTGACAGTGCTGCAACTCTTTGTCCTGCTGAAGGATCACCATTTCAGAGATCGCTTTATAAACTCCCAAATACAAAGCATGCCTCCTTCTTCACGCATTAGCTTTGACCTCACTCAAACCTCCTGATGTCTTCTTCAACTCAACCGTGAAGGAGATTACTTCAGACTACAATGAGATTTTGATCAGATGGGCCAATGGGCTAAAGACTGGCAGGTGGAGTTGAATTTAGATAAATGTGAGGAGCTGCATTTTGAAAAGGCTAAACAAAACAAGATTTATACAGTCAATGGTAAGACCCAGGGGAGTGTTCCCAAACAAACAGACCTCGGGGTGCAGGTGCATAGCTCATTGAAAGTAAAGTTGCAGTTAGACAGGGTGGTGAAGAAGGCATTAGGATGTTGAGTTGAGTCTGTAGAGGACATTAGTGAGGCCACTTTTAGATTCCTGCATAGAATTCCGGTTGGCCTTTTATAGGAAGGGTGTTGTTAAACTTGAGAGGGTGCAGAAAAGATTTACCAGGATGTTGGAGGGACTGGAGGGTTTGAGTTGAGGGAGAGACTGGATAGGCTGTTTTGACCTTATACAGGTTTATAAAATCATGGTGGGCATGGATAAAGTGAATAGCCAAGGTCTTTTTCCCAGGGTAAGGGTGTCCAAAACTAGAGGGCATAGGTTTACGGTTGGACCAAAGAGTCTGTTTCTGTGCTGTATGACTCTATGACTCTGACTCTATAACTCACAAGATCCACCCGAATCCTGACCTTTGGTGGCTGAAATGGTGATAATGATGTTCGTGCAATTCTGAGGCATGCTGCAGGAGTTGTTGTTCCTGAATTTTGTTCTAACAACAGGAATAATCAGGTGCATAATCGAATTAATCTGAACAGTCAATTCTGGACATTATATCCATTCAGGCACTTTGTGGGACAGCCTGTGGTATGAGAGTCTTTGATTAACACTCAGCCCAAGGCAAAGACAACTATACAATTAGAATTCCACAACCCCAGGGAAATATTATTCTCCATTTCACCAACATTGCCAGCTTCTTTTCAATTGAAGGCCTCCAAAGTACCATTTTGAAAGAGGAAGAAGTGTTTGGATGTGTTGAACACTCTGTACCATCGACATTCTGTCAACTCCAGGAAATGCCCAGCTATGTGAAGAGAACGGGACTGTGTTTGCAGTTAATATGCATACATTAAAAACATAAAGTGTTGGAAATACTCAGAATGTAGCATCTGAAGAGAGAAGGAAATAGATTGAATAAGAGCCAGGATTGGAGGATTTGAGCGATAAGGAGACGCTGAACAGGCTGGGGCTGTTTTCCCTGGAGCGTCGGAGGCCGAGGGGTGACCTTATAAAGATTTACAAAATTACGAGGGGCATGGATAGGATAAATAGGCAAAGTCTTTTCCCTGGGGTCAGGGAGTCCAGAACTAGAGGGCATAGGTTTAGGATGAGAGGGGAAAGATATAAAAGGGACCTGAGGGGCAACTTTTTCACACAGAGGGTGGTACATGTATGGAATGAGCTGCCAGAGGAAGTGGTGGAGGCTGGTACAATTGCAACATTTAAGAGGCATTTGGATGGGTATATGAATAGGAAGGGTTTGGAGGGATATGGGCCGGGCGCAAGCAGGTGGGACTAGATTGGGGTGGGATATCTGGTTGGCACGGACGGGTTGGACCGAAGGGTCTGTTTAAATGCTGTATATCTCTATGACTCTAAGTCATGTTAAAATTGTACATTGGTTCGGCTGCATTTCGAATACTGTGTACAGTTCTGGTCGCCACATTACCAACAGGATGTGGATGCTTTGGAGAGGGTGCAGACAAGGTTTCCGAGGATGTTGCCTGGTATGGAAGGTGCTAGCTATGAATAGAGGTTGAGTAGGTTAGGTTTATTTTCACTAGAAAAAAGGAGATTGAGGGGGATCTGAT
Source organism: Chiloscyllium plagiosum (assembly GCF_037043375.1). Classification (NCBI taxonomy): domain Eukaryota; kingdom Metazoa; phylum Chordata; class Chondrichthyes; order Orectolobiformes; family Hemiscylliidae; genus Chiloscyllium; species Chiloscyllium plagiosum. The sequence goes on from NW_028270161.1 coordinate 2,748,822, forward strand.
TGAGGTTTACAAAATCATGAAGGTTATAGACAGGGTGGATAGAGAAGCTTTTTCCCAGGGTGAAGGATTCAGTAACGAGAGGTCGAAAGTTTAAGGGGGATACACGCAGCAAGTACTTCACACAGAGGGTGGTGGACATTTGGAACGCGTTGCCAGCAGAGGTGGTTAGAGGCAGGCCCGGTAGATTCATTTAAGATGCATCTGGACGGATGCATGAGTAGGTGGGGAGCAGAGGCTTACAAATGCTTAGGAATTGGGTGACAGGTTTAGACAGTGGATTTGGATCAGCTCAGGCTTGGAGGGCCGAAGGGCCTGTTCCCGGGCTGTAAATTTTCTTTGTTCTCTTTTTTCTTTGAATGGTTCGGGCCCTTTCCTCAGTTTTACTGTGAAAAATAACTTGATGTGAATATTTGAGAGTAGGTTGAAAGTGTTGTAACCGTTAGCTGGGTGATGGGATAATTAGAGTCAGTGTTTAATTATTCTCAGTTGTACCATTGAAGGATTATGTTACCATAAATTGACGGTGCTAATTTCCAAACACTTCCATTAGTTCCCTTAATGTTACATTCTCAAAATGTTGCCACATCAATTTTGATGATATAAACCGTGACATAGGTGGACTCTTTCCTTCAGATCTCAAACCTTCTTCATGCTGCCATCCCACTCTGTCTGATGCAGTGATCCCCTCACATTATCCTCCTAAGTGATGTTCTCCCAGCGCCTCTTTTACCATCTATATACCAGAGGCTTGCTCTCTGGGTCTCTGTGCTCCAGCCTCTTATAGAACTAACCATCATCTACGTTGGAGTTACATTTCTTCCTGACTGCATCACTTTACCCATTAACTGATGATGTAACCTATTGAGCAATGGTCTTCATTGCAACTGACCACCCAATTTCATGTTGCTTTCATTACATCGGAGCTTCCAATGACTACCTGAAATATAATTGTTTATTTCTGATGGTGTGCCAACCAGGAGAATTTGGCTGTGTTGTCCTTTGCACAGCAGAGCTATGGAATTAGTTTGGCTGAGTTAGCTTGGGATTTACATATCCTCTGTCTTATGGCCCCTAAGGATCATGGCACAGACATGATGGGGCAAATGGCCTCTTTGTGTCTAATAAATATTCAGCACTGTTTTCTGCTTTCTAACTTGTGACAATGCTGTGGCTTTAAGAAGTTATTTTGTCCTGGTTTCCTGTTGGAGAGAGATTGACTGGGAAGTGCTGAGCAGTCTGTGGTAACGTAAACAACTTGGGTGGTCTTGGGTTTTGCTTTGAAAGTTGGAACATTAGAAGCAGCCTGGATGGGTGTGGCCAGTTCTCACAGACCAGGATTTTTAGTGTCTAGTTTTTTAGCTTTAGCAGTTGCTGTTGGAGTCTGCAGTGAGGGTCTCCTGGCTGCTAATCTTTCTGAGTTTTCATGTGGTTTTTTTCTCTCAGCTGTCGACTTGTACATGAGAAAATCTGATTTCTAAATTTGCCTTTTTTGCCAAGGGATGTGTTTATGGGATGTTACTATATCAAAATAGTTAATCAGTTACATTAAACTTTTTTGTATTATTTTGTATTAAGTTTTCCAATAGAGTTAAGTTATTCAAAGTTTTTTTTGTTGTATTTTAAATACAGTGTTTGGACAAGTTGTGTTTTGCTTAACACTGAGTGGTTTGACAAATTGAATTGCATGTGGAGCATAGCACTTTACCTTTGTCTTCAAAATCAGAGGAAGTTCAGGTCAAGGTTACTTTCTGTAAACATTTGGAAGGGGTCTGGGCTGGTCCATAACAATCTTCATCCAGTATTATGAGGTATTCTAGCTGTCCTTCACAATTTGAACTGATGAACTTTATTTCACAGTGTAGCAGTAAACACTGAGTGCCAGGATTGTTGGGATAAAATCAATGTCTTTAACATGCTGTGTGTGGTTTCTTGTTGCAGTTATTTTGTGCTGCTATTTTTTCATGTAACTCATCAGTTTATGAGTGAAAATGAGCAACTTGATTTTAGTATTCAAGCACTTCTCATTAATCATATCTGTCTACTTGGTTCCTGTTTATTGCCAAAATGTTACAATTTCAAGTACACTGTTTAGTTCACAATTACTCTTGTTGGAGCAGGAGCCAGAGTTGTACTTTATACTAGTGTTTCAAGAGCATCCTGATGTGTTCACTCCGTCTTTTTCCAGATGGAATTTTAAGCACAAGGACTTAAGGATACTGCAACAACTAAACACTGCATTGAAAATGAAACCAAGAGACTTCAAGTCTGATCATTTCCACCATCTTTATTAACTCACTTCCTCCTCTTGGAAGGAGAAAAGGTGTTAATCTCACATTTTCACACATAGAGACAAGCAGCTGCAGCACCCAGGGAGATCTGAATTCCAACCTGCTGAAATTTAAATGCTTGGCAGAATTGACAATGGAGAGCTTAATGTTTAGCTTAACATTCTAAATGAAAATTTGGAGCAGAATCAAACTTTTAATTAGTTATTTAGCCGGAAATGGTGATAATTTTTTTGTGTGTGAGAGATTGAATTGTCAGCTGCAGAGTTTATACAACTGAATAAATTATGTTTCATACCAAATCGCCACAGCACACTACTCATCAAGTCGAGTCATTCGGCATGAAAGTTCACAAAGTGCTGCACAGGCTGGTACCCCCGCCAAGGTTGTGTACATATAAAACACTATATTTAAATAAGGCCCAAGATTGTATCACAGTTCCTGGCAGCAGTATATCACAGCATTTATGCAGTGTCGGAGAACAAGCATTGAAAGCAACAGCCATAGTACAAGCTTGTAAGTCTCAAGGATATTTATATCAGGAGTCTGCCTCTCAAATGTTTACATTAATCCTTGCTGCCATTAACAGCTGAAGCATTAAGCTTGAGTTTTCGGCTGGAGTTAGTTCATGCGATACTGTCGGGTTTCAGATTAGTCACATTGGCAAAGGTATTTGTTCTGAAGAAGACTCAAATTGGACTCAAAACATTAATACTGTTTCTCTCTTCACAGCTGCTGACAGACCTGCTGAGTTTCTCTAGTCCTTTTTCTGATTTCCAGCATCCACAATATTTTGTGCTTCATAACGAAAAGAAATGTATCACTTTACAAAGTGTGCAGGAGTGTGGAAAGTTCAGGGCTGAGGTAAGAAAGGAAATTAGAAAAGCAAATCAAAGATAGGTAGATGTTGGTTAACAAAATTAAGGAAAATCCAAAGATGTTTTGTCAGTACATTAACAGCTAGAGGTTAATTAAGGAAGTAATTGGGTCTATCAGTGACGTGCAAAGCGACTTGTATGTGAATGTAGAAGATGTGACTTGGGTTCGTAATGAATACTTTGTCTTCATTGTCTTCTCTGAGTGAAGGAGTGTGAAATATTGGATACAATGAGCATAAAGCAGGAGGACGAGACTTAAAGACTTCCTTGAAGGTGGATAAATCTTTAGGGCAAAGCGAATGAATTGAATCTAATAAAGGAGAACTGGGAGAAAATAGTAGATTCGCTGAGGATCATTTTCCATTCCTCACTCAATCGATGTGAAGTAGCAGAGGACAGGAGGCTTGTGAATATTATCCCTTTGTTTAAAAAGGATGAATAGTAAGAGGCCATTTGATCTGACCCCAGTGATGGTAGATTAGTAGAATCAATTCTGAGAGATAAGATAAACTATGCTTTGGAAAGGCATGGATTAATCAGGTCTAATCAGTATGTCAGTCTCTAATTTTCAATGATTCCACTGAATTCTTACAAGCAACATAATAGATGCTAACTCAACCTGGAGTCTCACAAAATCAGGAATAACTTTCACAGGATCACAGTTTCATTATCGTTATCCCCATTGTGTTGTGAACTTTGAGCTAATACTTTTGAAATGGACACAAACAATTCAATGGCTGCTGCAAATCATGTGACCTTTGGCATTTGGCTGCAGAATCCTATGTCTCTTAATTAAATCTGGACATTCTCAGGCACCCAGAGAATTCACACATACATTTCTTTAAGGATGGTCCAGCACAAAAGGGTTACAATCAGAAGGTTTATTGGATAACAGCAATAAGTACAACCACATGTGATCAAGCATAATTAATTGGACAATGTTCCCTCTTCTGCTCTCTCTCAAAGCTGATGTACGACTCCCTGACTCTAGGGCACAGATTGTGTGTAACTTCAGGAGAATAAATGGAGCCAACATTAATTCTTTCATAACACGATACATCTCTCTTCATGTTATTCTCTCCCATTGTACAATCATGTATATATCAGTATTACACGATGTTATCACTAGCTGATTTTCCAGCAGTCTCTGACTGCCCTACGATAGGCGAACAGGACATTATACAATTCTCTCAGGATGTATTCTGTTTGGAAATGGAGGGATGAGGACTGTTGAGCCTGGTTTTCATCTGTAGATCATTTCTCTGCTGGAGGATTTTTTTGTCTGTTAGATTTCCTTTGCAGAAGCTGATGGTCTTTCTTGATGTTTTCAGCCCATACCACATCTCTCGGACCTTCAATCTCCTGATCTTCCATCCTGGAAGACAGCTGCTCAGTGGCTTTTCATTTGCTCGTGGACTGGGTCAGCATTTATTATCCTCGTTGCCCCTTGAGAATGTGGTGGTGAGCTGCCCTCATGAACCGCTGCAGTCCATGTGATGTGGGTTGACCCACAATGCCCCTAGGGAGGGACTGCCAGGATTTTGACCCAGAAACACTGAATGAACAGTGATATATTTCCATGTCAGGATGGGGAGTGGCTTGGTGAGGAATACGCAGGTAGTTGTGTTCCCATGTACCTGCTGTCTTTATCCTTCCAATTCAAAGTGTTTGTGGGTTTGGAAAACACTGTCCGATGATCTTTGCTGATTTTCTGCATTACGTCTTACAGAGAGTACACATTGCTGCTACTGAGCATTGCTAATGGAGGGAATGGATGCTTGTGGATGTGGTGCCAATCAGTTGCCCCTCCCCATCGCCCCTCCCCATCGCCCCTCCCCATCACCCCCTCCATTGATCCCCTCCATTGGCCCTCCATTGCCCCCCTCCATCGCCCCCCTCCATCGCCCCTCTCCATCGCCCCTCCCCCTCACCCCTCCCCATCACCCCTCTCCATCACCCCTCTCCATCACCCCCCTCCATCACCCCCCTCCATCACCCCCCTCCATTGCCCCTCTCCATCGCCCCCCTCCATCGCCATCCTCCATCACCCCTCTTCATCGCCTCCCTCCATCACCCCCCTCCATCGCCCCCCTTCATCGCCATCCTCCATTACCCCTCTCCATCACCCCTCTCCATCACCCCTCTCCATCGTCCCTCCCCATCGTCCCCCTCCATCGCCTCTTCCCATCGCCCCTCCCTATCTCCTCTTCCCATCGCCTCTTCCCATTGCCCCTCCCCATCTCCCCTCCCCATCACCCCTCTCCATCACCCCTCCCCATCACCCCCCTCCATCACCCCTCTCCATCACCCCTCCCCATCGCCCCTCTCCATCACCCCTCTCCAACCCATCTCAATAAGTTCCTCCTGGTGGAAGATCTTGCTCTCTTATAGCAGAAGCCTCTTGGAAGTCACCATATTTCATTGATTATTGGCTGCACTGACAGTTGCAAAAGGCCCATTGGTGAGAATTCCTCCCTTA